>NC_086446.1:104221257-104563757 GCF_028390025.1 Pseudophryne corroboree
TATAGTCCGTAGTGCCCGGTGGGGAAGCCAGCAGGGGGATATGGCCTAACCTCATACTTACCTACTTTCTGGCAGCTCTCTCCGGGAGAGAGCTGCCAGGATGGCTCAGTGGAGGGGCTGGGCTGGACAATGACGAGAGGAGGGGGCGGGAGGAGGTGGAACGGGGCGTGGCGGAGGAGGGGCAGAGGCGGAACGAGGGCGGGGTTACAGCATTACATCGTTTAAACCACGCCTCCCGCTCTGTAATGCCGCTATAACCGGCATTTTACAGACAGTCATCTACTGTCCCCCCAGCCATTCCGGGAGTGTAGGCAAGTATGCCTAACCTGTAGCCCCTCCCCCAGCCCCAGGGCGCCATTTGGGTAAATATTCCCGCCCTGGAGGTGCATATCTCTCCCTCACTCCCTGTAAGCCGCCATTACATGGAGCTGCGCTGTTCCTGGGACTGCTGGGGCAAATCCTCCTCTGTAAAGCCGCCTGCTAGCCAGCTCTGTGCATTTTACAGGACACTTAAGTATTCTACCTGTCAAGGGACAGTGGGGGTCATTCCGAGTTGTTAGCTCGTTGTCGATTTTCGCAACGGAGTGATTAAGGCTAAAATGCGCATGCGCATGGTACGCAGTGCGCATGCGCTAAGTATTTTAACACAAAACTTAGTAGATTTACTCACGTCCGAACTAATAATTTTCATTGTTGTAGTGATCGTATTGTGATTGACAGGAAGTGGGTGTTTCTGGGCGGAAACTGGCCGTTTTCTGGGATTGTGCAGAAAAACGCAGGCGTGTCAGGGAAAAACGCGGGAGTGTCTGGAGAAATGGGGGAGTGGCTGGCCGAACGCAGGGCGTGTTTGTGACGTCAAACCAGGAACGAAACGGCCTGAGCTGATCGCAATCTGTGAGTAGGTCTGGAGCTACTCAGAAACTGCTAAGAATTTTCTGTTCACAATTCTGCTAATCTTTCGTTCGCTATTCTGCTAAACTAAGATACACTCCCAGAGGGCGGCGGCCTAGCGTGTGCAATGCTGCTAAAATCTGCTAGCGAGCGAACAACTCAGAATGACCCCCAGTGTTAGTTAAGAAACAGTGCATACATTCAGGGTTGTGGGATACAAACACCCTGTGATATACATCTAGTACCTACTGTGTATTGTTGTTATATCTACTATTTACATATATAGCTATACTGAGTATTACTTTGTATTGCTAGTACAGTGCAGTTTTATGGTTTAGTATAATTTCTGCATTGTACACTTGTGACTACATATGTGTGTGTGCATGTAGCTGCTGCGTGGCTGCCATCTCGTGTATTTAACTCAGCGTGCTACTCCTATATTCTGTAACCTGAGGGGGCTAAGTGCGTCAGGTTTATTAACTGATATAGGTATTTCACAAGATATACTTGTTGTGTATTTTTCTTTGTGATTTATAGTCACCATATATCTCTTGGATTCCCGGTTTGTGCTGATAGGAAAGTCACACTATAATGGGAGTTCTTGTTAGGTATATCGCTGCTAAGATTGTACTAGTGTGGTCATTCCGAGTTGATCGCTCGCTAGCAGTTTTTAGCAACCATGCATATGCTATGCCGCCTCCCACTGGGAGTGTATTTTAACTTAGCAGAAGTGCGAACGAAAGGATCGCAGAGCGGCTACAAAGTTTTTTTTGTGCAGTTTCTGAGTAGCTCAAAACCTACTCAGCGCTTGCGATCACTTCAGACTGTTCAGTTCCTGTTTTGATGTCACAAACACGTCCTGCGTTCGCCCAGCCACGCCTGCATTTTTCCAGCCACGATTGCGTTTTTTCGAACACTCCCTGAAAACGGTCAGTTGCCACCCCGAAATGCCCACTTTATGTCAATCACTCTGTAGCAACCAGTGTGACTGAAAAGCTGTGCTAAACCCTGTGTCAAACTACATCGTTCGTTGTAATAGTACATGCGCAGAAGTGCCGTTTTATTGCCTCATCGCTGCACAGTGAACAAATGCAGCTAGCGATCAACTCGGAATGACCACCTAGGTTGCCTGATATTGTGCTTATCATTATGTCAGCTACACGAGGCAACGGAACTGGGGCTTCTCCCACATTGCATGATGGTGATGCTGCAGTCACTTTTGAGGAAAACATGGCAGCAGAGAGTTCAGGTTCAGGGGGTTCCTTACCCCCCCAGTGGGTCTGTAGCACCGGGGGCAACTAATGACCCACCTTGGGCTACCTTCTCCACGTTGTTAAATACGCTGGTAACTAAATTTACGCCCCCTGTGGGACCCCCTATGCCAGTGCAGCAATTTATGGTCCCTACAGTCAATCTGCCGCTGTCCCGGACACATCCTCTGAGGAGGACGGTGCATATACTGACCCCACAGACACTGACTCTGATGCTTCTGATGGGGAAGGGAAGTCACTGGTGGATGTTTCTGATTTGATTGAGGCTATCAAGCTCATTCTTCAGGTCTCTGATGAATCTGAGCCTGCGGCTGTCTCTAAAAATCTGGACAGATTTAAACGTGAGAAGGTGGTTAAACAAGTTTTACCTCATTCTCATTCTCAACACCTGGCTGACATACGTCAGGAATCCTGGGAAAATCCGGGAGCGAAGTTCACACCGCATAAGAGACTGTTGGCTCGCTATCCTCTCTCTGCGGAGCTATGTAAAAATTGGGAAACTCCTCCGCCTGTAGATTCTCATGTGGCACGCATGGTAGTTTCCTCAGCTCTGCCAGTAACTACCATCACATCTCTGAAGGAACCGACGGATAAACGTGTGGAGGGTTGTTTGAAAGCGATTTACACCCTAACGGGGGCTGTGCATAGACCAACCATTGCAGCAACATGGGCTGCTGAAGCTGTTGAGGCATGGGCTCGGGAGCTGGAGGCGGAGCTGCCTTTCAACACTTCTGATCATGCTAGACAATGTCTCTCATATATTGCCACGGCTTCTCTGTACCTTAAGGAGGTGGCTTCCGATGCTGGGGTGCTGGCGGCCAAGGCTGCCACTACGTCCAACTTGGCTCGACATATCCTTTGGTTGAGATCCTGGGCGGTGGATATGGATTCTAAGAAAACCCTGGAGGTGCTTCCTTTTGAGACATTCTTTTTAGCGAAGACCTCAATAAGATTGTGGCTGATCTGGCTACTGCTAAAACAGCTTGTCTACCTAGTACGGCTCCTTCCGCACAGAAGGCTAAAAGTACTTTCCCTCGGCCCTTTCGTCCTCCAGGTAAAGCAAAACGTCAGGTGTACCCGAAGCAAGCCCGTGCTTCCAAACCTGCCAAGCCCTGACCAAAGCGGACCTGGGCTGCCCGTCAGCCTGCTTCCAAAACTGACAAGCCTGCCGCATAACGAGGCGGGCCTCCCCCTGGGGGATCCCAGGGTGGAGGGTAGACTTCTAGGTTTTGCCCAGGAATGGTTGAATACCACTTCCGATGCCTGGGTAAGGGAAGTCGTCACTCAAGGTTACGTCGTACCCTTCAAGAACCGTCCCCATCATCAATTTTGCCTGACAGATGACCCTTTAGACCTGGTGAAGGCAAACAGTCTTCATTCGGTGGTACATTCCTTCCTGACCACAGGAGTGGTAGTACAGGTGCCTCTGGCTCAGAGAGGCAAGGGGTACTATTCACCGCTGTTTCTAGTCCCGAAACCGAACGGATCTTCGCGGCCCATTCTCAATCTCAAGTTCCTGAATAAGTATGTGAGGGTCTCCAAGTTTCGTATGGAAACTCTACGCTCTATTGTTCTGGCCTTGGAGCCTGGGGACTATATGGTCTCCCTGGACATACAGGATGCCTACCTGCATATTCCTATTGCAGTGTCTCATCAGCAGTACCTGAGGTTTGCGGTGGGCAACCTTTATTACCAATTTCGGGCGTTACCTTTTGGTTTGACAATGGCTCCGCGAGTTTTCACCAAGGTCATGGCGGTAATGACGGCTGTACTCCGCCGTCAAGGGGTCAGGATCCTACCTTACCTGGACGATTTGTTGATCCTGGCAAATTCCCCAGAACTTCTCGTGTGTCATCTAGATCTGACTGTCCAGTTCATGAAAGCCCACGGATGGCTACTCAACTGGAAGAAATCTTCCCTGGTTCCTGCTCGGAGCATGGTGCACCTGGGAGCGTTATTGGACACTCACAACCAGCGGTTGTTCTTGTCTCAGGAGAAAGTCCTGAAGCTTCAGGACAGGATTCGATGCTTCCTATCTCGTCCGCAAGTGTCGATACATTCGGCAATGGAAGTGCTAGGTCTCATGGTGTCGGCTTTCAACATGGTGGAGTATGCTCAATTCCATTCTCGCCCTCTGCAGAAGTTAATTCTGACCAAGTGGGATGGCCTGCCTCACTGGATCAGCTCTCACATGATCTCCTTGTCTCCGGAGGTCCGCCTGTCCCTGAGCTGGTGGCTTCAGGATCATCGATTGAGCAGGGGCCGTCCCTTCTGGATATCCAACTGCTGACGACAGATGCCAGTCTGAGAGGTTGCCGCGTGGTGTTGGAACAACACTCCCTTCAGGGTCGGTGGACCGAGGAGGAGTCTCTACTCCCGATAAACATTCTGGAACTGCGGGCGGTGTTCAATGCACTGACCCTTGACCAGCATTTGATACAGAACAGACCTGTTCAAGTACAAGTGGAAGGTGATAAAGGACCATCCAATCAGATCTTAACTACTGTCACAACTGAGGGTTTTGGCTGACAGGAGAAAGCCTCAGTTTTAGGGGCTGAGAGGAACTTAAACCGGGGAGGTTTAATCAGACCCCTGGACATGTAAGTGTTAAAAGGAAACCCGAAGGTGTGACCATGACAACCAGGTAAAAGTCAAAATAAAAGTTTATTAACAGACTCCGTGTAAACAAACAGCATTCAAGGTAAATAATGGCAATGATAAATAATATGATTTCTGGAGCACTCTGACCATGAAATGGTTACACAGGACACTGGTAGGTTAAGAACAGTTGTTAAAGTCCTTAGATGGAATAACCTTACCAGGCCTGGCTGTAGTAGTGAAGATATCCAAGGAACATGCCAGTAGATGGAACAGATGAAGCTGGTAACTTGAAGCAGCTGTTGTAATTGCTGGATGGAACCAGCCAGGTGGTAAGACACGGAGTGGATGCGGAATGGAATCAGTCAGATGATAAAGTCACTGAATGAATGCTGGGTGGAACCAGCCAGGTGATGAAACACGGAGTGAATATAGTAAGATGCTAGGGAGCGTGGAAACAGAGGAATTGAAGGATGATTACCGGTGGTAGTGGATACTGCTGGAAGCAGATGAAATAACTGGAAGCTGGAAACTGGATCAGCCACGGAGGACTGCAGAGTCAGGCTGCACCGCAGGATGGTAGGCAGGTGCGGGTCTCTTTAGTGGATGCTGGAGACAGGAGCTGGAACCTGGAAACACAACCACAGGAGAGAGACTGGAACAAGGTATGACAAACAAAGCACTGACCATTTCCTGGCCCAGGCACAGGATACTTATACCTGCAGCAATGCAGGCATTGGCTGGGCAATTATGCAGATTTCCAGAGGCAGTGGATTGGAGGAACTGAGACATGTGATTAGATCCAACATGGCTGCGCCCATGTTAGAACTTGGAGGGAAAACTGGCTTGGGAAACCATGTGGAAACATAACTGTAATGGCAGCGCCGGCCACAGAGGACAGGAGACGCCAGACTGACAAATGTATGCTGAGACTCGTGGATGACAACAGAGGCTGCGGAAGGCATGTAACACCACACTGACAACCTGCACCTATAACACAGAAGTGGCGGCGGAGGCCGCGGAGAACGGGAGACGCCATGCAGGATTCAAACATGGCGCCGCTGTGACAGCATCTCAGCATGACAGAAGGAATGTGCAGTATGTGGACACAGATGAGATCCGGCCTTGGAACGCTGAGCGAGCCTCAGGAGACATCTGAAAGGCAGGTAATGGCGTCCAGATACCCGGATCGTGACAGCACCCCCCCCTTTCGGAGTGGCCCCAGGACGCTTCTTAGGCTTTAGAGGAAACTTCGAGTGGAAATTCCGGACCAAGGCAGGAGCATGGACATCAGACGCATTGGTCCAAGAGCGTTCTTCAGGACCATAGCCCTTCCAGTCAATAAGATACTGCAACTGACCGTAACGGAAACGTGAGTCCAGAATCTTGGCCACCTCATATTCGATTCCCCGTTGAGTCTGAACTTTAGGAGTTGGAGGAAGTGCAGAATGAAACCGATTCAGGATCAGCGGTTTCAACAGGGAAACATGGAATGTCCTGGGTATTTTCAAGAAGGGAGGTAACTGGAGTCTGTAAGCAACAGGATTGATGACTTGTTCAATTTTAAAAGGACCGATGTAACGAGGAGCAAATTTCATGCTGGGAACTCTCAACCTCAAATTCTTCGTGGACAACCACACTCAATCACCCACTTTGAGAGCAGGAACCGCTCTACGCTTCCTATCGGCAAACTTCTTGTACCTAAATGAGGCTTTAAGCAGGGCTGCACGGACATTCTTCCAGTTGTTTGAAAACTGACGCAAGGTGACATCCACTGCTGGAACAGAAGTTGCTGGAAGCGGTTGGAATTCTGGAACCTTAGGGTGAAATCCATAGTTGATGAAGAATGGTGTTGAGGAGGATGAGGAATGGTATTGATTGTTGTGGCTAAACTCGGCCCAAGGAAGGAGTTGAACCCAGTCATCTTGGGAGGAAGACACATAAATGCGGAGGAAGGCCTCCAAGTCCTGATTCACCCTCTCGGTTTGACCATTGGTCTGAGGATGGTAAGCTGTAGAAAACTTTAACTTGACTTGGAGGGCGTGACACAAACTTCGACAAAATTTGGCTGCAAATTGTACTCCACGATCGGAGATGATCTCTTCAGGGAGACCGTGAAGTCGGAAGATCTCTTGGATAAACACTTGAGCCAACTTGGAAGCTGACGGAAGAGGGGTATGAAATGTGCCATCTTGGTGAACCGGTCAACTACCACCCAGATGGTATTAAACTTGTTGCATATAGGCAGATCTGTAACAAAGTCCATCGACAAATGGGTCCACGGTCGACTGGGAACAGATAATGGAACCAGTTGCCCCGCAGGCGACTGGCGGGGGACTTTGTGTTGGGCACACTTTGGGCAAGAGGCAATAAACTCCTTGACGTCCTTCTTCAGAGTTGGCCACCAGTAGGACCTAGAGATAAACTCGAGGGTTTTCTGAATGCCTGTATGTCCGGCAAAACGGGAAGCATGGGCCCAATGCATGAGCTTCTTCCTCAACACCGGCTTCACAAAACTTTTCCCTGGTGGGGGCGTAGAGTCCATCCCTACCGTGAAGAATGCCAACGGATTAATAATAGGATGCTTGTCTGAAGACTCTGACTCGTTTTCTTGCTCCCAAGAGCGGGAAAGGGCATCGGCCTTGCGATTCTGAGAGCCCGGACAGAACTGGAGTTTAAAGTCGAACCTGGAAAAGAAAAGTGCCCATCTGGCCTGACGAGGGTTAAGACATTGTGCGCCTTTCAGGTATAAAAGATTCTTGTGGTCGGTAAGTATCGTGATTGAATGAGAAGCTCCCTCCAACAGATATCTCCACTCCTCTAGAGCGAGCTTGATGGCTAGCAACTCCTGGTCGCCAATGGCATAGTTGCGCTCAGCTGGGGAGAACTTCCGGGAGAAGAAACTGCAAGGATGTAGATGGCTATCTTTAGCCCTCTGGGATAACACCGCTCCTACTCCAACGGAGGAGGCATCCACCTCTGAGATGAAAGGAGAGTCGGTGTCGGGCTGTTTCAGAACTGGTGCAGAGATGAAACGTTGTTTTAGAAGATGAAAAGCTTGCGTAGCTTCTTCAGACCACTTGGATGGGTTAGCACCCTTCTTGGTTAATGCAGTGATAGGCGCCACAATGGTGGAAAAGTCTTGTATGAACTTTCTGTAATAATTGGCGAACCCTAAGAACCTCTGGACCCCTTTGAGGGTTAAGGGTATCGGCCAATTCTGGATTGCTTGTAGTTTCTCAGGATCCATCTCTAGTCCGGAACCGGACACGATGTAACCTAGGAACGGAATGGATTTAACTTCAAAGACACATTTCTCCAATTTGCAATAGAGATGATTGACACGGAGACGGGACAGAGCCTCCTTTACCCAGAAACAATGTTCCTCCAGATTATTGGCAAAGATGAGGATATCATCTAGATAAACCACGACATGGCGGTATAAAATGTCCCTGAAGATCTCATTCACGAAATGTTGGAAGACAGCTGGAGCGTTGCTCAATCCGAAGGGCATGACGAGGTACTCATAATGTCCATCACGGGTGTTAAAAGCGGTCTTCCACTCGTCGCCCTCACGGATCCGGATGAGATTGTAGGCACCCCTCAAATCCAACTTTGTAAAGATGGTTGCTCCGCTGACTCTATCGAAGAGCTCTGTAATCAAAGGTAAAGGATACCGGTTCTTGACGGTAATGTCGTTCAGACCTCTGTAATCGATGCACGGTCGCAGACCACCATCCTTCTTCTTAATGAAGAAGAAGCCTGCGCCAGCTGGAGAAGAAGAAGGTCGGATAAAACCTTTCGCCAGGTTCTCTTTGATGTACTCCTCCATGGAGTGCGTCTCAGGCAGAGACAACGGGTAAGTTCGGCCTCGAGGTGGAACCTTCCCTGGAATGAGATCAATTGGGCAGTCCCATTCTCTATGAGGAGGAAGGATATCAGCAGAAGCCTTACTGAACACGTCCGTGTAGTCTTGATATGGAGGAGGTGGAACATCAGACGACCTGGGGAAAGAAGAACAAACAGGAAGCACTTTGGATAAACAAGTCTTAGCACAAAGTCCGTATAAGTGTTATGAGCCACGGCTGTGGCTCATTCCTGTTTTGCATGTCGGTTAGGTATTTTATGTTATACTTCTGTTTATGTTCCCCGTGGGTGTCATGGGGTGCTTGGAGCTCTCCCTTAAGGAGAGGATACTGTTATGAACCACAGGTAGTGGTTAATTCTTATTTTATGTTTATAGTTCTCTTGCAGGCCAGGATTTCCCTTTGCTCTGGTTTAGAGGATTATTGTTTGCTGTCAGTGGTCAGTCTGTGTAGTTGCAGTCTGTTCCCATGTGTTCAGCCTCACCTGGCTGCTAATTGCATCTTGTCAGTTTGGAGTCATGCAACAGAGCAGCTGCATGACATTATTAATTAGGCCTCTCTGTTATATGCTGTCTCAGTGCAATTCACAGACACTGGTGATATTTCTAGGTTTCCAGTCTGCTTGAGTTCTGAGCTTGTTCCTGCCAGTTCCTGAGCTCCTGTGTAGCAGTGTCTGTCGAGCTGCTTCCTGGGTCGATTCCTGTGTCGATTCCTGTGTCTGATCCCGTGTCCTGCCATGAAGCGTTCCTGTCCAGAAGTCCTGTGGCTTTGCCTATGCCTAGTCGAGTTTCTGGCTTCTTGGTGTCCACCGGTCTGTCGTTTGGGATTCTGCCTGTCCTCCAGTTCTGAGAGTCTGTGTCGGCAGCATTGGGGGTTCCTGTCCGTTTGCCAGTATTCGTACCGGTTCCGTGAGTAGCGGCTCTGCCGCGTCCGTCGGCCTAGGCCGCTGTATTCCGTTATTATTTCTGTCACTGGTGTTTTGCAGAGGGTTCTGCTTATGCTGTCACCGCCGGTACACAAAAGTATTGTGTCGGCGTGTGGTCAGCATTTCCTTTGTTGTTCTTTTCCTTTGGCGGCAAGCTGCACATACTTTGGTTTTAGGTTTGTTAGTAGCCCCTGGCCTTGTTGTTTAGTTAGAGGGCCCCTTGTTATCACCCTGTCTCGGTACACTCTTTGTCTCTCATTAAGACCTGAGGGGGCATCGAAGTTGGGCAGACGTAATCCGCCCTTCAAACGCGGCTGCCATGGGCTCAAGCAACCATAGTCTCGCAAGAGTGTACTGACAGCACGGGCAAGACAACGGAGATAGGGCGCCAGGGGCTATTCCCTTTCCATTCCCCTTTCCCAGCATTACGTCCTGGTGCTCTGGACTCACTTCATAACATCTCCCTTGTTCTGAGCACCAGGAACCTAACATTATCACCAGCCCTACCACAAAAAAGAAATAAAACTTTTTTCTTTTTTGGCCCAGTCCAGTATCTAGTCTAGAATCCAGTCCGGTGTTTAGAATCCAGTCCTGTCTAGAATTCAGTGTGCAGAATCCAGTCCGGCGTTTAGAATCCAGTCCGGTGTTTAGAATCCAGTCCGGTGTTTAGAATCAAGTCCGGTGTTTAAAAAAAAAAAAATCCAGTCCGGTGTTTAAAAAAAAAAAAACAGTCTTGTTTTGTCTAGTTTAAAAATTCAGTCTTGCCTTGTCTAGTCTTGCCTTGTCTAGTCTTGCCTTGTCTAGTCTTGCCTTGTCTAGTCTTGTCTAGTTTTAAATCCTCCTATGTCTACTATGCAAGCCCTGCAGGCATCTCTCTCAGCCCTGAACTCTGCTTTCAGTGCTTTGAGACCAGAGCGACTAGAAGTTTTGCAGCAATCCTTAAAGCAACTGCAAAACCTTCTGACTAAAATCTTGCTCATCTTGCCAGAAGTCGTTGAGAGTACATCTATCTCTAAAGAGACTCTTGTTCACAGTATGGTGACAAGAGAATCCTCTGGTTTAATTGAAGAGAAAAGGTTTAAAAGTTTTCTGCGGCCCAGGCTCTCAGAAGAGGAGCGTCTGCGTCGCAGAAACTTAAACTTATGCCTATATTGTGGGGGTTTAGGCCACTATCTGCAGACCTGTGAGTTGCGCAAGCCAAAGTGTGGTGACGAGTCTTGCCCTCTGGCCAAGTTGAGTCAGGATACAAGACCTACTCCTGTCTCTACTCTGGCAGAGGTACTTGTCACACAACCCACACTAAAAAGCTTTCTGTCCTATAATTGGGGTCCTTGGGCAAGGGAGCCCCATTATAAATTCAGGAATCAAAAGAGAATGTTTCTCTCCTCTCTTGAGGTTCCTGTTGAAGCAGAGTTGCAGGTTCCTGGAGTGGTGCCCGTTGCCCAGGGTCCTGGAGTGGTGCCCGTTGCCCAGGGTCCTGGAGTGGTGCCCGTTGCCCAGGGTCCTGGAGTGGTGCCTGTTGCCCAGGGTCCTGGAGTGGTGCCCATTGCCCAGGGTCCTGGAGTGGTGCCCGTTGCCCAGGGTCCTGGAGTGGTGCCCGTTGCCCAGGGTCCTGGAGAGGTGCCCGATGCTCAGGATCTTGGTGCAGTACCAAATGCCCAGAGTGCTGGAGCGGTGCCCGATGCCCAGAGTGCTGGAGCGGTGCCTGATGCCCAGAGTGCTGGAACGGTACTCGATGCCCAGAGCGCTGGAGCGGTACCCGATGCTCTAGCTTATAGAGGGACATCAAATATTATAGTTCAGGTTTCCATACCAGAAGGGGTCTCAGAAGCTGTTACCCCAGGTAGGGACTTGAAGAGCGCAACCCCAGAAAGGGTATCTAAAACTATAGTTCTAGAAGGGAACTCGAGAAGCAAAACCCCAGAAGGGATCTTTGAAGTAATATCCCCAAGTGGGGTCTCGAGAGACGCAGCCTCAAAGAAGGGTCTAGAGGTCGCTTCCCCAGGAAAGAACTTAAGAGGCATAGCATTTGTGGAGGTTCTAAAGGTTATAGCTTCAGCAAAAGTCCCGGAAGTCATAGTCCCGGGAGAAGTTTCGATAATTATCGACTCAGAGAGGGAGGCCAATGGCTCACTCCCAGTGAGGGAAGCCGATGGCTCGGTCCCAGTGAGGGAGGCCGATGGCTCGGTCCCAGCGGGGGAGGCCGACGGCTCGGTCCCAGTAAAAGAATCCAAGGTGCTGACCCCAGCGGGGTTCCCGGAGGCCACTGCCCCAGCGGGGTTCCCGGAGGCCACTGCCCCGGGTGGGGTTCAGGAAGTCACTGCCCCGGGTGGGGTTCAGAAAGTCACTGCCCCGTGTGGGGTTCAGAAAGTCACTGCCCCGGGTGGGGTTCAGAAAGTCACTGCCCCGGGTGGGGTTCAGAGAGTCTCAGCCTCGAGTAAGGTCAATAGTGACCAGGTCCTAGCAAAGCACTCCAGTCAGTCAGATGGGAAGGAAACAGATCCTGATTCTGTTGATATCTCAACATCCATAATCTTTAATGGGGACTTAGCCCAATTTCTGGCGCTTTACAAACACTATTACATTATTATGTTGTCTAGACCATTTCTGGGAATCACTTAAGAAAACCTTGTGCTCTATTTGATTTATTCTTTTAGAGGAGAGCCTTTTGAGTGGGCGACCAGCCTAATGAAAGCTGAAGATCCCATTCTTCAGGATCCCCCAGCATTCAGTGATGCAATTATTAAAAGATATGGTTCCAAAGAAATTGGTTTAGGTTCCTCTAAGTCACCCGTCTTGTCTGCTGAGAGTCCACCAAATACTGTAAACTCGGCACAAGAGTCTTAGCCCGTTGTTTTGACTGCAGGATGTGCTTTTCTGACTTCTTCTTCTAATAGGAGTACTTTGCCTGAAAGTTCAGCTCCCAAGGGTAAGAAACCTATCTCTGATTTGAACACAGCCTTGCTGGGTGGTACCATCAGTTCAGACAATGTTTGGGGAATTACCTTGGTCAGACCTAAAGAGCTTTGTAAAAAGAAGAAGAAGAAAAATAAATAATTTTTGACTCTTGCCTTGATTTAAAAAAAAAAAAAAGATTTTTTTTTCCTTGTCTTGTGTCCAGTGGCCACCGTCATGGGGAGGGCACTGTTACAAGCTGTTGTTACAGCTTGTTTCTGTTTTCTTGTCTGTTAGACCAGTGTGTCAGGTTTTTTTTTTGTATCCCTTGTTTTGGATAATCTGTATTTTGGGGTCCTTTGACCCCTCCTCAAGGGGGGGGGGTACTGTTATGAGCCACAGCTGTGGCTCATTCCTGTTTTGCATGTCGGTTAGGTATTTTATGTTATACTTCTGTTTATGTTCCCCATGGGTGTCATGGGGTGCTTGGAGCTCTCCCTTAAGGAGAGGATACTGTTATGAACCACAGGTAGTGGTTCATTCTTATTTTATGTTTATAGTTCTCTTGCAGGCCAGGATTTCCCTTTGCTCTGGTTTAGAGGATTATTGTTTGCTGTCAGTGGTCAGTCTGTGTAGTTGCAGTCTGTTCCCATGTGTTCAGCCTCACCTGGCTGCTAATTGCATCTTGTCAGTTTGGAGTCATGCAACAGAGCAGCTGCATGACATTATTAATTAGGCCTCTCTGTTATATGCTGTCTCAGTGCAATTCACAGACGCTGGTGATATTTCTAGGTTTCCAGTCTGCTTGAGTTCTGAGCTTGTTCCTGCCAGTTCCTGAGCTCCTGTGTAGCAGTGTCTGTCGAGCTGCTTCCTGGGTCGATTCCTGTGTCAGTCCCTGTGTCGATTCCTGTGTCTGATCCCGTGTCCTGCCGTGAAGCGTTCCTGTCCAGAAGTCCTGTGGCTTTGCCTATGCCTGGTCGAGTTTCTGGCTTCTTGGTGTCCACCGGTCTGTCGTTTGGGATTCTGCCTGTCCTCCAGTTCTGAGAGTCTGTGTCGGCAGCATTGGGGGTTCCTGTCCGTTTGCCAGTATTCGTACCGGTTCCGTGAGTAGCGGCTCTGCCGCGTCCGTCGGCCTAGGCCGCTGTATTCCGTTATTATTTCTGTCACTGGTGTTTTGCAGAGGGTTCTGCTTATGCTGTCACCGCCGGTACACAAAAGTATTGTGTCGGCGTGTGGTCAGCATTTCCTTTGTTGTTCTTTTCCTTTGGCGGCAAGCCGCACATACTTTGGTTTTAGGTTTGTTAGTAGCCCCTGGCCTTGTTGTTTAGTTAGAGGGCCCCTTGTTATCACCCTGTCTCGGTTCACTCTTTGTCTCTCATTAAGACCTGAGGGGGCATCAAAGTTGGGCAGACGTAATCCGCCCTTCAAACGCGGCTGCCATGGGCTCAAGCAACCATAGTCTCGCAAGAGTGTACTGACAGCACGGGCGAGACAACGGAGATAGGGCGCCAGGGGCTATTCCCTTTCCATTACCCTTTCCCAGCATTACGTCCTGGTGCTCTGGACTCACTTCATAACATCTCCCTTGTTCTGAGCACCAGGAACCTAACAATAAGAGGACAGCAGGGGATCAGACTTCTCCCATAAAGGTGATGCCCAGTCAAGGGCTGAGCCGCTGAGAAGGGAAATGATATAGGCAATTCTAGTACGGTCGCTGGGAAAATTGCCAGGCTGAAGCTCAAAGTGGATTTCGCATTGGTTAAGAAATCCCCTGCAGAACCTTGGAGATCCGTCAAACTTTGCTGGCGTTGGGAGATGAAGACGTGGAATGGAAATGGGTAAGGAGGGTGGGGTTACAACTGGTGTCACTGTAGTGGACGCACCAGACGTGCCAGGTCCACGAAGGGTCGTTTGAATCCCATCCAGCCGCGTAGAGAGATCCTGGAGACAGCGGATGATGTGGCCTTGTGCAGCCTCCTGATGTTCGAGTCTGGCTGCCAGTTCTTGCATCGGCCTAGCCGCTTGATCCTGGTCTCCGGCTGGATTCATATGGTCAGTGCTTACTGTCACAACTGAGGGTTTTGGCTGACAGGAGAAAGCCTCAGTTTTAGGGGCTGAGAGGAACTTAAACCGGGGAGGTTTAATCAGACCCCTGGACATGTAAGTGTTAAAAGGAAACCCGAAGGTGTGACCATGACAACCAGGTAAAAGTCAAAATAAAAGTTTATTAACAGACTCCGTGTAAACAAACAGCATTCAAGGTAAATAATGGCAATGATAAATAATATGATTCCAGGAGCACTCTGACCATGAAATGGTTACACAGGACACTGGTAGGTTAAGAACAGTTGTTAAAGTCCTTAGATGGAATAACCTTACCAGGCCTGGCTGTAGTAGTGAAGATATCCAAGGAACATGCCAGTAGATGGAACAGATGAAGCTGGTAACTTGAATCAGCTGTTGTAATTGCTGGATGGAACCAGCCAGGTGGTAAGACACGGAGTGGATGCGGAATGGAATCAGCCAGATGATAAAGTCACTGAATGAATGCTGGGTGGAACCAGCCAGGTGATGAAACACGGAGTGAATATAGTAAGATGCTAGGGAGCGTGGAAACAGAGGAATTGAAGGATGATTACCGGTGGTAGTGGATACTGCTGGAAGCAGATGAAATAGCTGGAAGCTGGAAACTGGATCAGCCACGGAGGACTGCAGAGTCAGGCTGCACCGCAGGATGGTAGGCAGGTGCGGGTCTCTTTAGTGGATGCTGGAGACAGGAGCTGGAACCTGGAAACACAACCACAGGAGAGAGACTGGAACAAGGTATGACAAACAAAGCACTGACCATTTCCTGGCCCAGGCACAGGATACTTATACCTGCAGCAATGCAGGCATTGGCTGGGCAATTATGCAGATTTCCAGAGGCAGTGGATTGGAGGAACTGAGACATGTGATTAGATCCAACATGGCTGCGCCCATGTTAGAACTTGGAGGGAAAACTGGCTTGGGAAACCATGTGGAAACATAACTGTAATGGCGGCGCCGGCCACAGAGGACAGGAGACGCCAGACTGACAAATGTATGCTGAGACTCGTGGATGACAACAGAGGCCGCGGCAGGCATGGAACACCACACTGACAACCTGCACCTATAACACAGGAGCGTCGGCGGAGGCCGCGGAGAACGGGAGACGCCATGCAGGATTCAAACATGGCGCCACTGTGACAGCATCTCAGCGTGACAGAAGGAATGTGCAGTATGTGGACACAGATGAGATCCGGCCTTGGAACGCTGAGCGAGCCTCAGGAGACATCTGAAAGGCAGGTAATGGCGTCCAGATACCCGGATCGTGACAACTACCATGTCACAGGCTGGGTTTGAAAAATGACAGGAGCTGACTGGCAGGTCCTTTATCACCTTCCAATTTATCACTTCACCGAGCTTAATAGATCTGCCCTACAATGCCTTAGTAAGCCTTGGAGAGAGATAAAGCACCAGCCAATCAGCTCCTGTCATGTTACAGGCTGTGTTTGAAAAATTACAAAAGCTGGTTGGTTGGTACTTTATCTCTCTCCACTTATCTCTGTGCCGTTTTTCATGTATAAAATGTTGGAGGGTATGTATGTATTTAGTGAGAACCTTTTTGTAGTTGTGTAGTAATGTAGGCAAACAATTACAGTATGTCTATGTGGTTTTGTACAGATCATCCTTTTTACTCTAAGGGGGAATTCAATTGACAGTAGGAAATGTGAAAATACTACAGTGGGTTTTGTTTTTTTTACCACAGCCGCGAGGTTTTGATATTCAATTGCAGGACTGAAAAATCACTGCGGCTTTTTTCTTGCACCCCCAGAGCAAGTCTGATTTTTCCTAAAATCTTTATTTTTGGGAACAATCACCGGAACTTGCTACGGGACCACGGCACCAACCCCACCACCACCTCTCCGGTATCAGGAGCGCGAGGTGTGCAGGGTGGGAGCAGCACTGGGTACAGAGGCAGCAGAGAGTGATACCACAGGGATGACAAGAAATAGGGCAGATGGACCCTGCCTCTGCTGCTGCCTTACCAGCTCCTCCGGTTTAGTGACTGCTGACTCCGCATTGAATAATTTGCGTTCCTCAGGCGGACCCATGAGTAGGGGCAGGGGAAGGCACGGGGAGGAACCTACCTGTAGGAGACTCCAGGTATTAGCGGGCCCCGCCCAATGCAAGACACAGCGGTTCACAGGTGGGATAGCTGGACGGTGCCTGAGTAGCAGGACTGTCTCACCAAAATCAGGAAAACTGAACATCATGGTCATAATCACTTGAATTTGAGGGTCAATTTCAGGTTCTGCTGCCATAGAGATAAATCAGATTGCTAAAACTGACTTGCATTGGCTGTTAATGTCAATCAGGCAGAGGTGTTTGCATCAGTGCGATGCGAACGCATTTCCCGGTCTGCGCATGCACAGATAGGGCCCTGTGCATGCACACTGGGCGGAAACTCAGCAGTATGCAACCGCATTGCTGATGCGGTCCATATTGAATAAGGCCCTTATTCCTGGTATCGTTTTTAAGCTTTGAGATGAGCATTCTGAAAAACAGAAGTGGTAGTGAGCACAAAGAAGAGGGCAGCAAATACTTTGCAATAATCTACAATACATACAATATGTAGGATCCTAGGCTGTATTATGATATAGTCAGTGGCTATGGTTGCTGTTCATGCAGAGTTTTCGTTAAGTATTAGGCTTGATTGGCAGCTAAAGGGGGGTACACACGTAGAGATGTATCCCAGATATGTGTGCTGAGCGCTCTAGCACAGATCGCTCAGCACTCATCTCTGGACGCTCAGCACACAGCACAATGTGTGCTGAGCGACGGGGGGGGGGGGGTCCACTCACTTCACCCTCACTTTTGACTGGATCTGGCATGCATGCAGGCCACTTTAGAGTCAGTGATAGCGACGCGCAGCCCTATCACTATGGGGCATACACATACCTCCCAACTTCTGATTCCTATAAAGAGGGACACGCGCGCAGCTTTGCCGCGCGCGCTCCCGAAAAAGGGGTGTGTCCTAATAAAAGGGGGTGTGGCTTCGCGGGAGGGCCCGCGATCGCGAGTCACGCCCCCATTTTCGTCACTGAGGGGGCATGCCCAGCGCTCTGTGAGCCACTGGCATGCCCCCTCTCCCTTTGGCTGCAGTGAATAGACGCTGTGTCAGCTTGAATCCAAGTGGATATTTGACATGAACACAGTCTCTCCAGCTGGGTTGAACGAAAACCTGTCTTTAACCTGTTTCCTATAGGTTGTTAGAAGTTGTTGCGGTTCCATGTTGAGTGGTTGATACAATCTATTATGCAATCTGTAGGATATGTGTATTGTTTAGTTTATTTTTGAATATGCTATACTATTATACAGTATGTGCCTAGTAGCCTTTGTCCTATAGACTGCAGGCTCTAGGTACTGCTCGTTGGTGGCACCTTTTCACTTATTTTGGCCTATATCAATAAGTACCAGTTCAATTATTGTCCAGCATGGAACGCGTTCTATGTTATTTATAGGATGGGAGCCTTATATGAGTATTGTTGTATACTAATTAGATTTTGATCTGGGCAATACATAATTTAACATGCCTAAATATTTTGATTCAGATAGCTAATGTATGTATATACTGCTAGATGTCACTAATTTTGGTGTTTGTTTCTGTGATTTTGTAAGATGAACGTATGTTTTATGTTTGCTTTAGTGTGGGTTGCCATAGACACGGTCCCGCCTCTCCGCGCCGGATTGGTTGAGCCACGGACGTCACTATACGCTACCGGACTGGCTGGATTGGGCGGACACGATTCCTGATTGGTGAATGGTCACCATGGATGCTGTTTTCGCCCCTTCAGCTCTGCCGTCTGGGATGCGCAATGTGACGCAGTGACGCCCATACCCGGAAGTGCGGGGGGACGCCGGGAGGTGGATGTTACACTGACTACTAGAAAGGTATGTGTTTGTTAATGTATCTTTGACCTGACGAAAGGCGCTAATAAAGAGCAACTAAAATGTTGATGCAGCATCAGCTGTGTGCTGTCTACGTTATTTGAAAAATCCTGAGGAGTGCCGCCCGTCTTTTCTGCTATATATATATATATATATATATAAAAGCAGAAATAGCCGGCACTCTCTCCTCACACTTTGCAATGCCTCGGTGCCTCCCAAACTGGTCTCACAACCGGATACAAATAGGAAAATGGTGGAACTCGCAGGGCTTATTACCAGTAATAAATGACACAGCGGTCAGTAGTCAAGAATCAACGTTTCATTAATTTAATAACGTCATCAGGATCGTCCTGATGACGTTATTAAATTAACGAAACGTTGATTCTTGACTACTGACCGCTGTGTCATTTATTACTGGTAATAAGCCCTGCGAGTGCCACCATTTTCCTATTTATATATATATATATATATATACATACATACACACACACACTGCTCAAAAAAATAAAGGGAACACTAAAATAACACATCCTAGATCTGAATGAATGATATATTCTTGTTAAATACTTTGTTCTTTACAAAGTTGAATGTGCTGACAACAAAATCACACAAAAATTATCAATGGAAATCAAATTTATTAACCCATGGAGGTCTGGATTTGGAGTCACACTCATAATTAAAGTGCAAAAACACACTACAGGCTGATCCAACTTAGATGTAATGTCCTTAAACCAAGTCAAAATGAGGCTCAGTAGTGTGTGTGGCCTCCACGTGCCTGTATGACCTCCCTACAACGCCTGGGCATGCTCCTGATGAGGTGGCGGATGGTCTCCTGAGGGATCTCCTCCCAGACCTGGATTAAAGCATCCGCCAACTCCTGGACAGTCTGTGGTGCAACGTGGCGTTGGTGGATGGAGCGAGACATGATGTCCCAGATGTGTTCAATTGGATTCAGGTCTGGGGAATGGGCGGGCCAGTCCATAGCATCAATGCCTTCGTCTTGCAGGAACTGCTGACACACTCCAGCCACATGAGGTCTAGCATTGTCTTGCATTAGGAGGAACCCAGGGCTAACCGCACCAGCATATGGTCTCACAAGGGGTCTGAGGATCTCATCTCGGTACCTAATGGCAGTCAGGCTACCTCTGGCGAGCACATGGAGGGCTGTGCGGCCCCCCAAAGAAATGCCACCCCACACCATTACTGACCCACTGCCAAACCGGTCATGCTGGAGGATGTTGCAGGCAGCAGAACGTTCTCCTTGGCGTCTCCAGACTCTGTCACGTCTGTCATATGTGCTCAGTGAGAACCTGCTTTCATCTGTGAAGAGCACAAGGCGCCAGTGGCGAATTTGCCAATCTTGGTGTTCTCTGGCAAGTGCCAAACGTCCTGCACGGTGTTGGGCTGTAAGCACAACCCCCACCTGTGGACGTCGGGCCCTCATACCACCCTCATGGAGTCTGTTTCTGATCGTTTGAGTAGACACATGCACATTTGTGGCTTGCTGGAGGTCATTTTGCAGGGCTCTGGCAGTGCTCCTCCTGTTCCTCCTTGCACAAAGGCAGAGGTAGCGGTCCTGCTGCTGGGTTGTTGCCCTCCTACGGCCTCCTCCACGTCTCCTGATGTACTGGCCTGTCTCCTGTTAGCGCCTCCATGCTCTGGACACTACGCTGACAGACACAGCAAACCTTCTTGCCACAGCTCGCATTGATGTGCCATCCTGGATGAGCTACACTACCTGAGCCACTTGTGTGGGTTGTAGACTCCATCTCATGCTACCACTAGAGTGAAAGCACCGGCAGCTTTCAAAAGTGACCAAAACATCAGCCAGAAAGCATAGGAGCTGAGAAGTGGTCTGTGGTCACCACCTGCAGAACAACTCCTTTATTGGGGGTGTCTTGCGAATTGCCTATAATTTCCACCTGTTGTCTATTCCATTTGCACAACAGCATGTGAAATTGATTATCAATCAGTGTTGCTTCCTAAGTGGACAGTTTGATTTCACAGAAGTGTGATTGACTTGTGCTGTTTAAGTGTTCCCTTTATTTTTCTGAGCAGTGTGTGTGTGTATATATATATATATATATATATATATATATATATATAATACCTAGCTGTACTGTATATCTAGTAGAGGCCATTGATTACAAGTGCCCCAGAAAATAATACTTAGTTACCATTTTGACAAGAAGGCATAAAACACTTCCTCCCCAATTGCCACTCTGGGAGACTAGTGTCAGCATATGCGTATGCCGGTACCACTATGTATAACACACAGGTGCATATGCTACAGACCCTCCAACATGACCCGCCCCACTAGGTACAAAATGCTCTGTTTCTGGACTTCCCTCTTAATTTATGATTTCCATCACCTGTGTTGAACTAGTTAAATGATAAGAAAGCTGTTTCTTCACAGGTGATGGCAATAATAAATTAGGAGGGAAGTCCAGAAACAGAGCATTTTGTACCTAGTGGGGCGGGTCATGTTGGAGGGTATGATACTATGCTTGGGAGGACAGCAGGTGTCACTGTCTATAAGACACAGAGAGCCTGGGCAGGTTCTCCTGATCATGTGACTCAGAGAGCAGGGCTTCGTCACGTGATCCCAGCCACCACTTGTCACGTGAGAAGCGCAGACGCCTGGCGTCGGCGCGCTCTATCCCGGCACAGATGGGCATTCGTACGCATGCGCAGTTAGCGAAGCGTGTGTCCGGGCGCTGCAGCTGTCACCGCCCTCTTTTTGCGCATGCTCTGTGGCCCGGGCAATATCTACACTCTGCAGCAGCAGCGCTTACCTTGCATACAAAGGAGCTGCAGCAGTGTTGGACCCCACGACAACGCTGACAATGAATGAGGGCTGTCCTGAGGCAACGGGGGAGGTACAGTTCTGGTCATTATAAATGTGTGGCACATTGTACATTACTGATCTGTAATTAGGAGTAGCAGGATAACACTGCAACAATTGATTGCAAAATCAGATGTGCTAAATGGTACTCCCAGTACTGAAGGATACCCATGTGCAGAAGTTATTTCACAAGAAAGCAATTTAATAATAATTGAAATAATTTTACCCATGTTTTTTTTATGTTTAAATATGCGGCACCTCTTAATTTTATGGAACCCATCTGTCATTGCAGTTGAGCTGCGGCCAGTGCCCAGCTGTTGCTGCTGCAGCTTCCTTACTCTGCCCACACATGCCATCTCTGTATACAGTGTCCTTAAACGGCTGGCTGGCAGCACAGGGCTCTTGAGTGGAGATGGGGATTTGGACAGTAGCGCCAGCTTCCCACCTTCTCAAGAGAACTGAGTCTTCCCAGGAATGACAGGTGGGCAGAGTCCACTTTCATATGGTGTCCATAGAATTAACTAGTGCCAAAAATACCATATTTATTTATTTTTCTCTTACGTCCTAGAGGATGCTGGGGACTCTGTAAGGACCATGGGGTATAGACGGGCTCCGCAGGAGATATGGGCACTATAAAGAACTTTCTCTTACGTCCTAGAGGATGCTGGGGACTCCAAAAGGACCATGGGGTATAGACGGGATCCGCAGGAGCTTGGGCACACTGAAAAGACTTAAACTGGGTGTGAACTGGCTCCTCCCTCTATGCCCCTCCTCCAGACCTCAGTTAGACTTTGTGCCCAGGACTGACTGGACACTCACTAGGGGAGCTCTCCTGAGTTTCTCTGGAAAAGACTTTGTTAGGTTTTTTATTTTCAGGGAGACCTGCTGGCTACAGGCTCCCTGCATCGTGGGACTGAGGGGAGAGAAGCAGACCTACTTCTACTTAGTTTAAGGGCTCTGCTTCTCGGCTACTGGACACCATTAGCTCCAGATCACTTGGTGCGCCTAGCTGCTCGTTCCCGTAGCCACGCCGACACCCCCCTCACAGAAGACAGAAGTCGGGTGAGTATGAGAAGAACAGAAGACTTCAGGATGGCAGAAGACTTCAGTAAAGGTACAGCGCACTCACAGGGTGCAGGGCACTGGGAGGGGGGCGGGGGGGCGCCCTGGGCAGCATGTTTTAGTGATTTTGAATTTGGCGGGCTGAAGCGCGCCGGGAGGGGGCGGAGCTTAGCCGCGCGGCTCACAGCCGCCTTTTTCTCCTCACAAGCATGCAGGAGACGCTGGTCCGGGACCTCCACGAGCTCCATTAACGTAACGGGGTTCTTATCGGGGGGGGGACACAGTAGCTGGTGCTTAATTGGTAGTATTGGGCAGTGCTGGTACATATATTTTCGTTGGTGGGATGTATGGGCGCTGGGGTTTGAGCTGGCATACTCCCTCTGTGTTTCTCTATCCAGGCTTCCTTGTGGGCCTGTCCCCTGGCTGAGGCATTGTATGTGGGTGTCGGTGGGTCGATACTAGGTGTCGACATGTCTGAGGCTGAATGTTATTCACCGGAGGAGGTTATGCGGGGGGGGCAGATGCGGGTCTGGAGTTGGCTCTGTCGACGCAGCCGACACCTGACTTACTTGCACTGTTGAATACAATTAATTCTAATGTGACTTCTTTATCAAAGAGATTAGATAAATCTGAATCACAGACACAGGTGTGGAAAACATTCATGGAGGATGTTTTGTCGCAGGTACAGACCGCTTCGGGGTCGATAAAGCGGACGTTTACTCAAGTGGTAGATACTGATATCGACACGGATTCTGAGTCCGATGTCGACTTCACTGAGGCTCCTCTACATCCAAGATTAGTTAAGAGTATTCAGTACATGATTGTGGCTATAAAAGATGTGTTACGCATTTCTGAGGAACCTGCCGTACAGAAAACAAGGATTTGCTTGTTTAAGGAGAAAAAACCTGAGGTGCAGTTTCCCCCCTCTCATGAGATGAATACTCTTTGTGAAAAGGCTTGGGAGTCGCCGGACAAGAGGTGGCAGATTCCCAAGAGGATTTACATGGCGTATCCTTTTCCATCTATTGATAGGGGAAAATGGGAGGCATCTCCTAATGTTGATAAAGCTTTATCTCGTTTGTCTAAGAAGTTGGCGCTTCCGTCTCCTGACACGGCAGCTCTCAAGGATCCGGCAGATCGCAAGCTGGAGACGTCTCTGAAGTCCATTTTCACTAATACGGGTGCATTGCTCAGACCTGCTGTGGCGTCGGTATGGGTGAGTAGTGCTATTGCTAAATGGGCTGAGAATTTAGCTGCTGATATGGATACCCTTGATAAAGATACTGTTCTTTTGACTCTTGGTTATATCAAGGACGCTGCAGATTACCTGAAGGATGCGGCGAGGGATGTTGGTCTCTTGGGGTCAAGAGCCAATGCCAAGTCGATTTCGGCCAGGAGGGCGCTGTGGATCCATCAATGGAATGCTGATGCCGATTCCAAGAGAGCTATGGAAGCGTTACCCTTCAAAGGTAATGTCCTGTTTGGGGAAGGCTTGGCGGACCTGGTTTCTACCGCAACGGCGGGTAAGTCCTCTTTTCTTCCCTATGTTCCCACACAACACAAAAAGCCACAACATCAGCAGATGCAGTCCTTTCGTCCAAATAAATACAGACGAGGAAAAGGTTCATCCTTTCTCGCTTCAAAAGGTAGAGGAAGGGGAAAGAAGTCGCCTGCAGTGTCAGGCGCCCAGGACCAGAAGTCCCCCCCTGCCGCTACCAAGTCCACCGCATGACGCTGGGGCTTCCCTGGGGGAGTCCGTACCGGTGGGGGGCCGTCTGCAGTTCTTCAGTCAGGTCTGGGTCCAATCGGACTTGGATCCGTGGGTTCTAGAGATTGTATCTCAGGGCTACAGGCTGGAGTTTCAGGAGACGACCCCTCACCGGTTTTTCATGTCGACACTGCCAGTGTCTCTTCCGGACAGGGAGGTCGTGCTGGCAGCAATACAAAAGTTGTGTCTTCAGAGGGTCATTGTTCCCGTTCCCCCGTCTCAACGGGGGGAGGGGTTCTACTCAAGCCTCTTTGTGGTGCCGAAACCGGACGGTTCGGTCAGACCGATTCTGAACCTAAAATCCCTCAATCCATACTTGAAAGTTTTCAAGTTCAAGATGGAATCTCTTCGAGCGGTGATTGCCAGCCTAGAAGGGGGGGTTTTTATGGCGTCAGTGGACATAAAGGATGCCTACTTACACGTCCCGATTTATCCTCCGCATCAGGCATTCCTAAGGTTTGCGGTACAGGATACTCATTACCAATTTCAGACGTTGCCGTTTGGGCTTTCCACTGCCCCGAGGATTTTCACCAAGGTCATGGCAGAAATGATGTTCTCCTTCGCAGGCAGGGGGTTACAATTATCCCGTACTTGGACGATCTCTTGATAAAGGCGAGGTCCATGGAACGCTTGCTGAGGAGTGTGAGTTTGGTACTGTTGGTGCTCCGGCAGCACGGTTGGGTGCTAAATTTGCCGAAATCTCAGTTGATTCCGGCCACTCGGCTGTCTTTTCTGGGCATAATTCTGGACACGGAGTTACGAAGAGTTTTTTTTTCCAGAAGAAAAAGCTCTAGAACTGCAGTCGATGGTCAGGGAACTTCTGCGGCCGAAGAGTGTGTCTGTCCATCCATCACTGTACTCGGGTTCTGGGGAAAATGGTTGCGGCGTACGAAGCCATTCCATTTGGCAGGTTTCATGCCCTGGTGTTTCAGTGGGATTTGCTGAGCAAATGGTCCGGGTTTCACCTGCACATGCACCGGAAGATAAGTCTATCTCCCAGAGCCAGAATTTCTCTCCTGTGGTGAATGCAAAGTTCTCACCTCCTAGAAGGTCGCCGGTTCGGTATCCTGGACTGGGTACTCTGACAACAGATGCAAGTCTCCGGGGCTGGGGTGCAGTCACCCAAGGAAGAAACTTCCAGGGGAGATGGTCGCTCCAGGAAGCGTGTCTCCACATAAATGTTCTCGATTTAAGAGACATTTACAACGGCCTGCTACAAGCAAGAAGCCTTCTTCAGGGTCGACCTGTCCTGGTACAGTCAGACAACATCACAGCGGTGGCACATATAAACCGTCAAGGCGGAACAAGGAGCAGAGCGGCAATGAAAGTGGCGCTACCGTCTCCGGACACGGCAGCCCTCAAGGATCCTGCTGATCGCAGACAGGAAACTACTTTAAAGTCTATTTATGCACATACAGGTGCTTTGCTCAGACCGGCAATAGCATCGGCATGGGTGTGTAGTGCGGTTGCAGCTTGGACAGATACCTTGTCAGCTGACCTTGATACCCTAGATAGGGATACCATTTTATTGACCTTAGGCCACATTAAAGACGCAGTCTTATATATGAGGGACGCTCAAAGAGACGTTGGGCTGCTGGGTTCGAAAGCCAACGCCATGGCGATTTCTGCTAGGCGAGCCCTGTGGACCCGCCAATGGACGGGTGATGCCGACTCAAAGAAGCATATGGAGGTTTTGCCATACAAAGGTGAGGTTTTATTTGGGGAAGGTCTCGCGGACCTGGTTTCCACAGCTACCGCGGGTAAATCTACCTTTTTGCCTTTTGTTCCCCCGCAGCAAAAGAAAACTCCACAATATCAGATGCAGTCCTTTCGGTCGCATAAGTCCAGAAGAGGTCGGGGCTCATCTTTCCTCGCCAGATGTAAGGGTAGAGGAAAGAGAGCACCTGCTCCGGCTAGTTCCCAGGAGCAGAAGTCCTCCCCGGCTTCTACTAAATCCATTGCATGACGCTGGGGCTCCACTGAGGGAGTCCACACCGGTGGGGGCACGTCTTCGACTCTTCAGCCAGGTCTGGGTTCTGTCAGACGTGGATCCTTGGGCGATGGATATTGTATCCCAAGGCTACAAACTAGAATTCAAAGAGGTGCCCCCGCCGATTTTTCAAGTCGGTCTTGCCAGCTTCTTCCCCAGAGAGGGAAGTAGTGTTAGCTGCAATTCAAAAACTGTATCAACAGCAAGTGATTGTCAAGGTTCCCCTAGTTCAACAGGGGAAAGGGTACTATTCGACCCTGTTCGTGGTCCCGAAGCCGGATGGTTCGGTCAGACCCATTTTAAATCTAAAATCCCTAAACCTGTACTTGAAAAAGTTCAAATTCAAGATGGAATCGCTCCGGGCTGTGATCTCCAGTCTGGAAG
Source organism: Pseudophryne corroboree (assembly GCF_028390025.1). Taxonomy (NCBI): domain Eukaryota; kingdom Metazoa; phylum Chordata; class Amphibia; order Anura; family Myobatrachidae; genus Pseudophryne; species Pseudophryne corroboree. Next base: position 104,247,723 of record NC_086446.1, read on the forward strand.
GGGGGGATTTTATGGTGTCACTAGACATAAAGGATGCATACCTTCATGTCCCCATATATCTTCCTCATCAGGCGTACCTGAGATTCGCTGTACGGGACTGTCATTACCAGTTTCAGACGTTGCCGTTTGGGCTTTCCACGGCCCGAGGATTTTCACCAAGGTGATGGCGGAGATGATGGTGCTCCTGCGCAGGCAGGGAGTCACAATTATCCCATACTTGGACGATCTCCTGATAAAAGCAAGATCGAGAGATCAATTGCAGAAGAGCGTGTCGCTCTCCCTGGGAGTGCTACAACAACACGGTTGGATTCTCAATCTGCCAAAGTCACAATTGATTCCAACGACTCGACTATCATTCCTAGGCATGATTCTGGACACGGAACAGAAGAGGGTTTTTCTCCCGATGGAAAAAGCCCAGGACCTCCAGAACATGGTCAGAGACTTGCTAAAACCAAAAAGAGTGTCTGTTCATCAATGCACTCGAGTTCTGGGGAAAATGGTGGCAGCCTACGAGGCCATCCCCTTCGGCAGGTTTCATGCAAGGACGTTTCAGTGGGACCTCCTGGACAAGTGGTCAGGGTCCCATCAACTAATACATCAGAAGATAAGCCTGTCCCCCCGGGCCAGGGTGTCTCTTCTGTGGTGGCTGCAAAGTGCTCACCTTCTAGAGGGTCGCAGGTTCGGCATTCAAGACTGGGTTCTGGTGACCATGGACGCGAGCCTCCGAGGATGGGGAAGCAGTCACACAAGGAAGGAGTTTTCAGGGCCTATGGTCAAGCCAGGAGGCTTGTCTACACAATCAACGTACTGGAATTGAGGGCCATATACAACGGCCTACGACAAGCGGAGAATCTTCTTCGCGACTTACCGGTTCTGATTCAATCAGACAACGTCACAGCTGTGGCTCATGTAAACCGCCAAGGCGGGACAAGGAGCAGAGTGGCAATGGCGAAAGCCACCAGGATTCTGCACTGGGCGAAAATCACGTAAGCGCTCTGTCAGCGGTCTTCATTCCGGGAGTGGACAACTGGGAAGCAGACTTCCTCAGCAGACACGATCTCCATCCAGGAGAGTGGGGACTTCATCAAGACGTTTTTACAGAGATAACAAGTCTTTGGGGAATTCCTCACATAGACATGATGGCGTCATGCCTCAACAAGAAGCTTCGGAGGTATTGTGCCAGGTCAAGGGACCCTCAGGCAGTAGCGGTGGACGCCCTGGTGACACCTTGGGTGTTTCATTCGGTCTATGTGTTCCCCCCTCTTCCTCTCATCTCAAAAATATTGAGAATTATAAGACAAAAAAGAGTGAGAACAATCCTCATTGTTCCAGATTGACCTCGAAGGGCCTGGTATTCAGATCTTCAGGAGATGCTCACAGAAGATCCATGGCTTCTTCCTCTCAGGGAGGACCTGTTACAACAGGGACCCTGCGTGTTCCAAGACTTACAGCGGTTACGTTTGACGGCATGACGGTTGAACACCGAATCCTAGCTGGGAAAGGTATTCCGGAGGAGGTCATCCCTACTCTGATAAAGGCTAGGAAGGAGGTGACTGCAAAACATTATCACCGTATCTGGAGGAAATATGTTTCTTGGTGTGAAGCCAAGAATGCTCCTACAGAAGATTTCCATCTGGGCCGTTTTCTCCACTTTCTACAGACAGGAGTGGATATGGGCCTGAAATTAGGCTCCATTAAGGTACAGATTTCGGCCCTATCTATTTTCTTTCAGAAGGAATTGGCTTCTCTCCCAGAAGTCCAGACTTTGGTAAAGGGAGTGCTGCACATCCAGCCTCCTTTTGTGCCCCCAGTGGCACCCCGGGACCTTAACGTGGTGTTACGGTTCCTGAAGTCTCACTGGTTTGAACCTCTTCAAACAGTTGAATTGAAATTTCTCACTTGGAAGGTGGTCATGTTGTTGGCCTTGGCATCTGCAAGGCGGGTGTCCGAATTGGCGGCCTTGTCTCACAAGAGCCCCTATTTGACCTTCCATGTGGATAGAGCAAAGTTGAGGACTCCTCAATTTTTGCCTAAGGTGGTTTATTCACTTCATATGAACCAACCTCTTGTGGTGCCTGTGGCTACGGGTGACTTGGAGGATTCCAAGTCCCTGGATGTAGTCAGGGCCTTAAAAATCTATGTAGCCAGGACGGCTCGAGTTAGGAAAACAGAAGCACTGTTTGTCCTGTATGCAGCCAACAAAGTTGGCACTCCTGCTTCGAAGCAGACTATTGCTCGCTGGATCTGTAACACGATTCAGCAGGCTCATTCTACGGCGGGATTGCCGTTAACAAATTCAGTAAAGGCCCATTCCACTAGGAAGGTGGCCTCTTCTTGGGCGGCTGCCCGAGGCGTCTCGGCTTTACAGTTTTGCCGAGCAGCTACTTGGTCAGGTTCAAATACTTTTGCAAATTTCTATAAGTTTGATACCCTGGCTGATGAGGACCTTGCGTTTGCTCAGTCGGTGCTGTAGAGTCGTCCACACTCTCCCGCCCGGTCTGGAGCTTTAGTATAAACCCCATGGTCCTTACGGAGTCCCCAGCATCCTCTAGGACGTAAGAGAAAATAAGATTTTAAACCTACCGGTAAATCTTTTTCTCCTAGTCCGTAGAGGATGCTGGGCGCCCGTCCCAGTGCGGACGAAATCTGCAAGGCTTGTATATAGTTGTTGCTTACATAAGGGTTATGTTACAGTTAAGATCAGTCTTTAGCTGATACTGGTTTTTGTTCATACTGTTAACTGGTTGCGTATATTCCAGGTTATACGGCGTGGATGGTGTGGGCTGGTATGAATCTTGCCCTTAGATTAACAAAATCCTTTCCTCATATTGTCCATCTCCTCTGGGCACAGTTTCTCTAACTGAGGTCTGGAGGAGGGGCATAGAGGAAGGAGCCTGTGCACACCCATTCTAAAGTTCTTTATAGTGCCCATATCTCCTGCGGAGCCCGTCTATACCCCATGGTCCTTACGGAGTCCCCAGCATCCTCTACGAACTAGGAGAAAAAGATTTACCGGTAGGTTTTTAAAATCTTATTATGTTTGCATTCAATAGGTTTTACTTATTATTATGTATTGCTGACAGGACCTGGGCAAAGTAATTAACTGGAGCCCCTGCCCACCCAATCATGGGAATAAATAATAAAATCATAATTTACCACCTCCTGCAGTCCTGCACTATCTCTCCACATTCTTCATTAACTATCTGGCTGCAGGCTGGGAGGCAGCTAGCGAATACTTCTTGGATGTCCTGAGTGTGCGTCATTCACAATCAGAGAGGCCAGGCAGCGTTCACAAACCGAGAGAGCCAAATGCCCTCCAGCCCACCCTACCCCTGCTCGATGGCCCCTAGAATCGTCGGACCCTGGGCAGTTCATAATGCAAACAAATTATGTACAGTGACATGCACCAATATTTAAATATGTCTTTGCCCAAAAGAGATTGCAATTAATCTACTCTGCGTTTTATACTCATGTGGAGGTAGGGTACAGGTAGTATTGGTTTGGAAGTATTGATTAATTGGGCCAGGCATAATGAAACAATAAAAATGTTAATTTTTCCTAATAAAAATAAAATATATATATAAAACTGTATGTTGTGGTCTGGTAATAAAGATGTAAATTAATTCTGGTAAAAAAGAGTTAAGGAGGGTAACTGAGTATGAACTGAGAGCATAGGGACATGTGATGTTGTAAACAGGTAATGTATAGTTCCTCTTCTTAGATTTAAGTAATTCGGATAGACTTTAACAGAAATATGACAATGTGTAGTAAGCAACTCTGATATGGTTTCATTAAAGTGTTTGCAATTTCATGAAAAGCAAAGCACTCTCCAGTACACTAGAAATCCAGTGTTTCCCTTTTTTCCCTTACATTTAGATCTCCTTTAATATTTGCTTGTGTTGATAGAATTTGATTTAGATGTGTTACAAGATGACTTTACGTTTTGTCATAGAATCTATCTTTGCTAGTCACCTATTAAAAAATTCTACTTTTACACATTAGATGGGCACCTCCTAAAATGTTCTGTCATGTTTAATTTTCCCTCACTTATTAGGTTTTCGAAAATGAAGTTGTGATACAATCTGAAGATGGTTCCGTGGAGCAGACCCTGCTTACTGAGCAGCTAGCAGACGCCTTAAAAATTAAGAATATTCGCGATGACATAAGCGATAGGATACTGAACCTCACCCTGAAAATTATCTACCTGCTGACCGGAGAGGTGAGGGGGTCTAAGAGTGTCACAGTGACATCACTATTACATCATTTACTACTTCCGCAGATGTTAACATTTGTTTAGCCATCTGAATGGTAATCTGTAAACTCTCCCTGGCTGTCTAGTAAAGTGACTAACTTGTGTGTATAGACAGAGTCCCTTCTTATTGATTGAGCTCACTACATGGCAAAGACACAATGGGCGGAATTCAAACGTTATCCCGCCGGCAGCCACTAGATGGCGCCCAAACGGAGCTATTCAATCGTAGCTCGATTTGGGAATGTTGGCTGCCAGCAACTGCTTTTCAGCTTGCACTCCCTGGGGGTGGCGAGCTGAAATGCACAGAAAATGACCCGTTTGGGCACCCAAACGGCACTTTTCGTGACCATGCTCAGCACTTTGGTCAGGTTTAGCTGCTTTACGCAGCTAAACCAGACACTAATGGGTGCGATCAACATGAGAGAAAAAACAACAATTGATTTGCGCCCCCCCAATCTCCAGCCACATTAGAAGGGAGATCGGGCACGCAAGTCATTTGAATTCTGCGCAATAAGTGCTTAAGAGCTACGACAGCTCCTGCATTCTTTCTGCATGAAAAACTATGAGCAAGCACGATCCCACACGATTTGGCACTAGATAATGACGGCTACTAGTTACTGCATTGGCTGCAGCCCCTAGAGCAGAGGTTCTCAAACTCGGTCCTCGGGGGCCCACACAGTGCATGTTTTGCAGGTCTCCTCACAGAATCGCAAGTGAAATAAATAGCTCCACCTGTGGACCTTTTAAAATGTGTCAGTGAGTAATTAATACACCTGTGCACCTGCTGGGTTACCTGCAAAACATGCACTGTGTGGGCTCCCGAGGACCGAGTTTGAGAACCTCTGCCCTAGAGGCTGTGTAGGGCTGCTGTAATAGCAGTGAAGGGGCTTTCCATTGGAAGTGCTCTCTGATAATTGGCCCGGACTGGCAGTTCCAGAGGTAAAAAACACCTCGCCCTGGTGAAAGTCATCCCGGCGTGTGATTAGCAGAAGGTGCTCCCATTGGTGAATTTTACTGGGCAGAACCACCAATGGTTAGTTAAGAGCCTTAATGGGAGTGTGAAGCTGATTTTCATTATGGAAGAAGTAATATGTGAGGGGTGTTTGTAGGTTTTGATTGAAAGTCTCTGCTGTGAAGGGAAACTGTTTCTGGTTACATAGTGTAATTTTCACTTCCTTGAGGCCAGTGACATCACTTGAAATGTTTGGCCATTCTGGATGAGACATGGCAATATCGCCAACAAGACATGTCTGTGTGTGGCCAGCTCAACATTTATCTTTAGCTAACAGCAGGGCAAACAAAGTAATTTAAGTACACAGGGAGAGTGGAAGTTTTATTCTTATTACTCTGCAGAGATGGGAGAGTAATGTCTTTTATTAGTATAGTCCTTTTTTTCAATTATCCAGGATTATGGGCCACTGAAGAAATACGGGGAGCAGGACACCATCCATAGCAGACCCCATGCAATGGATGGATTGAGCAGGAATCAGAGCCCCACCCTGGAGCCTCCACCTCACTCGCTGATTCATGAGAGAGACAATGACCAGAAGATCCTGGAACTCACCAACAAGATCATTCAGCTGCTGACTGGAGAGGTGACTGCTGGGAATGGGGCATTAAACAGTCATAGATAAAGTTATACCCCTTTCAGACCGCCACCTATGAACACGGGTTATTGGCACATGAACGCATATAACCCGTGTTCAGGTGCAGTCTGAAAGGTGCAAGGTTGAAATACCGGGTCGAGTGACCCGGTAATTCAACCATGGTCACGAGCAGGGTTGAACTCGTGTTCAACCCTGCTCACTGTGCGGTGTGAACGGGAGCCGGGTCGATGCGACCCATTTTCCGATCACTGTGTGTATACGGGTGGCGCTTGGAGATCATGTTATCTCCAAGCACCATCACCGCTGACGTCACCAACCCGGCAATATGCCGGGTTGCAGTCAGCGGCATCAGGGCGCCTGAGGCGGGTCGCACACTGGGAGCTCCCGTATCAGGCCCCCGTGTACAACCCACCTCAGGCGGTCTGACAAGGGGTATTAATAATGTTTTGTGGTTTGTATAATTGTCTCTGTAGAAAACGCTAACTATGTTCCGCTGTTTGTTCATGTAGGAGTGGAATCTTCCAGGAAATTGCCAGAGTGGTGGTGAAGATGTTCACTTGGAAGGAACTTTAGGTAAGAGACAATGTCAGGTATTGTAGGGTCAGTGCCATCTAGGTCATGTCAACATTCCTTATACCTCCCTTCATCCGGTTGATCTCCTGGCAACACATGTGCTGGATCATTGGCTCTTCACCTCCTAATCAAACATCTGTCTCATTATTTTTAAATGAGGTGAATCCAGGGCTTCGTTTTGTTAAATCCAACAACTAATCTGCACCCTTCCATCCAATCGTTCATAAACTTGGCTGTAAACCCAGACTGTCTTCTCTCTTGTCTGCATTCATTTTCCATAGTTGCTGTCTACATGGTAGAGAGCAAACCCTAAACATGATCCTGCTCTGTACATCTATAACTCTTTCTTTCTTGTGCATTGGAGTACCCTCTCATCTGCAAATAAGGCTGTTGCCATGCATGGCCTCTTTATCTCCCTGACATCTGGCTTACAACCTCTTCTAGTAGTGTGAGCTCACACCCCATGTGAAGGCCTTCCCCTCCAACTGCTTCCGTTCGCTTATCTACTTCCCAACTACCGATTAAAACGATGATTTATCTATTTCAGCCTTGCTTTTTACCCACCTGCTTTTATATAGTGTCAGTGTAATTATATATGGAATCATTTCCCCATACTATGAAATATAGGGAAGTTAAAAATTGCAGCAGAATTCTATGATTCTATTAAGGCTCAATGGCCTAGCCAAGAGGTTCTCAAACGCGTTCCTCAAGGCTCCCCAACGGTCCAGGCTTGAAGTATATCCATGCTGGGCCACAGGTGTTTAATTAGTGCCTCAGTCAATTTGATTTCACCCATCTATGCTGAGCCTTGGATATACTTCAAACCTGGACCGTTGGGTGCCTTGAGGAGCACGTTTGAGAACCTCTGCCCTAGGCCAAGTGTTTTTACACAGAGCAAGAAATTATGGGGTGACTTCAGATACCCTATCTCACAGTAAGTTAATTATGAGGTGACTTCAGATACCCTATCTCACAGTAAGTTAATTATGAGGTGACTTCAGATACCCTATCTCACAGTAAAGTTAAATTAATACACAAGTGAAGTATTGAATAAGTCATACAAAGTTTGTTTTTATGATTGTATGGCTGGGGCTTATGACTGTTCTTGCATGATGGCTAGGGATTTGGCAGTGTTAGAAGAAGTATTGTGGTGATAAGTATATTGTGGGCAGCATACTTTTAGATGATGGGCTGAGCACAGAGGCAGCCACACTGTCCTGTTTTGAGAGGGCTGTCCTGTGACTCAGAGGTTTGTCCCAGATTGCAGGAGGTTGGTATTTCTCTTCCACTCACAGCGGACACAGGTGCCACCACTGCATGCGTCAGTAAGATGTTTTTGTCACCAGGGAGGTGGCCTAGGGCCACAGAAGGGGTAAGCATGCCCTCAAGGATGTGGCCACGCCGGCTATAATGCAACCAGATCCCCTCCCACAGCCTAACCCTAACTCTCCCCCAAAGTGCCTAATCTGAACCATCAAAATAAGGAAAAACCATGTGTTGCTCATTTAACCCTGTTGACCTACCATCCGGATGCCCATGTACAGATTCTGGGATTAACTAATGTTGGGAGGTATGTTTCTTTTTTAAACATTGTTTATGAATAGCGGTGAAGTATATAATTTGTCACGCAGCTTTTGATGATGATGCTGATGATGTGTGTGTGCCTCATCAGTCACCGTAGTGGAAGGTACTGTCACCTTTGACTTGTGATGTTCCACATTGGCACTCTTACAGGTACAGGTGGGATCCATATCCACTAACTGTAGTCCTTTTATATTCTGGCCATGTAATGAAGTGCTGGCGTATGTTTTTCTCCGCTAGTAGTCTAATGGTGTTTTTTTATTTTTTCTCCTCAGCCTGCTCTATGGGCGGAAATACAAGACCGAACATGTCTGAATGCCTCCTTTTTTCCAGGAAAGATTTAGCTGTTGCTGATGTAGAAACATATCCTATAGGGCGCACATTGGAAAATAGCAAATGGCTGGGAACGACCGATGTTCCAGTCAGCAAGACCACAACGACGAAACATACGCAAACAGAAAACACGCCCACTGAGATTGCAGATGAGCCCGGACAATCTGTAGGTGGAGGAATATACTACACTAAGTGTACACAGACAGAATACACCTCTACTTATATTTTGGTGTGTAACACAGGAAATGGTAATGATGGGATAAAGGTCAGCGCAGGCGGTACAGTTCTTGCCAAAAAGTCGATGAATGAGCTTGGACAACGTGCAGGTGCCATAGGGAGGCCGTATAAATGTTCTGTATGCTCCAAGTCCTTCACTAGCACCTCAGATTTTAATAAACATCAGGTGGAACACAGCGAGAAGGAGACAGCTTGCCAAGACTGCGGGAAGCACTTCTCCTGTAAGTCACACCTCATGAGGCATCAGAAGATTCACACAAGCGAAAAACTGTTCCTGTGTTCGGAGTGCGGGAAGTGTTTTATCTTGAAGTCGGCGCTCCTGCGGCATCAAATGACCCACACTGGAGAGAAACCCTTCTCCTGCTCAGCCTGCGGGAAATGCTTTAACCAACGTTCCCATTATGTGAGGCACCAGCTAAGTCACTCTGGGAAGAAGCCATTTTCCTGTTCGGAGTGCGGGAAGTATTTTATTCAGAATTCTGATCTGGTTAAGCATCAGAGGGCGCATAAGGCATCAAACCTGTCTTGTAGCATATGTGGGAAACATTTCTGCTCCAAAATGTTCCTTCGCAAACATCAGAGGAGCCACGGTGAAATGAGCAGGTCCATGTGTCCTCAGTGTGGCAAGTGGTTTTCCCAGAAATCGGCGCTTGTCGTCCACCAGAGGATTCACACGGGAGAGAAACCCTTCGCGTGTTCAGACTGTGGGAAAGGTTTCAACCGGAAGTCCCTTCTTGTTAGACACCAGAGAACGCACACGGGGGAAAAACCATTCTCCTGCCCTGACTGTGGGAAAAGCTTCACCCGCACCACAAATCTGATCATACACCAGCGGATTCACACAGGGGAGAAACCCTTCTCCTGCGCCAAGTGTCAGAAACCTTTCAGTAGTAACGCAACTCTTATTAAACATCAGAGGATTCATGCAAACGATCAAGAAGATTTGTGAGTTAAATGCACAAAATTATTTTGGGGTAAGAACCCCTATTAAAGATAGGAATATTTTTTTATTTATTTTTCCTTTTTTGGATGAAAGTTCTCCATCAAAAGCATTTTCTTCAACTGATATGTCCTCACTGTTCTTGATCTAGATCAGGGATGGGGAACCTTCGGCCCTCCAGCTGTTGTAGAACTACACATCCCATCATGCTCTACAACAGTTTTAGCATGGCCAAATAGTAAAACTAGTAAGGCATGCTGGTATGTGTAGTTCAACAACAGCTGGAGGGCCAAAGATTCCCCACCCCTGATTTGAACCTTTTCAACAGGTACCGCAGGCTGGTCACCAGGGGGCTGTGTGTGACTTCATACTAGATTGTTGCTTTAAGCAGTATAGCTTCACAGTATACGGTCCTTAGGTCGACCTTAATAAGGTCAACATCAATAGGTCGACCACTATTGGTCGACACCTATAAAAGGTTGACGTTGTCATTAGTTCGACACAGAAAACGTTGACATTAGTTTTTTCACTTTTTTTTTTTTTTTTTACTTTTTCATACTTTATGATCCATGTGGACTACGATTCGGAATAGTAACCTTGCCCGAAGCATGGCGAGGGGACATGGTGTACTAATTGGGGTTCCCGGTCACGTTCCGAATAAAACTACACATAAAAAAAATAAAAAAAACACCTTATGTCGACCCATTTTCCTTGTTTCGACCTAGTGCCTGTCGAAACAATGAGTGTTGACCTAATTAGGGTCGATCCAACAAACCCATTCCAGCTTCACTTCCCTCTGGCTGAGTACTGGGAATACAAATGGAATAATGGAGACGTTTTGTTTTTTTGTTATCCTTAATAATTTTATATATATATATATATATATAAATATATTTGGGAACAAATATGGGGGCATATGTAATAGGGTCCACGTTTGCCGTAAGTGTAGGATGCCGGACAATCTCGGAAGGTTTTCCTTAAAGTGGCAATCATTTACAAAGCAAAACCATGCTTTGTAAATGATTGCCGCTTTAAAAAAAAAAAAATCGGAGATTAGCCGGCATCCCGCACCTCCGGCAAACGTGGATCCTATTACACACCATCTAAATGTACCCCTAATAAAAGCAAATTTAACTTAAGGGAGTACATTTAGCATCTTGGTGTATCCTGCAATTATCAAGGACTTAAAGCTGCACTACCTCCTTGGAAATGTTTTCCCTAGCCAGGGAAAAATGGCAGCCAGTTCTGTTGGCCAACATTAAGTGGTTGTGGGAGGAGGTGTGTTCATTTAATAATTGTGGCTTGTGATTACTTCCCTCCCCCCCCCCAAGAATACATATAGTAACTCATGATTTTGTTATAACCGTTACCATAAGGCTACTCAAGGTGGTTACCCTTCTCTGTAAATGTTCTAGTTGTAGCACAAGTTTACTTAAGAAAAAAAGATTTGCCAAAACCCTATACTTCTCAAGGTGCAACGAGGAAAATGACTTGCTCGGTCCTTTTAGCTAGCACTGCTCATTGCAAACGGTCTGTTGAAAATGTATTGGCACATACCAAGGAAGCATACTGTAACAGTTGTGGGAGAAATATATTATTGTAAATAAGTATATTGTGCTATTCTGGCAATAAAAGTTATACTTTTCCACATACATTATATTGCATTATATTTGTCTCTTTTGAAATCAAATCCTCTACCTTGTTTCTCAAGTTGGAAGGCACTGACCACTCACCATTGGGCATAGGGTATATACACAGCTCTAGAGGTACTCCCTTGTGCCCAATTAATATTAGCTTGGTCAGTGCATTCCGAGAGGTCAGCAATGGCTGCAACAAATAGAAACGTGCAACGTTTCAGTCTCCTTTATGACACTTTCATTGGAGTGCTTTACTCAAAGCTCCCTGATGGAAGTGACACTGATATGTTGGTCATCAAACTTAAAACTATTGACTGTTTTTTGTCTGAGTGCCACTGTTTTTAGGATTTTTGCTGCCTAGAGAAATAAGGCATTGCTCAGAGTGATGTAGCCACTCTGTGTTGCACTGTTTTGGAAGGGGCAGGATAAAGTCTGCTTGGCTGACTAGTTCATAAATTCTGCCAGATTGTAGAAGTGTTCTAGTGATATATTTATTCCTGGTCTTGTAACATTAGACAAACTTTATCAGTTTTATTCTTATTCATCAATGCGAAAATCCTAGGTTGCCCCAGATAACCAGTCACCACGAGTGCAACACCATTGTAAGGGTTGCTTCATAAAATGTGAAAACCATATTGGTGGATAAAGAAAATAATTATATATTATACATTTATAATAAGTTTAGATTTGTTTAATATTTTATATCCATGGTGATGGCACGGAGTTGCCTGGGAGGTGGGGGGGGGAAAAAAAAAAACTTTCCACAAATTTGGCACTGTGCGGCGAATAATTTGGACCTAAAGGGTATTTTTGTCTAAAACATACTATGTATCAATGTACAGCAGAACACCATTGCCTGGCATGGTCGCATCAGTTACGACCTCACCAAGCTGGGCTTTCCCTGATATTGTCGCATCTGATTCGACCAGTCAGATATGCCCACTGGGCAGCTGCTGGAAGATAATGTTCCAGTAGCCACCATCTCAGAGGGACCTCCCGGCCATCCCCAACCCACAGATCCTCCTCCTATTTGTCCTGATCACCACTGTTCACAGTGATCAGGCAGACTCATGACACCGCCCCCCCAGAAGCCATGGCTCCGCCCCTAGTGTGTCCCAAACACTGTTAGCCACCCCCCTTTCTGACAGCTGCACCTGCTCGTCCTGTTCCTCCCCAGCCATCGCTCAACTTTGTTGCAATTCACTCCCTCTCCTCTCTGCCCCCCCTCTGTCTGATACATCACCTCCCCCACTCCACACTCGCAGTATGGGGGTCATTCCGACCCGATCGCTCGCTGCAGTTTATCGCAGCGTTCGGGACGGATCTACGCCGGCGCCGCAGTGGTGGACGGCCGAAGGCCGTTGTACCGTAGCGATCGCCTCTGCCTGATTGACAGGCAGAGGCGGTCGCTGGACGGGAGAGGTCTGGACAGCGGCATTAAGCCGCCGTTTGGGGGGCGCGGTCCGGCCAACGCAGGCGTGGCTGGACCGTTTGGGTGGCGGCTGCGTGACGTCACATACAGCCGCTGTGACCCGGGCAGCGAAGAGGTTCTCCCGGCCAGCCGCAGGTACTGCGCTGGCTGGGAGTTACTCTTGAAATGCATAACCATCGCCGCTGTGCGATGTTTTTGCATTTCTGTGGGGGGGGGGGGGGGCGGCACTGACATGCTGGGCGGACTAGCCCTGTGCTGGGCGTCCCCTCGTATGTCTGACTGCCTGATCGTAGCTGTGCTAAATTTAGCACAGCTACGATCAACTCGGAATGACCCCCTATATACATACGCACACATATATTGCGTAAATATATTAAAGCTAAAATAGTAAGGTTTTTGATGGAAATAATACAGTAAGGTTTGTAATGTAAATACAGGTTGAGTATCCCTTATCCAAAATGCTTGGGACCAGAGGTATTTTGGATATCGGATTTTTCCGTATTTTGGAATAATTGCATACCATAATGAGATATCATGGTGATGGGAACTAAATATAAGCACAGAATGCATTTATGTTACATATACACCTTATACACACAGCCTGAAGGTCATTTTAGCCAATATTTTTTATAACTTTGTGCATTAAACAAAGTGTGTCTACAGTCACACAATTCATTTATGTTTCATATACACCTTATACACACAGCCTGAAGGTCATTTAATACAATATTATTAATAACTTTGTGTATTAAACAAAGTTTGTGTACATTGAGCCATCAAAAAACAAAAGTTTCACTATCTCACTCTCACTCAAAAAAGTCCGTATTTCGGAATATTCCGTATTTCGGAATATATGGATATGGGATACTCAACCTGTAATAGCTATTTGAACTTGATCTTGCATTTTAATACTGCATCTGGTTTAAATAGCTATTGGTTACCTAATTTGTTAATTAAAAAAAAAAAAAAAACAATTTTGGGGGGAAAAATATTAACAAGTTAGGTGATTAATCCTCCGCTCTCCCCTGAACTTGGAAAAGTGAAGTGCTATCCGTGTGTAATCTAAAATGTAGTGAAGCTCAGTGTGGCTGTACTATATAGATAAAAATTATGGGACCAACTAATAAACATAACCCATTTTAATGATAGAAATCGTAATATACATTCCAAGCCACACAACTATAAGGTGGGGGAAGTAGTGAGGATGATAGGTTCAAAGAGTTAGTGGCAGCCGACAAGACCAATAATCCGCCAAGCTAATAGATCAGTTAGTTGGTTTAGGCTTATTGGTATTATTTGCTATCTGTAACTAAATAAGCAGTTTTATTTTAAGTCTAATATATTGAGGCCTACATTTTTTTTTTTATAATCAATTTATTTTATTTTGTGTTAACAGAAAAAACAATACATGCCTGGAGTAAGATGTCAATAATACAACAGGTATAACTTGTACAGAGCGTGTCGGGTTACAGGGAACAGCAAATAAAATAATGGAGCAATTTGGCATTAAAAAGTAACAGAAAAATGTTAGGTCTTGCTACATTGATGAGATAGTGTAGTAGATAGAAGAAGAAAATAAAAAAAAATAATTTCTCTGGCAGGGTCCACAGGATTATCCACAGGATAACACTGGGATATTGTCGTGCGACAGCGAAAATGGCACCAACACGGTCACGAGCTTTCTGGCCTCCCAGGATGCATCGGGGCCTTCATCATATAGTCCCGCCCAATGACTCAGTCAAATCAGTTTTTTGCTTGGTGCGGCAGGAAGCCGCATGGTCGCAGGGCTGCTGAGAGTAGCAGCCTCAAGCTTTTATTATTTTATTTTTATAGACTTACTATATTGTTTTTGAGCGACTTCTCTTAACAGCGTTTTAAACGCATATTAGACAGAGTCGCTCCAACAACTCCCCACCGGGTCGCAACAACGCTTACCTTCGGGTATTAGTGCTGTCTCGACGGGCGTCTGTGTCGGATGTTCTAGCAGGTCCAGCAGACGTAACCAGGCTGTGGCTGGAGCATGGGGAGACGGTGAGTCTATGGTCTTCCTCTTACTAGAGGGGTCAGGACACAGCTACACTGATTTGGTGGAGACTACAAACAGTGTGTTGATGCGCCGAACATCTCGAGTGTGACAACGCTACGCTCCAGGGATCATAGGCGCCAGGACTAGGTAGAGGCCGCGATCCTGGGAGTTTAAGTCAACAGGGGGATTCAGACGCTCTCCTGGCCGCCCCTCCTCCGAGTTCATGGCCAGTTTCCGTGCTTCTTTCGTTTCATGAACTGAATGACCTCACTTCCGGCTCAGACGCTACCACGAGGGTACTCGGTCGCAGCTTAGACACTGCGGTTGTGTACACTAGAAATCCCGCCCAGACCGAGTCGCAGGCCTTAGCGTCTGCATACACGTGGAAGCCGCTCAGCGTCCGTGTCCGTCAGTGAGCGACCGTGTCCGTTATCCGTTATCAGTAGCGGTAGTGTACATCAGTAGCGTCTGAATCCACTCAGCGTCTTACGAGCGTATTTGCTTGGATATGGAAGTGTGGTGAGTCTCCCTGTATCCCGCTCTCCGGAGGCAGGGTATACAGTACTAAAAATTCTCTCTCTCTCTCTGACGTCCTAGTGGATGCTGGGAACTCCGTAAGGACCATGGGGAATAGACGGGCTCCGCAGGAGACTGGGCACTCTAAGAAAGAATTAGGACTACTGGTGTGCACTGGCTCCTCCCTCTATGCCCCTCCTCCAGACCTCAGTTAGAATCTGTGCCCGGCTCGAGCTGGTTGCACACTAGGGGCTCTCCTGAGCTTCTAGTAAAAGAAAGTATTTATTAGGTTTTTTATTTTCAGTGAGATCTACTGGCAACAGACTCACTGCTACGAGGGACTTAGGGGAGAGAAGCGAACCTACCTGCTTGCAGCTAGCTTGGGGTTCTAGGCTACTGGACACCATTAGCTCCAGAGGGATCGAACACAGGCCCAGCCTCGGTCGTCCGGTCCCGGAGCCGCGCCGCCGTCCCCCTTGCAGAGCCAGAAGCAAGAAGAACGTCCTGGAAATCGGCGGCTGAAGACTCCGGTCTTCATTAAGAAAGCGCACAGCACTGCAGCTGTGCGCCATTGCTCCCTATGCACACCACATACTCCGGTCACTGATGGGTGCAGGGCGCTGGGGGGGGGGGCGCCCTGGGCTGCAATTAGAGTACCTTAAATTGGCAAAAAGCACATAATATAGTCTAATAAACTATATATGTGCAAAAATCCCCTGCCATAATATTAATAAAAGAGCGGGAGAAGCCCGCCGTGAAGGGGGCGGGGCTATCTCCCTCAGCACACTGGCGCCATTTCCTCTTCACAGCTCCGCTGGAAGACAGCTCCCCAGGCTCTCCCCTGCAGTTTCCAGGCTCAAAGGGTAAAAAAGAGAGGGGGGGGGCACTAAATTTAGGCGCAAAACTGTATTTATATAGCTGCTATAGGGAAAATCACTTTGTGTAGTGTAGATCCCTGTTATATAGCGCTGTGGTGTGTGCTGGCATACTCTCTCTCTGTCTCCCCAAAGGTCTTTGTGGGGTCCTGTCCTCAGTCAGAGCATTCCCTGTGTGTGCGGTGTGTCGGTACGGCTGTGTCGACATGTTTGATGAGGAGGCTTATGTGGAGGCGGAGCAGGTGCCGATAAATGTGATGTAACCCCCTGCGGGGTCGACACCAGAGTGGATGGATATGTGGAAGGTTTTACACGACAGTGTCAACTCCTTACATAAAAGGTTCGATGACATAACAGCTGTGGGACAGCCGGCTTCTCAGCCAGTGCCTGCCCAGGCGTCTCAAGGGCCATCAGGGGCTCAAAAACGCCCGCTACCTTAGATGGCAGACACAGATGTTGACACAGAGTCTGACTCCAGTGTCGACGATGACGAGGCTAATGTACATTCCACGAAGGCCATCCGTTGCATGATTACGGCAATGAAAAATGTGTTGCAGATTTCTGATATTAACCCAGGTACCACTAAAAAGGGTATTATGTTTGGGGAGAAAAAGCAACCAGTGGTTTTTCCCCCATCAGATGAGTTGAATGAAGTGTGTGAAGAAGCGTGGGCTTCTCCCGATAAGAAGCTAGTGATTTCTAAAAAGTTACTTATGGCGTACCCTTTCCCGCCAGAGGACAGGTTACGTTGGGAGACATCCCCGAGGGTGGATAAAGCGCTCACACGCTTGTCAGAAAAGGTGGCACTGCCGTCTCAGGATACGGCCGCCTTAAAGGAGCCTGCGGATCGAAAGCAGGAGGCTATCCTGAAGTCTGTATATACAGACTCAGGTACTATACTGAGACCTGCTATTGCTTCAGCATGGATGTGCAGTGCTGCAGCAGCGTGGTCTGATTCCCTGTCTGATAACATTGATTCCCTTGACAGGGACACTATATTGCTAAACATAGAGCATATTAAAGACGTAGTCTTATATATGAGAGATGCACAGAGGGATATTTGCCGGCTGGCATCTAGAATTAATGCAATGTCCATTTCTGCCAGGAGAGTATTATGGACTCGGCAGTGGACAGGTGATGCGGATTCTAAAAGGCACATGGAGGTTTTGCCTTACAAGGGTGAGGAATTGTTTGGGGATGGACTCTCGGACCTCGTTTCCACAGCAACAGCTGGGAAGTCGACATTTTTACCTCAGGTTCCCTCACAGCCTAAGAAAGCACCGTACTATCAGGTACAGTCCTTTCGGCCCCAGAAAGGCAAGCGGGTTAAAGGCGCGTCCTTTCTGCCCAGAGGCAGGGGTAGAGGGAAAAAGCTGCACCATACAGCCAGTTCCCAAGAACAAAAATCCTCCCCTGCTTCCACTAAATCCACCGCATGACGCTGGGGCTCCACTGGTGGAGCCAGGTGCGGTGGGGGCCCGTCTCCGGAACTTCAGCGACCGGTGGGTTCGCTCACAGGTGGATCCCTGGGTTTTACAAGTGGTATCTCAGGGATACAAGCTGGAATTCGAGATGTCTCCCCCTCGCCGTTACCTCAAATCAGCCTTGCCAGCTACTCCCCAGGACAGGGAGGTAGTGCTGGCGGCAATTCACAAGCTGTACCTCCAGCAGGTGATAATAAAAGTTCCCCTCCTTCAACAGGGACGGGGTTACTATTCCACAATGTTTGTGGTACCGAAACCAGACGGTTCGGTGAGACCCATTCTAAATTTGAAATCCTTGAACACTTATATAAGGAAGTTCAAGTTCAAAATGGAATCGCTCAGGGCGGTTATTGCAAGCCTGGAAGAGGGGGATTACATGGTATCACTGGACATCAAGGATGCTTACCTGCATGTCCCCATTTACCCACCTTACCAGGTGTACCTCCGTTTTGTGGTACAGGACTGCCATTACCAATTCCAGACGTTGCCGTTTGGTCTGTCCACGGCACCGAGGGTATTTACCAAAGTAATGGCCGAAATGATGATACTCCTTCGAAAGAAGGGAGTTATAATTATCCCGTACTTGGACGATCTCCTTATAAAGGCGAGGTCCAGGGAGCAGTTGTTGGTCGGAGTAGCACTATCTCAGGAAGTGCTACAACAGCACAGCTGGATTCTGAATATCCCAAAGTCGCAGCTGGTTCCTACGACGCGTCTGCTGTTCCTGGGTATGATTCTGGACACAGAACAGAAGAAGGTGTTTCTCCCGGAGGAGAAGGCCAAGGAGTTGTCATCTCTAGTCAGAGACCTCCTGAAACCAAAACAGGTGTCGGTGCATCACTGCACGCGAGTCCTGGGAAAGATGGTAGCTTCTTACGAGGCAATTCCATTCGGCAGGTTCCATGCAAGGATCTTTCAGTGGGATCTGTTGGACAAGTGGTCCGGATCGCATCTTCAGATGCATCGGCTGATCACCCTGTCCCCGAGGGCCAGGGTGTCTCTGCTGTGGTGGCTGCAGAGTGCTCATCTTCTCGAGGGCCGCAGATTCGGCATACAGGACTGGGTCCTGGTGACCACGGATGCAAGCCTCCGAGGTTGGGGGGCAGTCACTCAGGGAAGAAACTTCCAAGGACAATGGTCGAGTCAGGAGGCTTCCCTACACATAAATATTCTGGAACTAAGGGCCATTTACAATACCCTAAGTCGGGCAAGATCCCTGCTTCAAAACCAGCCGGTGCTGATTCAGTCAGACAACATCACGGCGGTCACCCATGTGAACCGACAGGGCGGCACAAGAAGCAGGATGGCGATGGCAGAAGCCACAAGGATTCTCCAATGGGCGGAAAATCACGTGATAGCACTGTCAGCAGTGTTCATTCCGGGAGTGGACAACTGGGAAGCAGACTTCCTCAACAGGCACGACCTCCACCCGGGAGAGTGGGGACTTCATCCAGAAGTCTTCCAGCTGATTGTAAATCGTTGGGAAAGGCCACAGGTGGACATGATGACGTCCCGCCTCAACAAAAAGCTAAAAAGATATTGCGCCAGGTCAAGAGACCCTTAGGCGATAGCTGTGGATGCTCTAGTGACACCGTGGGTGTACCAGTCGGTTTATGTGTTCCCTCCTCTTCCTCTCATACCAAAGGTGCTGAGGATAATAAAAAAGAGAGGAGTAAGAACTATACTCATCGTTCCGGATTGGCCAAGAAGGACTTGGTACCCGGAACTACAAGAAATGATCTCAGAGGACCCTTGGCCTCTGCCTCTCAGACAGGACCTGCTACAGCAGGGGCCCTGTCTGTTCCAAGACTTACTGCGGCTGCGTTTGACGGCATGGCGGTTGAACGCCGGATCCTGATGGTAAAGGGCATTCCGGTTGAAGTCATTCCTACGCTGATAAAAGCTAGGAAGGATGTGACAGCAAAACATTATCACCGCATATGGCGAAAATATGTTGCTTGGTGTGAGGCTATGAAGGCCCCCACTGAAGAATTTCAGCTGGGTCGATTTCTGCACTTCCTACAATCAGGAGTGACTATGGGCCTAAAATTGGGATCCATTAAAGTCCAGATTTCGGCCCTGTCTATTTTCTTTCAAAAAGAACTGGCTTCACTGCCTGAAGTTCAGACGTTTGTTAAGGGAGTGCTGCATATTCAGCCCCCTTTTGTGCCCCCAGTGGCACCTTGGGATCTCAACGTTGTGTTGGATTTCCTAAAATCACATTGGTTTGAGCCACTTCAGACCGTGGAATTAAAATATCTCACGTGGAAAGTGGTCATGCTTTTGGCCTTGGCTTCGGCTAGGCGGGTGTCAGAATTGGCGGCTTTGTCCTGTAAAAGCCCCTATCTGATCTTCCATATGGACAGAGCAGAATTGAGGACTCGTCCCCAATTCCTCCCTAAGGTGGTCTCAGTGTTTCATTTGAACCAACTTATTGTGGTGCCTGCGGCTACCCGGGACTTGGAGGCTTCCAAGTTGCTGGACGTAGTCCGGGCCCTGAAAATCTATGTTTCCAGGACGGCTAGAGTCAGAAAGACTGACTCGCTGTTTATCCTGCATGCACCCAACAAGCTGGGTGCTCCTGCTTCTAAGCAGACTATTGCTCGCTGAATCTGCTCCACGATTCAACTTGCACATTCTGCGGCTGGACTGCCGCATCCTAAATCGGTAAAAGCCCATTCCACGAGGAAGGTGGGCTCTTCTTGGGCGGCTGCCCGAGGGGTCTCGGCTTTACAACTTTGCCGAGCTGCTACCTGGTCGGGATCAAACACGTTTGGAAAATTCTACAAGTTTGATACCCTGGCCGAGGAGGACCTTGAGTTTGCTCATTCGGTGCTACAGAGTCATCCGCACTCTCCCGCCCGTTTGGGAGCTTTGGTATAATCCCCATGGTCCTTACGGAGTTCCCAGCATCCACTAGGACGTCAGAGAAAATAAGAATTTACTCACCGGTCATTCTATTTCTCGTAGTCCGTAGTGGATGCTGGGCGCCCATCCCAAGTGCGGATTGTCTGCAATACTTGTATATAGTTACTGCCTAACTAAAGGGTTATTATTATGAGCCATCTGTTCAGTGAGGCTCAGTTGTTATTCATACTGTTAACTGGGTATAGTTATCACGAGTTGTACGGTGTGGCTGGTATGAGTCTTACCCGGGATTCCAAATCCTTTCCTTGTTGTGTCAGCTCTTCCGGGCACAGTTTCCCTAACTGAGGTCTGGAGGAGGGGCATAGAGGGAGGAGCCAGTGCACACCAGTAGTCCTAATTCTTTCTTAGAGTGCCCAGTCTCCTGCGGAGCCCGTCTATTCCCCATGGTCCTTACGGAGTTCCCAGCATCCACTACGGACTACGAGAAATAGAATTACCGGTGAGTAAATTCTTATTAATTCTTTGTATGAATTGTTAATTTTTAGTACCTATTGCATATGAGACCTGTATATTACTGTGTTTTCTGCATGTTATGTTGAAAAAAGAACCAGTTAAAAACAGAAGTACAATTTTCCTACTTATGTATAAGTTGTTATGGAGGTTGTATTCTCATATGGCAATGTCTAATGCTTTAACATGTGACTGACTGCTAATATGTGTGCTGACTTTTCTGTGTAATGTCAGTCCTGTTCTGACCCTCAAATCAGGTGCACTGTGGTCAGATTGATCTCACCTCTATATTTCTCATACGTCCTAGAGGATGCTGGGGACTCAAAAAGGACCATGGGGTATAGACGGATCCGCAGGAGCCTGGGCACACCATAAAGACTTAAACTGGGTGCGAACTGGCTCCTCCCTCCACGCCCCCCTCCAGACCCCAGTTAGATTTTGTGCCCAGGAGTGATGGGTCACACACTAGGGGAGCTCTCCTGAGTTTCTCTAAAAGACTTTATGTTAGGTTTGTTATTTTCAGGCAGACCTGCTGGCTACAGGCTCCCTGCATCGTGGGAGTGAGGGGAGAGAAGCAGGACCTACTTCTTCTTAGTTAAGGGCTCTGCTTCTCGGCTACTGGACACCATTAGCTCCAGAGGGTTCGATTACTTGGTGCGCCTAGCTGCTTGTTCCCGGAGCCGCGCCGTCAATCACCTCACAAAAGCCGGAAGAAAGAAGCCGGGTGAGTATGGGAAGAAAAGAAGACTTCAGTGACGGCAGAAGACTTCAGTAACGGAGGTAACAGCAGCGGTAACGCTGCGCTCCATGCTCCCACACACCGTCTCTGGCAGGGTGCGGGGGGGGGGGGGGACGCGCCCTGGGGGCATGTTGCTGACTGTCTACAATGCTGGCGGGGGACAAATTACGGTGCCTGGGCACAGCGTATGTTCACCCCGCCAGGGTGCTGCAGGGGGGAGAGACAGCGGTAGCGCTGCGCTCCCTGCTCCCGCGCTTACCATCACCTGCAGGGTGCAGGGCGCTGGGGGGATAGCGCCCTGGGCAGCATATAGCATAAAATCTGTACTTCACGGGCGGGGGGGACATTCTTCGGCGCTCGCCCCGCCAGTGCGCCGCGAACGGGAGGGAGCAGCAGCGGTAGCGCTGCGCTCTCTGCTCCCGCTCTCCATTGGCCTGCAGGGCGCTGGGGGGGGGGGCGCCCTGGGCGGCATTTATAAAAAGATCCCGGGCGGCTCCCACACACCAACGTCTTCCGTGGGTGCAGGGCGCAGGGGGGGCGCCCTGGGCTGCGTTGGGACAAGAAGTAAGTTATACAGGGGGTTACCCCCTGTATATAGGGTCCCCAGCTAGTTTTTAGGGTATTATATATTTATATAATTGAGCGGGCTTAAGCGCGCCGGGAGGGGGCGGAGCTTAGCCCTCACAGAGGAGTCGGCGCCATTTTCCTCAGGTCCCCACCAGGGACTGTATAGTAAGAAGGAGGGGGGGGGGCACAGTGTTTTTAATGCTATATGGGTGTCATATAGCATTATGTTTAATAATGGATGCATAATCCTTGTTGTGATACATAAATTCCCTGTTTCCCTGTTTATTACCCACTATCGGTTAGTCGACATATGTCGACAGGTGTGAGGGTTTTGTCACAATCTGCTGTGGGGATAACTGTCGGCTAAGTGACGAGGAGAATTTATCAAGCACTTTTACTGCCCTAACATGCTTATCTTGTAAGTCAGGGGTAATTGATATGAATCAATTGGTCACTTATGATGGTTTGTGTGCAAACTATTTCGCTTTTCAGCGAAGTAAAAAACAGGAGTTGGTTCAACCACCAACAGAGCCACCATGGAATATGTTCGCAAAGACTCTATCTTCTATAGCGGACAGATTAACTCCAGTAGCACCACCTCAGGGGTTAGGTTACACTATGAACCCATATATGCAGCTCCCTTCCTATGGCTTGGTTCCAGTAGCCTCTACAAGCAACCAAGGGACAGGTAAAACTAAGACAGATACGTCTATGTGGCAGACTACACAAGATGATACATCGGATGATGATACAGTAGATTCGAATACTCCGTATGATGATCAGTCGCAGAGTTTTAGTTCAGAAGATGTAGCTGAACTTATTAATGCTGTGAAGGGTGTTCTCTCGTTGGAAGAGCCAGCCAAGACAGTGTTTAAAGCTAAAGCACCTGTATTTAAACAAAATCAGTGAAAGCTGAATTCCCAGCGTCAGATAAGTTGACGGAAATGATGGATGAGTCTTGGGCGGAGCCCAGTAAAAAGTATAAAATTCCTAAAAGATGGGATTCATATTATCCATTTCCAGCTGTGGATTGTTCGAAAATAGAAGTTCCTCCAAAAGTAGATACACATGTTCTGCGACTCGTGCATAAATCTGCTTTACCACTGTCATATACCTCACTAAAATGATGTCACAGACAGAAGGGTAGAGAGCCTTTTGAAAAATATATTTTCTCTAGTTGGAGCAGTGATAAGACCTGCTATGGCTTCAGCCTGGGTAGCAAAGGCAATGGGCGAATGGATAAAGGAACTAGAGAATGACATCCCTTCTCCTACTAGGGAGCAATAGGATTGTTTTTGCCGTTTAAGACAATCTGGCCAGTACTTGGAAGAAGCAGCAATTGATGTAGGTACAGTTGCTTCTAAAGCTTCAGCCTTGACAGTAGTCGCTCGTAGAGCATTTTGGCTACGGACCTGGAAGGCGGATGCGGAGTCCAAGAAAGAATTGGAAGCATTGCCTTTCGTTGGTAATATATTATTTGGAAAACCTTTATCGGATATCCTAGAATCAGAGACTGAATCGAAGAAGGTCAGATTTCCGGCTACTTATAACCCCAAGTCCAAGGGTTTAAAATTTCGCTCTTTTCGTTGGCAAAGCGAAAGCTAAAGAGGAGCCTAAGCAACCCCAGTTTAAATCCAGGGGTAGGAAGCAATGGGCTAGCAAAAAGCCAGCTTCCAAGCCTGAACAGAAACTGTCAGCCTGAAGAGCCGGGCCTCCGCCTGGAGGATTCCAGGGTTGGGGGCCGACTCCTTCATTTTGCACACATATGGCAACAGTCAACAGCAGATGCTTGGGTGCAGAAGGTAGTATCTCAGGGGTATGGGTTGCCATTCAGGAGGCAGCCTCCTCAAAGATTTTTTTGCACCAGCCCGTCTCGTATAGAGTCGAAGGCCAATGCCCTGCAAGAAGCAGTCCAAAAATTACTGCAGTCAGGTGTGATTGTCCCAGTACCTCCATCACAAAGGGGACAGGGGTTTTACTCCAATCTATTTCTAATCCAGAAGCCAAATGGGTCATATCGACCAATTCTCTATCTGAAAATGTTGAACAAATACATATGGATCCCAAAGTTCCACGTGGAGACGTTACGCTCCATAATGTTGGCTATGGAACCGGGAGATTACATGGTATCACTGGATGTACGGGATGCTTGCCTACATGTGCCTATAGCACTGTCGCATCAGTGTTACCTCAGGTTTGCCATCCTCCAAGAACATTTTCAGTTCCAAGCTCTGCCCTTCGGGCTAGCTACAGCACCCAGGGTGTTTACCAAGATCATGGTGGTTATGGCAGCTTGTCTGCGCAAACAGGGGATAAGAATATTCCCATACCTTGACGACCTGTTAATCTTAGCACATTCGCAAGATTTACTGTTGAGCCATCTTCAACAGACGATAGTTTGTTTACAGAGACACGGGTGGCTCATAAATTGGGAGAAGTCATCACTGAATCCGTCACAGCGGATGGTTCATTTGGGGGCCATATTGGATTCAGACCTACAGAAAGTTCTCTTACCAGAGAAAAAGATAGTCAAGGTGCAGGTCATGACTCAGGATGCGTTGCACGCCCAGACAATGTCAGTCCATGCAGCAATGCAACTGTTGGGTCTGATGGTATCAACCTTCGACATGGTGGAATATGCGCAGTTCCACTCCAAAGCATTGCAGCACCTTATTCTGACCAAATGGAACGGAAATCATCAGACGATAAAAAAGCAGATGATAACGTTTCCAGTAAACGTAAAAAGGTCTCTAGCGTGGTGGCTACAGACAGACCATTTAAACAAAGGGAGACCCTTTTGGATAAAAGAGTGGCAAGTCCTGACAACAGATGTCAGCCTGCAAGGCTGGGGTGCGGTACTCGGAAGCCTGTGGTTTCAGGGAAAATGGACCGCAAGGGAAAGTCGCCTGCCAATAAATCTGTTGGAAATAAGGGCCATTTACTTGGCTCTAGTTCAGGCAAAGGACAGTCTGCAAGGAAGACCAGTCCAGATTCGCTCAGACAGTGCTACGGCAGTAACGTACCTCAATCATCAAGGAGGAACTCACAGCAAGAGACTGATGGAGGAAGTAGCTCCCATTCTAAGATGGGCAGAACTCCATCTCCCAGCATTGTCAGCAGTATTTGTCCCGGGTATACTGAACTGGGAAGCGGATTTTCTCAGTAGACACACCATTCAGGAAACCGAATGGGCATTACACCCAGAGGTGTTTCAGACACTGGTGAACAGATGGGGTCTACCAGAGATAGACCTCTTGGCGTCTCGTCTAAACAACAAAGTTCCAAGATACGGATCGAGAACAAGGGACCCAGGAGCGGTCCTTGTAGGCGCACTGTCAGTAGAATGGAGGTTTCAGCTGGCATATCTGTTCCCTCCAATATCTCTGTTACCCAGAGCAGTGAGAAAAATAAAGCAAGCAAAAGGAGCAATAATTCTAATAGCTCCAGCTTGGCCAAGAAGGCATTGGTACACAGATCTGTTGAGAATGTCCGTGGAAGCACCGATACTGCTCCCTCAACGTCCAGATCTGCTAATGCAGGGTCCTTGTTGTCACAGTCATCTGGATCGCCTGTCTTTGACGGCGTGGCTGTTGAAACCTCTATTTTAGAGGCTAAAGGGTTTTCGAATCAAGTAATCCAAACTATGCTTAGAGCAAGAAAGCCTTCTTCGGCCCATGTGTATCATAGAATATGGCAAGCCTATATTTATTGGTGTAGTGGAAAAAATTTCAATCCAAGATCTTTTAAAGTGTCTAGGATTTTGGATTTCCTTCAAGCAGGATTGAATAAAGGTTTGAAAGTTGCTTCCTTGAGATTTCAAGTATCAGCGTTAACTGTGTGGTTTCAGCGAAAGATTGCTGATTTACAGGATGTACGTACCTTTTTTCAGGGAGTAGATCATATTCAACCTCCATTTGTTCCTCCTGCAGCTCCCTGGGATTTGAATTTTGTTCTTAAATTTCTCAAGGGTCCTCTGTTTGAACCACTTAAGAGAACAGATCTTAAATGGTTAACGGCTAAAGTGCGTTTTTTACTGGCAATGGCGTCAGCCAGAAGAGTGTCAGATTTAGGAGCATTATCGTGTAAGTCTCCTTTCCTAAGTTTTATCCAGACAGAGCAGTTCTCAGAACGAGATCTAGTTATCTTCCAAAGGTGGTATCAAAGTTTCACCTGAATGAAGAGATTGTAGTCCCAGCTTTTCAAGTATCGGGACTATCTGCGGGAGAAGCGTCGCTGGACGTGGTCCGGGCTTTAAGAATCTACATAGATCGTAATAGTGCCATCAGAAAAACAGATTCACTCTTCATCCTCTACGGATTCCATAGAAGAGGATGGCCTGCTAGTAAACAGACGCTGGCGAGATGGCTCCGAATGGTAATATCAGAAGCTTATTCTCATGCAGATCTCCCTATTCCGGCTAATGTCTCTGCACACTCTACACGTAAGGTAGGTCCTTCTTGGGCAGCGCAACAGGGTGCTTCAGCAGAACATTTATGTAGGGCAGCCACATGGTCTTCAATAAACACATTCATTAGACATTATGCCTTGGATACTTTTGCCTCTCATGACGCAGACTTCGGGCGAAAGGTCCTCCTGTGCAATCGGGAGCGTCCCCACCACTAAAATGGCTTTGGGAATCCCAATGTTATCCTATGGATAATCCTGTGGACCCAGCCAGAGAGATATACGTTATGGTAAGAACTTACCGTTGATAACGTGATTTCTCTTATGTCCACAGGTATCCACAGGGATCCCACCCTGACGCATCTGATTTGAGGATCTAGTCAATCACTAAAACTCTTCCTTCTTGTATGGAAGGGTGTGCATGTGTGTTCTTATCGCCTAAACAGGTCTCTACCTGATGTTCCTGCCTAAAATCGCTGTGGAAAGAACTGATTTGACTGAGTCAGTGGGCGGGACTATATGGTGAAGGCCCCAATGCATCCTGGGAGGCCAGAAAGCTCGTGACCGTGTTGGTGCCATTTTTGCTGTCGCTCGACAATATCCCAATGTTATCCTGTGGATACCTGTGGACATAAGAGAAATCACGTTATCAACGGTAAGTTCTTACCATAACGTATATATCTGGGGGGGAAAACAGCACAAAACTTTATGACAAATACATTTAGAACAAAGGAAAAAGGTTAAGATAAAGAAAAGTAATACAGAGGAGGTCAGTAAGAAAGGGGAGAGGAGGAGTGGAGAGAAGAGGGAAGAAGGGTGGAGGGGGGGGGGGGGGGGGGGGGAGAGAAGGAGCACCAGGCAGGGGAGAGGAGAGAAATGTGTACCAAGAGTCCCATACCTGAAGGTGGGCACAGTGTTGTTGAGGAGGGAGGAGATGTATTCCATGGAAGAGATGTAACACAGTCTGTTAATTAAAGCGCTTTGGGTTGGAGGTATGTGGGACTTCCGTGATTTCGCAATCAGGAGAGTGGAAGCGTTGGAGATATGGAAGATCAGTTTGTTTTCTGCTTTTGACGCCGAACGAAGGAGCATATGGAGGAGTATCGATGGATCCATAGGCACAGAACAGGAGGTAACCTTTGCCATAAGGGTTATAGCCACGCTCCAGAACTGTTGGGATGACCGGGCATTCCCACCAGATATGAAAGAAGGTGCTCATCATGCCGCAGCCACGCCAGCATTGGGCACAGGAGTGTGGGTATATGTGATGAAGTTTATCAGGGGACAAGTACCAATGGGTGTATACTTTGTAGGCTGTCTCCCTGATGCCGACACTGATAATGCTGATTTATCCTTAGGAATGAAAGCTATACCTTAAACACACCTTAAATACACTTTACCATGGAGCCGCTGCGGCCGCTGTACTTAATACACACTCTACGTACTTTGTAAGCTATTAGCGTACAAAGTCCCGTGCTGTGTACGGACTTAGCGTACAAACGCCGCGCTGACGGTACAAAGTACTCACAGCGCGTACACACCCAGAGATACACTTTAAACCTTTTACAGCAATGCAATGCAATGATAATACACTTTAAACCTTAGCAGGGCAATGAAGACACGACACCAGATTGTAATTAAACCACTAGGTTCCGACACCACAGGGTATTATTGCTGAAAGGGGGTTACAATACAAATAATACAATACAATATAACAGAGTAAATGGCTACATTCAATGTTACATACGTGAGTGGATTCACTTGGGCTACCCGGTCCGGTCCTCCGTCATCTGATAGATAACGTTGTGAGTCTTGTGTCTGACCAGGCATGCAGTAGGCTCTCTTTATACAATTCTTCCAAGAAGCAATACAATAGATACTGTAATCTCTTTGTCCATTGGACACAGGAATGCACATTTACAGTACAGGAGAGGTCATAGGTCGGTTTGAATAGGTAGGCAATGTTTTTCCCAACTGCTCTTGTGGGTGGTCTCCTCTGGATTCCTGCCGCATACATAATGTACAGTAAATACAGTTTATATCTATATTCTGCTCCTGCACATAACTATCCGCAGGAACATGCGATCTTTCTCAAACCAACACCGGAATGTTACCCTTAAAATACCCTTCAGCTGGATACCAAACACCACCTTATAACCTTGTTCTGTCCCCTCCTATTCTGTAAAGGTGAATCCCTTTGTTCTGAAACCATTTAAACTGTTGTAACTTGCTGCTGTGGTGCAGGGAGGCTATGTGTAAAATGTGCACTATTTGGATTAAATATGTAATGTGTTTTGATAGCTTTCCATGCGTTCACAAACTCTACCGTAAATACCCATACCACGCGCTAATGCGCAGGACCGCGGGAGCGATCATACACAAACTGCGAATA
Source organism: Pseudophryne corroboree (assembly GCF_028390025.1). Classification (NCBI taxonomy): domain Eukaryota; kingdom Metazoa; phylum Chordata; class Amphibia; order Anura; family Myobatrachidae; genus Pseudophryne; species Pseudophryne corroboree. The sequence continues at coordinate 104,276,696 of NC_086446.1, forward strand.
TGTGCACGCACGACAGAACAAGTACACGCGCGGAGGCCATCTGTGTGTAGTTTGTACGTGATGTGTGTGCTGCAATATTTTTTTACTTTGACAGTCCACCCTTTGGCAGTCACCAATAACTGCCACTATCTAATCACCAAACAGAAAAATATCTACACAATATCTACAGAAGTTTGGATGGTCGGGGGAGAGTGGTAGGTAGGAAATGTATGACCTAGTGGGATAGTAAAAAGCATGTATGTATGAATCCATGTCTGAGGGGCATGTATCATCGTGCCGTATATGTTCTAAATAAGCTTCGAGGTATTGCGAAGTATACATTAAATCCTTCTCATCCCGTATCAAGGGTCTGTAAATGGGACAACAAACACTACTGAGCTATTTTCGGCTTCTTGTTAAAACAAATGGGGTGCACATTTAGTTGATGATACATGGAGGAGGAAACGTGAGTGCTAGTATATGTGGATATCACCTGTCGACTATGTGTGCTATTAACTGGAGGTTGCAGAGGTGAAGATAAGACACATATCTAAAATACATTTATATAAACATTTTGGGTAGGGCAGATGTCTTTTCCGGATGGATGTATCTGGGCAGAGGGGGAAACAAAAGAAAACGGGTGAAAGAAACAGGCCATGACATTCATTTGCAATCCTTATCATTACACTGTCTCTATGGATGGGTCATAAATTAAGTCTGCTGCTATAACAGCGCCCTCGCTCCTTAGACTCATCAACTTTGTGCTGTGCTTGCGCCGCGTCAGAATTCGAACACACCTAAATATCAAACCAATAATTATGACGACTCCTAGGATACAAAGGAGAAACTTCCCTACACTCATAATAACATTTTGAGCCCACTCTCCTAAACCTGAGAACCAATTTCGCGGGTTCAACCATGAGACCCAGCCGGTCAGTTCATTACTCTCAGTCGCCAAGGTAAGGTTGTGTTTCCTCCTGAACTCCCACTTCAACTGCAAGATATCATCCATCTTTTGATCGATAATCTTCGTTGGATCATCAGTACTGTTTGTAATATACGTACAGCACATCACCCCATATTGAGTTGCCAAAGTAATACAGTACCCACCTGTCACGGCTGTGATATAATTTAAGACCATCCTGTGCTGAAACAGTTCCTTCTTGTAAGCTTGTAACTCCCTTCCCGTATACCTGAAGGTGTCGTTATACATCTCAGTGATATTATCTATCAAGTGCGCTAGCGCATGGATAGACCTATAATTTATAATTCCTCTGGCAGTACGGGTGATGTCTAATGCGAGAAGGAATTGAATCCCGGTGGATTCGTGGATCAAATCAGAGGCTGCGTGCTCTGTCCTATCTATGAGGTGTCTCTTGATGATGTGTTCATAGTGAGTATGAGTATAAGGAGCCTGAGCACTGTGGTGAACGTCTTTCATCTTATCATGGGTTATGATCATGACCTCTGGTAGTACTCTCCCAATATAACACAATCCCTCTGAGCTCGGGGCAAGCCACTTGTACGCCTTCCTCCCACATATGAAATGGGCATCATCTGGGAGAACATAGGGGACAAAATATGACATCACCATATTACAAACTTTCCAACTAAAGAAACCTATCCCTAGTTCTCCCATCTGCTCAGTACAAGTATTGGGCTGGATGATATGAGCACAATACCCTGGCGATACTTTTACAACCCACATGGTCTTGCTTCCATGAGTATACCTATACCAAAAATTCCTCCCACTGTTGGCTATTTGGCGTACAAGTTCAGAGTCTATGGGTATCTTATCAGCTCTGTGTGAAAAGGTCATTGTCTGGTTATTCCATGTCACTTCCCAATTTCCCAGTTTTCGGTAATTGGAAATATTAAAACACAATAAGGATCTGTCTACATGATACTGGTTGAGCTTCAAACTAGGGGGCCTAGAAATATTGAATTTCTTGTCCACCGGTCTCCCACCCCGTAATTCGAGTACCTCATCTATTGCTAAAGGGTATGGTACTAATCCTGACTTGCTCTGACCTTGAGGTACCTGTGAGCACACCCAGCATTCTGTCTGGTTTAAGACCTTACCCAATAGTGAGTGGTAATTACTCAACGGATGCCGGTCCATGTCGATATTAAGGTTGGACTGACATCTCTGGATGCACCCATCCTCAACTATATTCTCACAATTCCTACAAATACAATATTCATCAGACAATAACCCCTCACAGTGCCTCCGAGCTCCCTGACTACCAGAGCGCTTACTGATGCCAGCCTTTACCAAAATGATGCGCTGATCCTGAGCTCCTACAAATTCATACTTACCATCAGAACCCATTCCAGATCCCTTTTGACCTCTCTGGGACCCTCACAAAAACAAACTGTCCTTATCAAAACCAGAATTACTAATAGAACCCGAAACGCAGTCTCTTGTGATTGATCCATTTCGTTAGGGGAAAGGAGGAAAATAAGAAGGAGAAAAGAAAGGAAAAGAATGCAGGGGGAGGTGAAAAAAGAAAATGGTACGACAACCGTTCTAGCACTTGTTTCTCTCTGTGTTCAGATGCCATTCAACAGTCCTGCCTCTCAACTTTCCCGGAACAGACACTCCAGTGATACGAGATTCTCTACACTCTGCTCTTTGTCACGAGTTCTCTCCGGGTCAGCGACCTTCTTGCAGTGGGACGAGTGGATCCAAGTCTCTCTTTCGGCGACCTTCAATGCTGTTGTGCTGGTTAACAAAACTTGATAGGTCCTTCCCACCTGTCTTTGAGGCAACCTGAGCGTAAGAAATTTCAAATCATCACATAATCTCCAGGTTCAGTGTCATGACAATTACTGTTCGGTAGGTCAGGAATCACCAGCTTTAAATTTCTTTGTTGGTTTCTCAGCTGCTGGCTCATCCCAACCAAATATTTCACAGTCACTTCATTATTACATTTCAAATCATCCTGGGGGTCTATCATTACATGAGGTTGTCGACCAAAAAGAATTTCAAAGGGTGATAGGTTAAGGGGAGACCTGGGAGTGGTTCTGATGCTGTACAACACTAGTGGCAAAGCTTCTGGCCACGACAATCCAGTTTCAACCATTAATTTGCTCAGCTTGTTCTTAATAGTGCTATTCACTCTCTCCACCTTTGCACTCGCCTGTGGACGGTACGGAGTATGCAGCTTGCTATTAATTCCCATCAGCTTGCACATGACCTGAAAGACTTCACCTGCAAAATGGGTACCCCTATCGCTTTCAATTATCCTAGGGATACCATATCTACACACAAATTCCTGCACAATTTTCTTTGCAGTGAATGTAGCAGTATTTGTGGCAGCAGGGAACGCTTCTACCCAATTAGAAAATACGTCAATACAAACTAACACATATTTTAAAATCCTACAGGGTGGTAACTGTATGAAATCAATTAGTATTACCTGAAAAGGTCCGTCTGTCGGAGGGATATGGGATGGCTCTGTTGGTATTGACTTTCCAATATTCTTCCTCAAGCAAGTAAAACATGTCATTGCTCTCTTACCTGCATGAGAAGAGAATCCTGGCACACACCAGTAGGCTCTCAGCAGCTTACACATACCCTCTTTACCCAGATTAGTCAGACCGTGTGCCGCCTCAGCTAAGCTTGGAAGATATGCTCTGGGGGCTACTGGCTTACCTTGTCCACCTGTCCACAGTCCGTAGGATTCCTGGCCATATCCCTTTGACCTCCAGACTGCCTTTTCCTGTAATGAACACAAATCTTGTATTTCAATGTGTTTAACTGTTGTGTATTATCAGTTGTGTGAAGTAAACCGTCTGTGGAAAGCAAAAAGAGAGGGGAAATAATAAAAAGAAAATTTGTCAGATTTGCGTTCACCATCAGGCTGTCACACGATTATGCATATCGCTGTCTATGCACAGTCTCCCTTCACCATTATTCTCATTCTCCACCCTTTGTGCATGACCAGGCACACTGCGTAAATACTGGTGTCCCTATGCTGGTGAGATATACTGGATTTGGGCAGAGCTCTGAAAGACAGAGTAGGCATGTGGCGTTTGAACTATAATCCTGTCAGTGAACGTAAGAGATGGAGAGGAAGCTTTGAAGACAAATCACATAGAGTTTAGTAACAGATAATTTTGTAGAGGCAAAGAATATTTTACAAAATTTGACATCTGGATTGGGCACTACGGGGGAATGATTCTCTACTCGGTCTGCTCCCCTAAAATAAATTCTATGTGTGTTATATCTCTACTGGGACTATCCCAACCATCAATCCAGTGTCCTGTCCATTCTAAGTTCATAGGGAACCCGGTATCTTTGAGATCATTTCCTCTACCTGTGATGGACATGCATCTAGAACAGTGAAATGCAACGTTAGCCTTCGTGGGTATGCCACATACTTTGTGCTTCCTGGGTGGGAGCACTCTATATGTATACCATCTCTAACAAAAACTCCTGTTAAGATAATTAGAGGTCACTTCTGCTAGAGAGAGAAGCAGAAGTTTAGAGACCTCCTCCTAACCCCAGTAAGTTCTGTCAAAAGAGTAAAGTTGCATTTATTCGGTTCTTCCCATTAACCAAATCTGTGTTTTCTATATGGCTCGTGATTCCTTACTATATGTCCCTTGATCCCGTCTATGTGTTTAATAATGTGGCTTGTTTTCTCTGTCTAGGGGTCTATATTGGCTATGTGTTCTACTATACCTACAATCTCTGGCAAAATGCCCTTCCTTTTTACAACTGTAACATATTCTCGGTCTTTTCCAAACAGCAGGGGTCTGGGGTTTAGGCTGATGAGACTTTGGTGTAAGAGCCTGTATACTTTCAATCCTCAGCCTCTCCTCCTGTTGTTTTCTACGCCTAACAATATTCTTGTGGTGTACAATTGCGCACTCTCTAAGAAGAGCTACTGTGGATGGATTGGACCCGGACACCCCCCTCTGGTATTCTAAATGGCTCCCTGAACTGTATGCGCTCGAGGGGAGGGAAGTTTGGGCCCCTAAATCAGTGATTTCCATAAATCACCTTTATACGGATAATACGCTCAAATCCTTCCAACAACTAAAAGATGAGTTTAATTTGCCTAACTCCTATTTTTTTAGATACCTCCAGCTCAGACATGCCTTGCAGTCCCAATTCGCCAATTCCCCCCCTAAAATTATACCATTTCCCATTAAGACCTTTGTAAGTATGCTGGGTCGAGTTAAGATGATTTCCCATGCTTATGGTTATCTACTCGCCAAACTCCATATAGATCCTTTGACACGTCTCCGTGTAAAATGGGAGCAGGATCTGGGCCCCGTAGATGAAGAGAACTGGGCCCTTGCTTTGGAAACTCCGTGCACGGCAGGGTCGGATCTAGACTTTTCTTTTAGGGGGGGCGGTTTACGGTTTAATCTTGACCCCTCCCCTCTCCAGTCCTGACTCCTCCCCTCTCTCGTCTTGACTCCACCCCTCTCATCTTGACCCCTCCCATCTTGACTCCTCCCCTCTCCCGTCCAAATTCATCCATCACACAAATAGGTATAATTGCAGGTAAAGGATTTGTTAGTGGATGTTAGGTATAATAATCACTTCTACAACACATCAAAGCAAAGTTGCCCAATATGACATCTATCCAAATCCCTCCTTATGTTCATCATAATGTATGACACGTCATGTACAATTGTGATACCTACAGTATAAAAAGTTATAATCCCCTAATATTGGGGTATAGCAAAAGAAAATTAAATATAAACAAAATGTCTGGAGTAATTATTTGCAGCTATTTCTCATCTTAATATGAGGTACTGATATAGAGACAGTCAATCATCAAGGTTTATATGTCAACGTCGTTATGAAATACAGTATTATCATAAACCTTGATGATTGACTGAATCTATATAAGCGCATTATATTAAAATGAGAAACAGTAACAATGTGATAATACCTATAATTCCTTTCTTTGGGATACTAGCAACTTTTATGGATACAAATGGTAACAACTGGCATTTTATGTGTTACTGAACCAGGAAGGGAAGACACATTATAATACCCTGTTATATTATTATAATAAGGGGAACTGCTGAATAGTACCAAGGGGATTTTAGGCACAGAGTCTTGGGGGGTTAGACCAATTATTTGATAATCCCACACAGTACTCAACACTTGCCAACCCTAATAGATGAATTCCACATTTGTAATTGTCCAATAATGGAGTTTGAGACTAACCAGGATTAAGTGAGAGTACGTAATACTCGCAGGAGTTCACCTGTAGATTAAAATCCCTTTTGCATCTATGTGCCACATAGGTTTGGGAAATCCCCCCACCACCCTTTTTTTTCCAGAAAAATGTTGCAAGTATACCATAGTTATCTGATTGATACAATTAATTTAAGGAATTATAGGTATTATCACATTGTTGTATAGAATTTAGCCAGTGCTACTGCATATGTAGGTTGTTCATAAATATACCACTTCAGATACAGCGGATGTCATACTTCTTATTAGGCTCATTCAGCTATCTCCAATGAAAGGGATAAGCAAATATAGTGAAGTACTGTTTAATAATTGTAAATTTCAGCCAAACCTGAGCCTGCACCAGTGGGAGAACCCAGGACTTGCACTGTTTCAAGTGCATTCTGAACTGCTTAAATAACAGTTCATGTCTAGCTGGAATTGTCAAAATTTGGCCACTTGGAAATACATGTGATCTGTGTGGAGTTTATATGTTTTCGTTTTTCTCATATTAAATCTTACAATTATTAAACAGTGTTTCACTATAATTGCTTATCTCTTACATTTTGGGTATATCTGAATGAGCCTAATAAGAAGTATACTGTGAGATATGACATCTGCTGTATCTGAAGTGGTATATTTATGAATGACCTACATACTGTATGCAGTAGCGCTGGATAACTTCTATTCAACCTTTTTTGGCACATATTTGGTGAAGATGTGAGGATACCTTTAAGTAAAATATTGAGCTCACCGAGCTGCTTTTTTTCTGCTTGTGCGCACTGCTAGGATTGTCTATTTTATAAATCTATTATCAGATTGTTAATGTTTCTCATGTTAATATGAGGTGCTGATATAGAATAAGTCAATCATAATTAATCCAGACATTCTGCTTTAATTTAATATTTTTTTGCTATACCCCAATATTAGGGAATTACAACTTTGTATACTGTAGGTATCACAACTGTACAGGACGTGTCATAAATTATGATGAACATATAGATGGTATAATAGAGGGCCATCAAAATACGGCATTTGTGGCAACAGTAGTGACAAGACATTGGGCATAATTCAAACTTGATCGTAGCCATGCAGCTACGATCAGTTACTCAGACATGCGGGGGGGGGGGGGGGGGGGACCCAGCACAAGGCTAGTCCGCCCCGCATGTCTGACTCCCCACCGTACAAGTTCAAAACCATCGCACAGCGGCAATGCTTTTGTACTTGATGAGTAGCTCCCTACCAGCGCAGCTCCTGCGCACAGGCAGGGAGCTACTAGTCACTGACCGGGTCACAGCGGCTGCGTGTGACGTCACGCAGCAGCCTGCCCCCCGCACGGTCCGGGCACACCTGCGTTGCCTGGACCGCACCCCTAAAAAGGCAGCAAAACGCCACCGGCCCGCACCCTCCTGCCCAGCGTCCGCCTCTGCCTGGCAGGGCTGAGATGGCCGTCGGCTGTCTGGCATGCACCAGCGTATATGTGCAGTTCAAACCTGAACGGCTGCTGTGAGAAAATGCACAGCAGTGATCAGGTGTGAATTAGGCCCCTTGTCTGTAATGACATCAGTTATAAGAGAGTGAGGCTCCCGAGGACGCACCATATCAAGCAATTGAAATATTTCTAGGGATTTGGATAGATGTTATATTGGGGGACTTTGATTTGATGTGTTGTAGAAGTGATTATTATACCAAACACCCACTAACAAATCCTTTACCTGCTTATCTTGCAATATATCCCTACCAGCTATTAGGGTGCCATTTATAATCAAGGGATCTCTCCCACTGATATATAAACTGATGCACATTATAGGACCAATGCTATACAGGAACTTGAAGACGTTAATACTCATTTGTGAGGCTATAGTGAGGGCACCTTGTAGGGGAATTACACGGTGAGGACAATTCCGAGTTGATACCTTGTAGAAGGAGTATGGTGTTATGAGAAAGTAACCAAATAGAGGACAGATTAGCATACACCATATTTCTTGTATAGCATTTTTATACACATTTTCTGTACTTTTACACGCATCTCTCTATTATTTTAGTATTTCACTGACAGGACATGATATGTAATGTTTAATATTATGAAATACAAGGAATATTTTAAAACCTATAAGTGCATCTACTACAGACATCCTCTGTTCTACTGTATCGCACATATGTGAGACTCAACCTGTAATACCCTGCCTAGGGAATATGGCAAGAAGATCTCTTACTGGCTGGTTCCTCTGCAACAGGCTGGTAAGATGGTCCCTTTTCCACAGGCTGGTCAATGGTACAGATTGGCAGGAAAGTCCCTCTGGCTGGTCTCTGGGTGCAGGAATGCAGCATGCTCTCAGTGTGGAAAAAAGTAAACACACTATAGTATACTGTTTCTATTAGCCCACTAGCCTGTCTTATAAGTGAAGCCACGCCCCCAACACACAGCCACTTCCTGGATCTGTTATCAGCAAGGAGACGCTGGGGAGATGAAAGCAGTCTCAATCAACAAACTATGTTGATTGATTAACTGCCGTGCAGGCCAAAAGGGTGAGTGAGGAGGAAGGGGCACCCGCTGTGAGCTGCTGCGACTCACACCACTGACTATAGCTGACTGACTATAGCTGACGGCCAGCTGAGATAGGAAGGGGTTAAGGAGCAGGACTTCACAGACAGATTGTCTGTAGGCAGAAGTGTGCTAGGGGGGGCGATCGCCCCCACCGCCCCCCTCTGTATCCGTGCCTGGTGCACGGTTACCAAATCCATCAGGTATCAACAGATACAATACTTCCTCTTGCATAGAATATATATGACCCCGGCCAGACTGGCCAAATTCGGGACGGGTCGTGTGGGTGACTGCCCTAAGTGTGGGATGACTGCAGGTACTTTTTGGCACCTCATTTGGGATTGTCCGGTGTTGCGGGCTTTCTGGGCGGGGGTCGGATCGATTCTGGGGAACACAGGGGTGGACGAGGCCATGCTTACTCCGCAATTTTGCATCCTGGGAATGGGTAGCTCTGACTTTGTGTCCGGTCCAGAGGGCCTATATGCTCGCAACATATGTGCAATGGCGAAGGTGAGCATTGCGAGGCTATGGATGGCCCCTAAGGGCCCTACACTCCCCGCTCTTAGGGCACTAATAAACGACACTGTTTTTAAGGAACGATACATTTATATGAAACACAATGCCTCCGCTAAATTTGAAAGAATTTGGTCTCCATGGCTGGAATCCATATACTCCGTCCCAGACCCTACAATTTAATGGTGATAGGGTTACTAACAGGTCCTGGATTTGCCAAGTTATGATCTTCTAGGGCCATAGGCTTCCCTCTCACCCAATGGGTTGTGAACGAGAGAGTGGCTCTGTGCCCATCTGGACAGGGTAGGATTTAGAGTGCTAGTATCCCCCAATGCGTCCTCTTCCCCATAATGTTTTTTGTCTCTTTGTTTTTTTAATTTTTTTATTTCTGGGGTTCTCTGTGTTTGGTTTCTGATTGTTTTCTTCTCTTTTAAAGGGTTTTACTCGGACGGATTGTCCGTAAGAGTTATATTTGAGGGGGGGGGGGGAACAAAACAAAGTATAATGTGATTTCATGAATACTAGAGTGTACGGATAATGCAAAATAATGGTATATATAACTGTACATTCCTATGCGCCTATGAGCAAATTACATAGTTTGAAAATAAGTCGAAAGTGAATGCTGTTCCCCGATGAGGACATGTCATTACGTGTTTAATGTGTTCCTGTTATGCAATGTCTGTATGCAAACTACTCTCCTTCGAAATAAAAATACTTTATTTTAAAAAAAAGAAGAGCTACTGTGGCCCCTCTCCAATTAGGCAAAGATGTTTGTACCCTGTCCCTTACTGTCTTATTGAGTCCGTCCATTAGCACAGAGACAGCCACTTCCCTATAATTCGCATCGTTCCCTGTATCTGATACCCCAATGTATCTATCCATTATTTGCAGGGCCCGATGGAAATATTCAGATGTCATATAATTTTCCCTCTGTTTTATGGAGAAAATTCTTCTCCACTTAACATTAATGGGGAAACACAACTCTAGTTGTCTATTAATTCGTTCTAAGTTCTCCTGATTGTGTTTGTCAGTCATAAGACTATCCGACTCTAACCTACAATCAGTGATACATTTTTGGGTGTCAATATTAGGGGGTAGGCACGCTTTCAAAAATATCGGCCAGTGTTTGTTTGTCGGTTCATACGCATTACCCAGATCTCTGATAAATTTCTGACATCTGGCTAAATGCTTCCGAGGGTCGGGGAATTCTGAAATGATTGATCGCAGCTCATCTCTGGGCCACGGGCAATACATTGCATTATTCCTGGTGAGGACTACTCCCTGACTATCGGTTCCCCCATTGGGAGTTACTATCTCCAAGACAGGGTGTAATTCTACCATTCCGTTTCTAATCTGTTTACAGTGAGGTGTTGTTTCTGTGCAATGAACTGTCTCACACTTACCGGTAGCTGTGACCTCACCAGTTTTTTCATTGGGGAATATTGTTACTGCTCTACCTGGTTGGACAGGCCCCACCTGAGTTTCCTGCAAAGTGACTGCTTGGAGGAGAGCTGCGATTTGGCTGGATCCTTCATCTTCTTGTGACCTATAACCTTGAAAAGACTTTAAAACAGGATACATCTTGCAAAAATTAGGGTTAATACATTGTTTTTGCATACTACTATCATTTACGGATATACCATTGACTGTAGCCATCTCTTCCCCTTCGACCTGTGTCGACAATGGTGTGTTTGTGTTCTCATTCCCACTAGGTTTTGAACCTGTTTTGCGATTTTGTTCTCTTTGCATATCCCCCTCTTGCTGCCATAATTTTAAACAATCATTATGTCTAATCCTTTGTTTTCTGGATTTAAGAAGACATATTTTACTGCTTACATTCTGCAGTACCTCTGGTTCAAAGCTGCCCACCTTAGGGAATGGTTCCCTATCTTTGTCAGTCACACGTTCCCATTCAGACAAAACGTTTTCAATACTTTTTCCTTTAAACTTCGCTGACCCCCTGGGCCGCGGCTCTTCAACCTGAACCCTGGTTACAAAACGTCCCTTACTTGAGCAATTGGCTCCCATTATTGCGGGCCTTTTCCCACAAACACCAAAATACTCAATATAAGGCAACGGCGAAAGTTCTCCGAGCGCTCTTCACCCGCTCACCGCCCACGTTGGCCAGTACTACCATACACTGTCGATAGCGAAGGCAGTGTACCCAACTTAGGGCCCTATGTGACCTATATTTACTGGAAGTTTTTAGGATTAACTTACCCTTTCCAGTAAAGTATCGGCCGTTGGAGACTTTCCTGAGAGAGACCAGCGAAAACTCCCTATGCACTTTATTATACACAAATCACGCTTGCGTATGCTCTATACAGCGCTGATGATACCGCGATTTTACGCAAAAGCTTGTAAAAAGGATATCACGTTGCGCTATATATCGCACCCACAAATGCGCTGTCCAATCGCACAGCATATAGGTACTTGTTACTTATCTGCCGTACGACCACTGGAATCGAATTTCAAGCTGCGAAACCTCAGCCGGAGCGTATAAAAAAAAACTATATGGGTCACAACACAATTCACAATTCCCTACCACGCTCCTGTAAGTCTCCTCATGACTTACGTATTAAACCTTATACTAACGTGAGTCAGCCTTCTCACGCCACCAAGTCTCCACTCACTTGATGTACCAAACAACGGGATCCCGATTTACTGGGTTCGAATTTCACTCACTCAGGTATAATTTGTTTTTCTGTACAGAAAATTAGGATTCATTCAAGTTGGCAGCTTTACCCCCAGAGGCAATTAAAAAATTATTTATATTAAATTTTGTTTTTATATTAAATTTCTTTAGAAACCGGGTAGTTTGGTGCTATTGTAACGTGGCTACTGTCCCACCTTTAAACTAAACGAACTATTGTGTAATTTGTACTTAGCGACCGTATTCCTTATGCAATTTGCGTAAACACGCGATCGTGCGTGTCTCTTACGCTGCGTGCGCAGTCCTGTACTTTGTCCGAGACACGTGTACAAAACCGTACGTCCGCAATAGCGCAAATCACACAATTCTATAAATGTGAGCAATAAAACTACTATTGCCCACTAAACACAATCCACATTTGTTCCGTTTTAACCCTCTTACTACTGGGCCAGAAATGCGTTTTGTGATTTTACTCTTACTTCCTTAAATACTTATTTTATTTTTAACTGTATAGCAACAAATATCTCCGGTTTCACACAGGTTTAAATGAATCTAGCAATTTGAATGTTATGGCAACAATGTGAGAGAGTATGCAAAGTATGGGTGCTGTGTACGCTTTTGGCGCCAAAAAAAATTAGCAGATTTTAAATAGCTTTTTTCCTGTTTACCTTACGAGTTCTACCAGCATCTCTACAAACCATACAGAGCAGACACCATCTAATCAGCAATCAAGTAGGGTTTTCAGTGCATCCATCGACCAGGAAAAGGATACGTAGGATAACTTTCTGTCCACGGCTTTGCTGATAGATGAAGTCTGCTGTCACCTGTTAGGTAGTAAGTATGTGGAAAACCGGAGGAGCCCCCAATTGATAATGCTGATTTATCCTTAGGAATGAAAGCTATACCTAAAACACACCTTAAATACACTTTACCGGCGTGGCCTAGCTGGCAATGGGAGAGGAAGCACTTCCTAGGAGCTCCTGCAAACTGGCCAACATAAATAAATAAAACAACTTTATTTAGTACCCTGGTGCCCCCTGCACTTACCCCACTGCCTCTGCCCACATCAACCCGACCAGGGGAAGCGTGCTGCGGAGTCGGAGGGCGGCCTTGGCTGCCCTTGCGGATTGTGGCCTTCCCCCTCCTGTGAAGCCGGGGCCTCGATTTCACCGCCTCGCGGGGCCGGGCTCCGGAGCTACCCGCGGGACCTGGGACCCTCATCTCCACCCCTCCGGACCGTTGGCAGCGGCTTGTGGTGGCCTCATCCCTCCTGCGGACCCCTCCGGCGGAGCTGTGCAGCAGCTGAAGCGGGCCTGCGGCCCCCCTGCTACCTCCGGCCGCCGCGGCCTACCACGCGCCCAAAAGCCGGGACCTCGAGTTCGGGGACGACCCGGCCGTGAGCTCCGGGATCGGAGCGCGGCCGCGACGGGCTCCCCGAGCCCCCGGATCACCCCCACATGCGAGGCTGGACACTCTTAAGCACCCCCAAAGAGCCTCTGTGCCACAAGCAGCCCCACAAGGGATAAAAGAGGGGAAAGAAGCAGCCCTACAAGTGCTGCGGTGGCCATCTTGGATTCCTGGAGATTTAGCTGGAGAAGGCTGAGCACACCTGCAGCTCTAGAAATCTCTACAGCACATCCAAAAAGGCTGCATTACCTTTAGCACCCAACCATCCTGGAATATTGTGAGTACCTGCTGCTGCCACAGCACTCATTTCTTATTTGCACCCCTGCTCCATAGAATCCCACGACAGGAGCCCAGAGTCACCATTTTACTTTCTGGCACCCAGCCAGGGTAAAGATAACCCGCACTATACCACACACTCCTCACCCCCGCAGGAGTACAGATTCTATTTACACTACCGCCAGTATCGGCGACGGCTATGGAAGTGCTTTAATACCACCCAAGTGCGCCCGGGCCACTGAATAGGGGATCGAACCGCGATCTGCCCCGACGGCGGAGTTGGCGCCTGGAAGAGTCATGGCCTCAGCGTTATGATATTCGGATCCACACATCCCAGACCTATCCTTAAGATGACTCTCAAGATGATTTAATGCAAAATAATAAAATACTACATGTGCCATAGCTAAATGATCAGACCCCATATATAATACTCTGGCACCCTACCCCCCAGCTCCGCGGTTGGAGGATCGGATCTGACCGGATTACCTGTTCACTAAACGGACTCGGGCCTGTGTCCCCCCAGCAATAATTTTTCCTTCCTTTTTCTTTTTTACCCCCACTCCTACCCTACCTCTTCTGGATATAAGCCACTATGTCCAAAAACAAAAAAGCATCGCAAGCTCCGACTAACTTCTTTGGCTCAAAGTCCAAGGGCTCACAGAACCCCACCATGGCTGCAAGCTCCCCCCCCTCTCCATGTTCGTCGGAAGCAGGTATCGATCCCCAGATACAGGCGGTCATGTCGAGCCTATTGGAGGGAGTGCAGTCCGCGTTCAAGCAAGAACTCTCGAACGCTATAGCCGAATTTAAATCGGACCTTACAGATCTCGGTAACCGGACGGATGCACTGGAAACAAAGACGGACGATCTCTGCCGCTCCCAACACCGCATTGACAGTGAACTCGCTAGATTGCACGAGGAAATGGAGTCCCTCAAGGAGCGACAAGAGGACCAAGAAAATCGCTCGCGTAGAAATAATCTGCGCATACGTGGCGTTCCAGAAACGGTCCTCGGCCCATCACTACCAACATTCTTGAGAGAATTCTTCATACACTTGGTACCAGACCTCACAGTCGAAGAATGCCTTTGCGATAGGGCACATAGAGCACTCCGGGCAAAACCATCTCCCGCCCAACCGCCCAGGGATGTTATTGTCCGTTTCCATTATTTCCGTTCGAAGGAGAAAATTATGTCCTCCGTTCGAGACACATCGGAGATCCTGTTTAAAGGCACGCAGCTGCAGATCTTTCAGGACCTTGCACCCTCCACTATCCAAAAACGGCGAGACCTCCAACTGGTCACCCGGATCCTACGACAACACCAGATCAGATACAGATGGGGATTCCCCTTCCACTTACACGTTTCGGTCAATAACTCTGTTCACTCGGTCAAGACCTTACCCCAAGGACAGGAACTGCTGGCAAAGCTAGATCTCCTCCCAACATCAGCAGTAGATGACATGGCGGCCTCATCATCCCAACCGCCACATCCTCAGCCCCCTCTTCCCGACTGGACACGGGTGACCCGACAGCGCAATGTGGACAAGGACCCTCCCTGACCTGGGGAAACTCCCCGATGTGTATAGTGCATGAACTGTCGGTGCAACGCCTCCACGACTCGAAACGAGTGTGAACAGTGGAAGATTCGACCTCAGTTCAACTACCAGTATCGTAACTATCCTTGGTTAATGCTGTTATAATCAAGTTATAACTGTTTGAATCCCCGTGGTATTCCCCCCCCTCCTCCCTCCCTTTCCTTCAACCCCCCCCCTCCCCTTCCCTCCTTTCTCCCTCCCCAATTTTTTTTTTTTTTTCTCTCTCTTTTTTTGTTTTTATGCTTGCATTTTTGTTGTATGGACACAGTTCTCAATGTCCTATATTATATTATGTTTGCTATAAATGTAAAAAGGTCATAGCCATTCCCAGCCTTCATGGCCCGGGTGACGCACACCCTCTCACATGGTAGCTCAGTTACCCCCCTACAATCCCTTACTGTTGTTTATAATGTTACTAACTCAATGCTTTTTCCTAGCGGCCCCTAAATGGGACCCACAACCTCAGGGATGTTTCCCCGTTTGGGGTACTTCTTCTTCTTCTTTTCTATGTTCTTTCTTTTCTCTCTTTTCTTGTGGCCTCTGCTTGACTTCCCTGCTCCTTCTCTTGCTTGGCCCGGAGGGGTGGCCTTCGCCTGGCACAAATTGTACCTCGCTGGACTATACCTGGCAACATGCCGTACTCCCCCACGTAAACAATCATGTCTCTTAAAATATTCTCGGTCAATGTAAATGGCCTGAACTCCCCTAGGAAGCGTACCGTGTTCCTGAGTGCTTGCAGACGTGAGAAAGTTGACATAGCATTCCTGCAGGAAACACATCTCACCGGTCCCCACACTCGGCTTAAGGGCAAATGGTTCTCCCAGTCCTATTTTGCCTCAGCAGACTGCAAAAAACGGGGTGTGGCCATCTTAGTTCATCGTAATATCCCGTTTATTCATTCCAGGACGGTGACAGACCCAGACGGACGGTTCCTTATGGTAATGGGTACCCTCCGCTCTAAGGCTTTCACTCTGGTCTCCGCCTACGCCCCCAACCAAGACCAATCTTTGTTTTTTGATTCTCTCTCCAAACGCCTATCACGAGAAGCACAGGGAAGCATTATCATGGGTGGTGACTTTAATACCATAATCGACCCCTTGCTGGATAGATCTGGTCCTCCGCCTCATGCTTCCATGACGACCCTCCCTCGGGCTTCCCGCACACTTACCGCCACCATGAAACTCCACGGTCTCTGTGACACTTGGCGTTCCCAACACCCCCACACCAAAGATTTTACGCACTTCTCAGCTCCACATCAACACTATTCCAGGATTGATATGATCCACATCTCCACTGCCCTAGTGCCACTGATCTCGGACACGGGCATTACACCACTGACTTGGACGGACCACGCTGGGGTCTACCTCCTCATAGATATATACCGCACACCTCTTAGGAAATTTAAATGGCGTCTTGATGACTCGCTTCTACAACACCCCTCTGCACTAGAGGAAACTAGACTAGCGATCACACACTACTTCACTGAAAATATATCTCCCGACATTCCACTTAATATCCTTTGGGAAGCCCACAAAGCCACGATTCGCGGCACCCTATTAGCAAAATCGTCGGCAATCAAGAAAAAAGCCGCACAGGAAATAGTCTCCCTCGAATCAGAAATAGCCACCTTACTACCCAAACACAAAGCATCCCCCGACCCCTCTTTACTCACTCAGATAGACTCCCTCCGAGGACAACTCAACACTCTCCTATCCAACCGCGCGGCAACAATTCTTCGGAAATTGCAACAACGCTTTTACGACAAAATGGATAAAATAGATACCCTACTAGCCAACAAACTACGTCGTAAGCAGGCGCTGGGTGCAATAGATAAACTGTACTCGTCACAAAGGGGAACCTATACATATGACCCTGAATTGATGGCTGAAGATTTCCGCCTGTTTTATAGCTCCCTCTATAACTTACCTAACCCGCCCCTGCTGTCTCCTGACGGATCCGGGGGAGTGCGCTCATATTTATCCGATACCCCCCTCCCAACCCTATCCGACAATCAATTGGAAGCCCTAAATAGTCGAATCTCGGAGGAGGAGACAATAGCTGCCATACGATCGATGCGCTCGTCGGCTGCTCCGGGTCCGGACGGTTTCACAGCCCAATATTATAAACTCTTCGCGAAGGAACTGGCCCCACACCTAGCCTCCCTATTTAACGGTATCCTCGAGGGAGCCTCCTTCCTGCCGGAGACGACTCGGGCCGATATAGTGGTAATCCCAAAGCCTGACAAAGATCCGACTAGCTGCTTAAATTACAGACCAATCTCATTATTGAATGTTGACTTGAAAATATACGCGAAAATACTAGCTAACCGTCTGGGTCCCCTGATGCCCGGCCTGGTCCACCCGGACCAGGTCGGCTTCATTCCTGGATGCCAGGCGTCTGACAACACCAGAAGGGCAATAGATCTAATATACTCAATCCAAAAACGGAAACCTCCCTCTCTCATTTTGGCTCTCGACGCGGAGAAGGCCTTCGACCGCATATCGTGGTCTTTTGCCTTTGCAGTCCTTGACAAAATGGGATTCTCCGGAAACTTTCTAGAGGGAATTAAAGCACTCTACCACTCTCCGTCGGCCCAGGTTATGGTTAATGGTGTCTCCTCCTCCAGTTTCGGGATCACCAATGGTACCAGGCAGGGATGCCCCCTCTCCCCTTTAATCTTTGCCCTAGTCATGGAGCCCCTAGCAGCAAGGATCCGTAATAACAGTGCTATCCATGGAATATCCACAGGCCTATCCGAACACAAGATAGCGTTATATGCCGACGACGTCCTGATCTCCCTCACTGACCCAGCCCAATCTCTCCCCGCGCTTTTATCTGAGATCAGCTCATACTCACAGCTCTCAGGTTATAAAATAAACGTGAACAAAACAGAGGTCCTCAACTTTTATATCCCGGCAGCTCTCAAACAAGAACTTCAAACTATCCTCCCCTGTAACTGGCATACCAAGAAAATTAAATACCTTGGTGTGTACTTGACCCACCATCACCACCAACTTTTCCAAGCAAATTATCCCCGTTTATTACAGACAATTAAGGAGGACTTGGTGGACTGGTCCAGTTATTTTATATCATGGATAGGCAGAATTAACTCTGTCAAGATGAGCGTGCTCCCCCGACTCCTGTACTTATTTCAGACCCTCCCGATCTACGTCCCTACCTACGTCTTCAAGACCCTACAACGCCAATCCTCCCTCTTTATTTGGAATCACAAACGCCCTCGAGTCAGACTTAAACTGCTTCAACGCCCCTCCAGAGGCGGCGGCCTGGGTATCCCGGATTTTAAGAAATACTTTTATGCCGCGCAACTCGCTCAATGTGCACAATGGTGCAACGAAGGCGGGACACGGAAGGTCTGGGTGGGGATAGAGGCGGAGGAGACGGGCCTAGCTACACTATCCTCTCTACTGTGGCTTCACCGGAACCAGCGTCCCCGTGCGGCCCTATTGCACCCTGTAGTAAGTCGCTCCCTGGCAACATGGGACCTGACAAATAGACGGTTCAGTTTGGCCCCATACCCGTCCCCGCTAATTCCGTTATTTAACAACCCAGCCTTCCCACCAGGTATGAGCAGAGCCACGCACACATCTTGGCGCATGAGTGGTATTTTCTATGTTAATGATATCACCTCCACAGCTATTTTCCCACAATTCGCAGATATCCGTGAAGGAACAGTAATCCCCTCATCTGACTTCTTCCGCTATCTACAAATTAGACATTTCCACTCCACCATCACCACCACCCTTCTCCACAGACACTTATCCCCCTTTGAACACATTAGCTGGAAACGCACCAACACTAAAGGCCTCATATCAGACATCTACACCCTCCTGGACGACCTCCCCACAACATCCCGGGCCCCTCATGAAGTGGCATGGGAAAAGGAACTGGGATTCACTATAGACAATGAGGACTGGGTAGATATATGGGACAATGCGGCTTCCAGCTCCATCTGTGTAAGAATTAAAGAAAATATCTATAAATTACTCTACCGATGGTACTATGTCCCTTCCCGTCTACATACTATGTTCCCCGATACTCCAGATAGATGCTGGAGGGGCTGTACGGACATTGGTTCATTCTTACACATATGGTGGGCCTGCCCTAAAATCTACACAATATGGGGTGAACTCATCACCATGCTTTCGCGTTTATTCGACACCTCCATCCCCTCCGACCCCCAATACTTTTTGCTCCCCATGACTCTTCCTACCCTCAACAGACATCAAAACAAACTATTCCGACATATAGTCTCGGCAATGACATGCCAAATTGCCACAGACTGGAAGAGCCCGACCCCCTCACCAATGCAGGGGATAATTTCTCGGATATGGTATGTCCACAAAATGGAATACATGACCGCAGTTATTCGTAATACTTCGAAGCAATTCGATAAAGTATGGTCCCCATGGCTAAACCTACAACAGGCTTCCTCCCCATTCATAATCTGACACGGCATGCCAAGGTCCTATCCACCTCTTGCCCCCGAAGGCTACCCCTCCACCTCTCCTCCCTCTCTCTACTCCCCCCCCTCTTTTCTTCAACCGGAGGTACCCAGCCTCCTATGCTTTTCTGTCCCCTTCTGATCGCTCTCTGAGCACTCTCTTTTTCTCATTTCCTTTGCTGACTCTCTTGACGGAAGGCCACTCCGTTGCCGAGAGTTTCCCACTTTTTATGCTCTAACTTGAATCTCTAAACACGGGAAAACACAAAAACAAAAAAAAGGATACATGCTGTTGTAGCAACAATTTACTGTACCTACATTTGTATTTTAAGCACCCAAAATGTTCGGGTGCTCTGTTATGTTATCATTGTACCTATTTCATGATCCATTCAATAAAATGTGTTTAAAAAAAAAAAAAAAATACACTTTACCATGGAGCCGCTGCGGCCGCTGTACTTAATACACATTCTACGTACTTTGTACGCTATTAGCGTACAAAGTCCCGTGCTGTGTACGGACTTAGCGTACAAACGCCGCGCTGACGGTACAAAGTACTCACAGCGCGTACACACCCAGAGATACACTTTAAACCTTTTACAGCAATGCAATGCAATGATAATACACTTTAAACCTTAGCAGGGCAATGAAGACACGACACCAGATTGTAATTAAACCACTGGGTTCCGACACCACAGGGTATTATTGCTGAAAGGGGGTTACAATACAAATAATACAATACAATATAACAGAGTAAATGGCTACATTCAATGTTACATACGTGAGTCGATTCGCTTGCGCTACCCGGTCCGGTCCTCTGTCATCTGATAGATAACGTTGTGAGTCTTGTGTCTGACCAGGCCTGCAGTAGGCTCTCTTTATACAATTCTTCCAAAAAGCAATACAATAGATACTGTAATCTCTTTGTCCATTGGACACAGGAATGCACATTTACAGTACAGGAGAGGTCATAGGTCGGTTTGAATAGGTAGGCGATGTTTTTCCCAACTGCTCTTGTGGGTGGTCTCCTCTGGATTCCCACCACATACATAATGTACAGTAAATACAGTTTCTATCTATATTTTGCTCCTGCACATAACTATCCGCAGGAACATGCGATCTTTCTCAAACCAACACCGGAATGTTACCCTTAAAATACCCTTCAGCTGGATACCAAACACCACCTTATAACCTTGTTCTGTCCCCTCCTATTCTGTAAAGGTGAATCCCTTTGTTCTGAAACCATTTAAACTGTTGTAACTTGCTGCTGTGGTGCAGGGAGGCTATGTGTAAAATGTGCACTATTTGGATTAAATATGTAATGTGTTTTGATAGCTTTCCATGCGTTCACAAACTCTACTGTAAATACCCATACCACGCGCTAATGCGCAGGACCGCGGGAGCGATCATACGCAAACTGCGAATATGTGCACGCACGACAGAACAAGTACACGCGCGGAGGCCATCTGTGTGTAGTTTGTAAGTGATGTGTGTACTGCAATATTTTTCAACTTTGACAACACTAATCGAGGTTTTAGAGAATCCGACGTCGGATTCGAGACCATTCATCGTCGTCAAGTTATATGCCAAGATCACATTCCCAGGCTGTTTCAAAAGATTCTTTATGTGGGAGTTCGGTGGCTAGAATAGAGTGGTATAGCGCTGAAATGGTACCACTACAACCAACAGAGTATAGACATTGGCATTCAAAAAGGGATGGTTGGCGAAAGGGTCTAGAATGGCAATGAGTATGGACAAAATGGTGAATCTGCATGTAAGAGTAGTGGAGTGCGGCAGGGAGCTTATAGTGTTCTTGAAAATCTGCAGAAGTAGATTGAGCTGATTGGCCAACAATGTGCATAAAACAGGTGATTCCGGCTAACCGCCAGGGGGCAGTCCAATTGTCAGAGAACCCTGTTGGTAACAGGGGATGTTTCCAAAGAGGCATTAAAGGGGAGGGATAAGTCGTGAGAGAAAAGATTTGTTAATCGTGTCCCATGTCATCAGGGTGGAGTGGATAGAGGGATGGGTATAGGCCGAGGCTGGTCTGTAAGGACGGGGTAGCCAAGGGAGAGTGTCCAAGCTGAGGTCTGGAGATGGCACATTTTCAATGTCGACCCACTTTTTAAGTCCAAGGGGGGAGTTGTTGTTTTTTTTTTGGGGGGGGGGAGTGCCAAGAGATAATGTGGCTTAGTTGTGTAGCGTAGTAATAGTGGCAGTCTAGGTCTCCCCCTACTGCAAAACTATCTGTGGGTTTTTTTTTCCCGCCCAAATGAACTTTACAAACAAGACTTTGGATTGCAGTACATGTGCGGGAACCCTAATTGGGAGTGTTTGGAATAGGTATAACAGTTTGGGAAGGGCATTCATTTTTAGAGCATTGAGCCAGCCAATCCAGGATATGTATAATGATTTCCAGATTGATATGTCGCGTTGGAGCCGTCTGAGGAGGGGGGCATGGTTGGCTTGGTATAAATGGGAGTAATGTTTGGTGACATATATACCAAGGTAACGGATCTGGGTTGGTCACCATTGAAAATTATATGCGGTCTCCAAGTTCAGTCGTGTGCGGCGTGAGACATGAAGGGTCAGCGCCTCAGATTTCCCGTCATTGATTTTGTAACCTGACAGGGTACCGAATCTGTCCAGTTCGTGTAGTACAGAGGGAAGAGAGACCGTGGGGTCGGTCAAGGTAAATAGAACGTAAAAAATGCAAGAGTTTGGGGTACCTTGGTGCGCTATTGTGTTGCAGCCTAAACAATATTTGAATATGGAATCACACCAATTCCACAAGACAAGTATATAAAAACAATAACCAAATATTGCGCTTTAGGCGTTCACAGTATAATAGTACACTTCCCTTAAGTTTTTTTGAAGCAGTAGATCTGGGGTTTTCTTTTCCTCTCAATTTTCACGTTATATGCATATGAAAAAAAACACAGAATATACACCCCGATCCTCGTGTATTATTGTGAGGTATAATTGATATTCACTCTATATAGTTCCCCATAAGCCAATAGAAAGAATGACGGGGGATCCCCCCTTCCAACACACTTACAACAGTGTAGAGGGAAACACACGTCGTCTGCAAATAACAATATTTTGTATTGTTGGTTAGCCAGGGAGACTCCGGAAATGGCATTGTTGGCTCTAATTTGAGCAGCTAACGGCTCAATACAGAGCGCGAAGAGTAACGGTGAGAGGGGGCATCCCTGACTTGTGCCATTACTTAATTTAAAGTGTGCAGAGCAAATACCATTGGACGTGACCACCGAGGAAGGGTTGTGATATAGGGTCCGGATGGCATGAAGGAAACGGCCACCAAGGTCGAAAGCTTCAAGGTTATGGAACAAAAATGGCCAGGAGTCTGTCGAATGCCTTTTCGGCATCCATCGCAAGGATCACCATTGATCTGATCCAACATATTAATCGCTTGAAGCGGCTTCAAGCGATTAATATGTTGGATCAGATCAATGGTTCTACGTGTAATGTCTAGTCCTTGGCGATGAGGGACAAAGCCCACTTGGTCTGGGTCTACTAGGGTTGGTAATACCTGGTTAAGTCTGTTGACTAGGATTTTGGCGAGTAGTTTGAGGTCGGTATGCAGGAGGGAGATGGGCCTATAGTTAGAACATAAAGTGTGATCTTTGTCCAGTTTAGGGATGACGATAATCTTAGATTGTGTGGATTCAGGGCGAAAATAAGATCCATCTAGTATTGAATTGAACAGTTTGGCAAGACGGGGAACCAAGAGGGTTGCAAAGGATTTATAGTAAATCATGGGAAAACCGTCGGGGCCGGGGACTTTGGATGGTTTGTGAGATTAAAGGGCTTGTGTGACTTCTTCTTTGGAAATATTCCGGCTAAGACCGAGTAGTGTGTGAGGACTAATGGATGGAAGAGCACAGGAGGCAAGATAGTCCTTACATTGTTGTGAGAACGTAGGGGAGTCTAATGGTGAGGGGAGGTTATATAATTTTCCGTAGTTTTCCTTAAATGTTTGGTTGATGGTGTTGGGTTCAAAGGACAGTGTATTAGTTCTCTCAGAGAGACTATTGCCTGGGCCACACGTTTAGCTCTCAGTTTGTTTGCTAAGAGGGTGTCGGCTTTGTTGCCTTTGTCGTTAAATTTCTGACCTAACCAACGTAGGGCTTTTTCTGTTCTTTCGGCTAAAATGTTGTGTAGCTCACCTCTCGCTTTGTCCAGCTGTTTTAATATCGTGGCAGAGTGAGTGCATTTATGGTCCGCTTCCAACTGCTAGATTTGGGCTGAAACGACGGACATGCGGGCCAGTTGGGTTTTCTTACGGTGAGAAGCATTAGTGGATAATCTCCCCCCTGATCGTCTCTTTATGAGCTTCCCATACCGAGCACAAAGACACGTCAGGTGTGGTATTAGTCTCTAAGAAATTCAGATAGTTTAGTAGACACAGTGGCCTGGAAGTCTGGGAGTTTCA
This sequence comes from Pseudophryne corroboree, assembly GCF_028390025.1. Lineage (NCBI taxonomy): Eukaryota > Metazoa > Chordata > Amphibia > Anura > Myobatrachidae > Pseudophryne > Pseudophryne corroboree. The sequence goes on from NC_086446.1 coordinate 104,300,780, forward strand.
GGAGTGTTTCGTTAAGCCTCCAGAAATGCCTACCCATGTAGGGAGAAATGAGATCTAGGTGAATCGCTACAGCAGAGTGGTCGGACCAGATAACAGGGTGAATGGTCGAGCAAATAAGGGAGGTAGTCAAAGACGCACAAAAAGGAGCATGTCAATTCTCGAATAGGAATCGTGAGGACGGGAATAATAAGTATAATCCCTGGCTGAGGGACAGAGAACTCTCCAAGTGTCGAAGAGACCAGCCTCAGCCATTTGTCTCCCCATGGTCTTAGAGCTAGCAGGGCTAGAAGGAAGATCAGTATTACTTGAGCGGTCTAGGGTGTGGGAGACAATAGAATTGAAGTCGCCTCCCAGTATAACCTTACCATGGTGAAAATTGTGGAGTTCCAGGAAAAAACTATGAAAAATGCAGATTGACCTGTATTTGGGGCATATACGGAGGCTAGTGTGATGTCGTTACCGCCAAGCTGACCTTTCAGGATAAGGAAACACTCGCTATCTTCCCGAAGAGTCAGTCAGTACAAAGGGAACTGAATTACGTATCCTAATCGCAACTCCGCAGCGCTTTGACTGATTATTTGAATAGAAAATTGTCGGGAACCGTCTAGAAGACAACGAGGGATGGTCTCCACGTTTTAGGTGAGTTTCCTGTAAAAAAAAAGGATGTCAGCAGAATGAGAGCGGTCACATGTGAACAACATGGAGCGTTTTTGAGGAGTGGTGAGACCCCTGACATTCAGCATCAAAACACAAAGCGACATAATGGGTGGGCGGGTGGGTGGGGGATGGGATAGACGTACGAAAGGAGGAGGAGAGACAAAAAGAGAGAAAAAAAAGGTAAAATTAACTAAAACAAAATGTGGGTATAGACCTCCCTAGGAGGAGGTTGGCCATACTATTAGAGCACCCAGGCAAAACGGGGAGCGAGAGAAAATAAAGTCAACCCCAATAGGGGGCGCTAAGGAAAAATTCTACCAGAAGACAGTATGGGATCTTCCTAGAATAAAAGGAGAGGCGCGGTCCGGCGGAGGGGGAGAAAGAGGGCTGAGAAAACGCATCCCGAGCCCAAAGTTAAAACATCAAACAGTAAGTACAGATATAATAGACTATGAAAGCAATAAACTGCAAATGCAACAGAAACATTTACGATATAGCATCTCAAAGTTCCTATAGTACATCAATGCTAAGGAACCGAGATAAAGGGGAAATCAATCAATGTGGTCTCCAGAGGGCTATCATCTGGGGAACAGCAGGGATAGATTGTTAGAGATGATGCGAGAACCAATCAGGTGGGTGCACCATCATTCGTTACAGTTGAAGAGGAGGCAGGGCGAAGGTCCAGCTGCTGGAGAAGTCCTTTCATTTCATCAGGGGTGCGGATAACGTGCTGGCGACCATTGACATCCACCAGAAGGAGGATAGGGAAACCCCAACGATATTTATAGCCATGGTCACGAAGAGTTAGGGTGATCTCTCTAAGATCTCTGCGTTTGTCAATCGTAATGGGTGCTAGGTCCTGGAATATCTGACGTTTTGTTCCTTCAAAGAGTATCAGGGGGGAGTTATGGCTGACCGACAGGATTTGCTCTTTGATGCGAAAGGACAGGAAGCAGAGAACGACATCTCGAGGAGGTTCAGAGTCCTTAGGCTTGGGACCTAAGGCGCGATGCGCGCGTTCTATGCCTAAATCCGGAGAGTAGAGGGATGGTACCAGGGAGATAAAAAAACGAGTGAGATATGAGAGGAGGTCCGCCAGTGCCACAGACTCGGTAATGTTCCGAACGCGGTTGTTGTTGAGCAACTCCCTATTTTCCAGGTCCTCATTTTTCTCCTTCAGAAATTCGAATTTGCGGCTGAGGTATTCCAAGTCTTTATATGTGTCAGATTGAAAGGAGGAGTATTGGGCGGAGGTGGATTCTAGCGCTGTGGTGTGCTTGTCTAGAACAGAAATTTCTTGCTTCAGTTCACCCGCCACATCGTGGAGTTCAGTGGTGAACGAGGTGTTAAGAGATACAAGAAGAGCCTTGAGGTCGGCTATGTCCTTCTTGGTGGCCGGTGCTTCATCCCGGTCCATGTCAGAGTCAGTAGGCGAACCTGGAGAGGTCGGATGGGAGTAGGAGGGGGCAGGTTAACCTTGCTTATTAAAGTGGTGTGTAATATCAGCTTGAGACCGGCTCTTGTTTTTAGATTGAGATTTGCTCATGGTGGGAGAGCTGTTGAGTAATTGCAGAGAGAAACTTACTTGTTGAGAAAGAGAAGCCTGGTACGCATCCCTCAGAGATCAGCAAGGCATCAGATTACAGGAGGCAATATATGGAGGGAATGTTACGTGCCGGGCAGGGTGAGTGTGTCTCCACTGGGGGACACCACAGGCTGAGGATCATCGTTAGTGCCAAATAATTTGGCACATAGGGAACAACACTAGTGTGTGACCGGTGGGATGTGTGGGCACAGCGCCAGGTACAGTGTAGATACGGTGCAGGTGGAGTAGAAGAAGAGCGGCAGTGGGTCCGCAGCACAGTATCATTGCAGCACTGTGGTAGCAGATGCAATGTGATGACAAACCTGCGATAACGAGATTGGTCTGATGGCGCCACCCACACACAGTCAGGTGCAGGTCAAATATAAAGCTGTGATGTGCCAAACTTGAAGGCACTGTGGTCCTAGTGCACAGGACAAAGTCTGGAGGGAGAGCAGGCTCCTATGTGGTGGTAGTACAGCGTTGGACAGAAGGTAAAAGTCCTCTTATCACTAATGTGAGATGGGTATGCCAATATACATATATAGGGGGGCAATTTATGGGGGTATGCCAATATACATGTATAGGGGGCAATTTATATATTACAATGGTGGTGGGGTCATTGGAGTAGCTGCTCAGGAAGGGGGGACTGAGGAACCCGAGAGCAAGCGCTCACTGGTCCTGCGGAGGGCATCATCGAGAGAGAGGCGGAGGCCAGGGAGAGCTGTCAGGTAGCCAGTGTCAGTGCCTGGAGTGAAGGGGAGCAGCGGAGACAGGAGACGGCAGCGAGGACACACTCCATGAGGCAGTGGGACTCTAAGATTCAGTAGCGGCTTCCCCCTGGCCAGTGAGGACGGCCGCCGCAGCAGCAATCACCAGGTGTCCTCCGTCCATGTGACCAGGCAGCGGGGTTCCACAAGCTCCGGTGGCAGGCTGCCGTTCAGCTAGGGAGGGCGGCCGCCGCCCACGGCCACAGGCGGAAGGGCGCTACAGCAGCGATCACCGGGGGATCTTCGCCTAAGCGGTCAGGCTGCGCGGATCCATGGCAGGAGAGGGACCGCAAGCCCCGGCGGTGAGCTCCCGTCCGGCCGGATAGGGTAGCCACCACGGGCAGGCTGCCACAGCAGCGATCTCCAAGGGAGCCCACTCAAGACAACACATCTCCACTTCCCCATGGGGAGGGCTTCCAGGGAAGGTACTGTCGTCCGGGATGGTCCGTAATCGTCGGCTGGGAGGCTGTCAGATGAAAGTCTCCTTGGTCCGCAGCAGAGAGGCACAAATTCGAGGACCCGGCATGATACTGGTAGGTCGGCCACAACCCGCAGGGACGGATAGAACCCGACCCCCGGCTCCGTAGCTCAGACCCACCGGGTGTAGGGATATAGGTCAGATGGGGGCCAGAGGAGTAGATATAATCATATATATAAGAGCTGTTACAGGAGCTCTGTGCCAGCACGTCCGTGCAGCTTGTCCACCAGGCCACGCCTCCATTGAGGCCTAAATTTAAGTGTGGAATTTACATGTTGATCCTCCCTGGTACTGCTTTAGATTATGTGGCCACATCATAAATGTTCAAAGTAAGTTCCAAATGCAGTTGTAATACAATACACACACTGGTTAGAACTTCTGCCATGAAGACACTTGCTCAGCAATCTTTTAATAAACATAATGTTTGCTCAGTTACATAGTGAAGTGCTGCTTCCACCATGCAACTAAAGGGCAGTGCTTGTTTTGTAAGTAAAAAGGTGGCGGTACTCTTCAGAAAATTACAAGTTGATACAAATAGTAGTGTCTGGGAACGAGCCTGCTGGAACTTGTAGTACCCAAACTACTGCTGGCACCTACTCATTGGCGGGAGGGGAGGATTAAGGGACAATCTTCTGACCTCTGGCATGTCTACAAACTGTGAGTTGCCACCTGTTTTGAAAGTGGTCCTATTATGTGGCTCCCTAACACGTACTATCCTTTTGGAGAAAGAGCACTATATAAATAAAATTATTACTCACCAATGCAGACTTGGAAGAGGAAGGGGGATCACACAGGCTGATGTTGTAGCTGAAGAACCCATCCTCAATTCTGGGTGGTCCTCAGTGACTCTCCTACTTGGAATCCCCCATCTCTGCTGTCTCTTGCAGGTTGGTAACCTCTTACTTCCTGTTGCTCAGGTGCTGTCTCCACCTGGGTGCAATATCCTCCATCACTGTATGAGATTTTATATATATATATATATATATATATATATATATATATATATATAATGTAGTAGAGGAAAACAGCATATATAAAAGTAGAATGGAAGCTTAGAGTGTCAGGGTAGAGTTAGGGAAGCAGGCCAATGGAAGATGAGAGTGACGACCGGGACAGAAGAGAGTGAAGTGTTGTAGAGGGAGACCGCTTGGGCAGGGTGTAAGAGATTGGAGTTTGGATAGACTAGACTAGAGAGGAGGAGAATAAGTATTTATTATTTTAACCCATTACTGAGACAAAATGGCTTTGAAGGTTAGAGGTGGCCCTGAAGTGTGTCAGTGCTGTACACAGAGTAATACACAGTATATCCATTAGTGTCACTGACCTAGATTGGGGGTGTTGTGAACTCGGGGATTCTTCCGATGGTTGGGAAGAGGAACCACAACTGGGCCGGAACAGGGGTGACCTGATATAGGATTTCCTCATACAGGACTCTGACAGTAAGGTTTGATGAAATATTGAAGAGCTTTATTGCAGGAAAAGAACAAGTCAAAGTCATATAGCATAAAGGGAACTTATGAGGGAATGTCCAGACCTATTGAAGGGTTTGTGAGCAATGTTAAAGATACTGGTGACTGAAGAAGTTGTGAGCGATGTTTTAAAGACACTGATGATTTGAATAACTTGTAAACGGTGGTTAAAGACACAGATGATTTAAAGAACTTGTGAACAGTGGTTTAAGACGCTGATGATTTTTTTTTTTTTATTGAGGCAACAAAGAAGTGATACAAGCATACCACAATAGTTACAATGTTGATTTGATACGTCCAGTAGCAAAATGTGGATAGAGCAGATATCGTACATTGATACAAATTCTCGTTATAGTGGAAACAGTCATACAAATAAGTAAATCTGAGTAGAACATTAAATGTTCAAGGTGTACATCTCTTGGTGTCGAGGAAAACTTATTGTATATCAGTATAAATCAGCAATCATCAACAGCAATGTCCCAAAAATAATTTATGAACATACAAACACAAATAAGACTGCGAGTCCTGAATCTCAACAACGGCCAATATGCAAGAGTAGGTGTCCCCCTCCCTCCCCCTACGCCAAGGCTATCGGAGGATCATTGGTTATCAGCCTGGTAAGATACCATGTGGTGTCCTTAAGACTATAATGAATCTGATTTCTAGTGGTAAGTGGGAGCGTGTCTATGTATGACTCCCAGAGTGAAAAAAAACGCTCCACTTCCCTTTCCTTATGCAGGAGTGTCTCCATCCAGTCCATTCGAAACAAAAAGTATAGTTTATTAAAAAACAATGGCAACTGAGGGGGTGAATTATCAAGCCAACTCTGTAATATAGTTTTTTTACCCGCTGCGCTTATGGCCAGTAGTAATTTCTTACTACCCGGGGTTATTCGAAGCATAGGATTAACCATTCCAAAAATTGCCCACTCCGGGGTAAATGGGACATAATTTGTCAATTTTAATTCAGCATATCTGCGTATTAAGTGCCAGAAATATTTTACAATAGGGCAAGCCCACAGGCAGTGGTAGTTATCCGCCTCCTCCTGATGACACCTGGGACAGTTATGAGTCGCGGAGGTTCCTATATGAAATCGACGTAGCGGGGAAAGATATGCATTATGGAATATGTTTAAGAATAGCTCAGAATACATGCTAGAAGGGAGAGTTCTGCGAGAATACAGGAGGGCCTTTTCCAAATCTGGGATTGTTAGTTCAGGGAAGTGGGACAACCACCCCGACACTCCTCCCGACACTGTAGTATGATCCATAATATCTCTGAGAAAGATATAATGGATCGAGATAGCTTTACGTTGAGGGACTGTGTTTTTCAAGAGGACTTCTAGGGGGCTATCCCAATCTTTGTCAGAAAAATGCTGTAGGACGTAGCTTACATAAAAGCGTGTCTGCAGGAAGGCCAGAGGATATGGCCTAACCATGGCATATTTAGTAGACAGTTCTGTAAAGGTGAGAGGGCGTTTCTCCCCCGACACTAGAGACCCAATATTCTCCATTCCCGCGAGTCTCCATAGGGTGAAGGGATGAGCAGCCATGCCGTCTAGGAATTGAGGATTCTTGACCAGGGACAGATGTAAAGAATAGAAACCATTGAGTCCAGCCTTGTGACGCAGGATGTGCCAAAGCCTCCGCGTCGTCCAAAGCAAAGGATTCAATTTGATATGTTCCTCCACTTCCTGATCATGTTGATGTAACAAGCCTATTAATGCAGTGTCCATCAAAAATTCCTGTTCCAGAGAGGCATCAGTATAAATCGATGTCCCCTGTAGCCAGTCTCTTAAATGTCGCAAGAGAGCTGAGTGATTACACCCAGTGACATCAGGGAAGTTGATGCCGCCATTCGTTTTTGGTTGATATAACTTCCGTAAGGCTATGCGTGCGCGTCCTCCCTTCCAAATAAATTTCCTAATTAAAGTGTTCAAGTGAACCGTATCTGCTTTAGTCAAAAGTACTGGAAGGTTTTGTAGTGGGTATAATATTCTAGGTATTGCTACCATTTTTAAGAGATCTGCTCGCCCCAGGAAAGAGAGTGGCAGGTGTTCCCAACATCTCACATCTTCCATAAGAGTATGTATCACCTTTTTAATATTAAATTGGTATAAATTGACCGGATGTCGGGGTAAAATTATTCCCAAGTAAGGGATAAATGTTCTGGCCCATTGCAGAGACAAATGGGAGGCCCAACGAGGTTGAGTTAGTGTACCCCTAAGGAGCATTGCCACAGACTTGTCCTTTTTAAGTTGCAGGCCGGATATGGAACCATATAAATTAATTGTGTGTAATATTTGATCTAGGGAGTGTTCCGGGTTGGATACATACAACAAAATATCATCTGCGAATGCAGAGATCTTTATTTCTCTGCACCCAACTCTAATACCCTGAAAGGCGTGCCATTGCTGAAGAGTGCGTAGTAAGGGATCCAGTGCTATGTTGAAGAGGAGGGGTGATAAAGGGCAACCTTGACGGGTGCCTCTTTCTAGTGTAAAGCTTGGGCTTAAAAGGCCGTTAACCAGTAGGGAAGTATTCGGATCGTGGTAGATATATTTTATAAAATTTACAAAACTATCATCAAAGCCTCTTTTTTCTAACACAGTATAGAGGTGCGACCAGAGTATAGAGTCAAAGGCCCTATGGATGACTAAGCTGACCAATATATTTTGAGTGGGTGCCGGGCGTTGAGCCGCCACAACAGCCGCTATAGCCGTCCTAATGGCTCTAACTGCATGACGTCCCTGTACAAATCCCATTTGATGGTCCGAGAGGATTGATGGCAGTATAGCTTGGAGGCGCGTTGCCATGATTTTGGCCACCAATTTGTAATCGACATTTAACAGGCTTATAGGTCTGTAAGACGTCAACAAACTCAGATCCTTGTCTGGCTTAGGGAGTAGGATCATGAAAGCATCATTTATGAGTAGGGAGCTCCCTTTTCGTGTATAGACCTAAATAATTCTAGCAAGGTCGGGGCAATGTGGGCTTGTAAAATTCGGTAATAGTCGCCCGACAGACCATCAGGTCCCGGAGACTTTCCATGAGGAAGGTTAGATATGGTTTTATTGATTTCATCCATAGTTATTGGGCCAGCAAGTGCTTCTCTCTCATCAGACGTCAATTTAGGAAGCACTGATTCTGAAAGGATAGTCATCTGGTCGGCCAAATTAATAGGGGATGAGCGAAATGCATTTACAAAATAGTGGCGGAATTGTGCAGTTATATCCGAAGATTTAGTTAATAAAGCTCCCGTAACGGGATGTTTCAAAGTAGTAATAACATGGCGTTTCCTAAATGGCTTGGACATTGTTGCTAAAAGTTTCCCTGCTCTGTTACCCCAGCGGTAATATTTGTTTCGTGTAAAGTCAATTGATTGTTTTGCCTTGGTGGCAAGATATGTCTCCAGTAACTGGCGGGCTTGTCTATATGAGTCTTTGGTATCGTCTGAAGGTGCATTTGTGTACTGAACAAAGGAGGTTTGCATTTCAGCCTTAAGTGCTTCATATTCCTTCCTAGAGTGTCTGTTTTTCTGTGAGACGTAACTAATTATGTGGCCCCTCATAACCGCCTTAGAGGCACTCCAGAAAAGGACAGGGTCATCCCAGTGTTCAAGGTTGTCATCGACATAATTAGCCCAATGACCAATCAGGTAGGTCTTAAAATCGTCTGAGTGTGCTAAGTAATGGGGAAATCTCCATATACGGCTACGAGGGTGCAGGTGCGGATGAGTCAGGGAGATGGAGACTGGAGCATGATCCGACACCATTATATCATGAATATCCGTGTGAGCTATATTATTGAGTAAACTATCTGAGATAAGGATCCTGTCTATGCGTGAAAGGGAACCATGTACCATTGATAGGTATGTATGAGTTTTGTCTGTAGGGTTCAAAAGGCGCCAAGGGTCTGACAGGCATAAGTCCAATTTAAAGATTGGTAAAGATGGGCATAGAAGTTAGAAGGTCTTTGCACTGGAGGCAATTTATCTAAAGAGGGGTCTTCTACCATATTAAAATCACCCAATATGATGAGGGAATGGTTCGTTCTGCCCTGAAGGATGTGCCCAAGATCTTGGATATATACATGTGGATTTATATTAGGGGCATATAGGTTAACTAGAGAATATTGGGTATGGTACAGGTCGATGTCCAATATGATATAACGGCCCTCCGGGTCTACAACTTGAGACAAAATAGTGACAGGAAGGTCTTTATGAAATATTATTGCTACACCTCGCACCTTACGATGGTAGGGAGCGGATATACAAGAGCCTAACCAAGGGGCCTTTAGTAGGTTGTCCTCTGTATTGACCCAATGTGTTTCTTGCAAAAATATAATATCCGGACTAAACCGTTTAAGGTGGGTAATGACTCTCTTTCGTTTGACCGGTGTATTGAGTCCACCGACGTTCCATGTTATTATCTGTAATGGTTTGAGCGTGGGGGAGGTGTCAGTACCTATATGGGGAGACGACATGGCTACCCATCCCCCCACCAGGGGTCAAGTATCTGTAGGAGGTTGTCACCAGGCAGGGGATCCCTGAGACAGTGCATCACCCAGTCGGCAAGGTAATAGCTACATTCAATCACGGCATGGAAGACAGGAAACAGAGAGACACCAAAAAGCCACAGCAACATTTCAGGACTCGTAGTGAATAACATACAAATAAGTGCAATCCAAGTTACCTCTAAACTCCAAATTTTCAATCAAACCAGAACAGTGGTGGGCACCATCTAAAATTAGATGTGCGCACCTGAAACCAAAATTAGAAACAAAAAACGAAAGAGCAAAAATAAAGCAAACCCAGTAAAAGAGAGAATGCTTCATCCGTAACACAGTAATACTACCCCAGGGAATCAATAGTAGTCATGATTCCCCTACCCGGTGATCGACCTTTTGTAACTATAAGTCATCTATGAGGAGAGCGGGGGGACAATTGAGGGGGCTTAAAGTATGATTTGGCCTCCCGTGGGTCAGAGAAGTAAATCGGCTTTCCGTCCTCCAACACCCTCAATTTTGCCGGATACAGCAAGAAAAACCTGATTTTTTCGCCATGGAGGAAGGTGCATATCTCAGAGAATTCTTTACGCTTCTGCGTGACTGACGCTGAGAAATCCTGGAAGATCAGTATTTTAGTCCCTCCCACCACTAGTCCCTGGGACCTACGATAGGACGCCAGGATTTTTTCTTTTGTTCTATAGTCCAAGTAACGGGCTATGACCGGACGAGGACATCGTCTGGGACCCTCTTGCTCTATGCCAATTCTGTGGGCTCTTTCAATATGGGGGATTTCTAAGTCATTCAGAACCCCTAATGCTTTGGGTAAGTCAGCAGTGAGGAAAGTTGTTAAAGCATGGCCCACTACAGATTCCGGAACACCTATGAATCTTAGATTGTTCCGTCGGGACCTATTTTCTAACTCATCTACCTTTTCTTGTAGTTGTATAATAGCCCTGTCATGACTCTCCGCGCCTTCCTGACAAGAATGCAGGCGATCCTCCACATCACTAACTCTAGTTTCCAGAGCAGTTATACGTGAGGCATGAGAGTCTATACGAGTAAGGCCTGCTTCTAGACGCGTTTGAAGATCTTCAAAACGTTTATCCATAAGTGGCATCATGAAATCTGCGATTTCTTTAGCCGTCAGGGGGGTGGTAGTTGTTCCCGGAGAATCTCGGCCATCACTTTCAGAGAAAGCTGGGGAAGGTGGTCCAGATTTTTGAGTGTTGTGTTTTGTTTTTGGGGCCTTATTTGCATTATTCTGTTGTTTAGGAGGCATGACTTTATCAATAAATTTGTCCATACCGCTATGGAGGAGGACAGTTATGAAGGTTGTAGAGAGAGGAAGTCGATAATGAAAAAATATATACGTATGATAATATCGGGTAGGGGTCAGAATTAGAGCAGTTGACAATTACATTTAGACTATGTATCGAGGTAGCTTCCTGTAGAGAGGGAGCTAGTTCACATTAAATACTCAGTAGGTCCCATATAAAGCAAAGGAATCACTGCCAATATAGGAACAGCAATAATAATAAAAAAATAAAATAAAAAAAAGGGGTCAGCAGTTATATGTCAAAGAGTGGTAAAGCTATATAACAATAATGCCAGTAACAGTACGTTCTAGGACGTCACTCCAGGCAAAGCACCGCTGCAAAAGGATCAAGCGGTTCGACAAAGCCTGCAGTAAGGGATTAGCGGGATGGTAACCACGCTGAGTGACAAAACCCTGCCAGTTACCGACAAAGTTCAGTTATTATTATTGATAACCCAACGGAAGGAGAGTAATTGTTAGACAAAGCGCCAAGTTCAGTATCAGACATATAATGGCACACTATGATGTTATAATAGCAATTACAGGTTGAGTCTCCCTTATCCAAAATGCTTGGGACCAGAGGTATTTTGGATATCGGATTTTTCCGTATTTTGGAATAATTGCATACCACAATGAGATATCATGGTGATGGGAACTAAATATAAGCACAGAATGCATTTATGTTACATATACACCTTATACACACAGCCTGAAGGTCATTTTAGCCAATATTTTTTATAACTTTGTGCATTAAACAAAGTGTGTCTACAGTCACACAATTCATTTATGTTTCATATACACCTTATACACACAGCCTGAAGGTCATTTAATACAATATTTTTAATAACTTTGTGTATTAAACAAAGTTTGTTACATTGAGCCATCAGAAAACAAAGGTTTCAATATCTCACTCTCACTCAGAAAAGTCCGTATTTCGGAATATTCCGTATTTCAGAATATTTGGATATGGGATACTCAACCTGTATAGCATTTTCCATAAAGATAATATAGATGACAACATAATGCAAGAACCCCACAAGAGGGCAGCATCCCACAGAAAATAACCTGCTGAAGTACAGCTAGATATATATGTAGAATAATTGAAAATGATAATTAAAAAACAAAACAAAAACAAAAATGGAACAGCCTTTTGGCAGAGGGAGTGTCGTGTAGACCAGTCCAGAGAATGGATAAGGTACAGTTATAGTGCCCTATGAAACAATGCAGGGGCAATTTAAAGTCTCAAGGTGCTCCATTCAGGTAACCCTCCAATATATTGGTTAGAGAAACGGAGTTCTGAGGTACACAAACTGACGTCCGGTGTAGAGGAAGAGCAGTAGAAAGGGGGGTATCAGAGAGGATCACTGAGTGGGTGAGGAAAGGAGGTATGCAGGGGGGGTACGGGTAACACACAAGGAGGGAACGGTTCAGAGCATAGGGGTATGGAGGGTGTTAATAGAAAACAGAGGGGGACACAAACAATATTAGTACCTGGGGGAAACGAATCCAAGCATCCAAACTGAAGAGAGCAGGTCCAGCCGGAGAGGATCAAGCAGCTTTGGATTTCATCAGAGGAAACCCATGTACACAACCAGATAAATCCTGGGGAAACGTTGTCAGTCCACCGCCCAAGACAGGGAAGCCCAGGCCACCGTGAACTCCGGCAGATGGACCAGGCAAGGGGGCGATTAACGCAGTGCAGCAGGGGGATGGCAGGACCTGGCGGTAAGAAGAGCTTCGGGGCACAACTGCCCAGGATTTGTGTAATCGAGCGGCCAAAGAACCAGGTCATTAGTGGATAGAGCTGCCGCCCGTCAGTGTGTGAGGGAGCACTGGAGGAGAACCCGGCACCCCCACAACCAGCGAGACACAGCTGTGGAGAGGCAGTGCAGCACCTCCGTGGATCCCAGGTGAGTAGATTAAAAGGAGCTCACAACAGTAGGCAAATGGGCCCCAGCATTCAAATATACAGCAGCTGAGAGACGGGCAGCACCAGCCGTCAGGCAGGCTATGCAGCTCCAGCGGTCACCATGGGATCCCTGCAATGAAGTATGCCGGTAAACGGGGCCGCCGAGGAGGAGCAGCAATCAACCCGCCGGCGGCCGGAGAGAGCCGCAGGAGCCAGCCAGGACATTATCAGAGACCTCAGATCCCGTCACCCCGCACCGGGTCCCGTCAGCGGTCCAGAGGCAGAAATCAGGTCAGCGGCTGTATTAGGCTGACGCCGGAGCATGGAGTCCCGCGGGTCGCCGACTCAGGGACACCCCAGCGACCCGACTACGACCACCAGTGGGTCCGCCCCAGGAGCCACCGTTAGGAGAGGGGTAGATGTAGATGGCCAAGCAGGAGTATATGAGCGGTCATCAGTTTAAGTTGAAAGCGGCTGTAGTCGTTCTGCCACGCTAGTTTTCGCGCCAAAGAAGAGGTGCTCACACAAGCCTCTCACATCAGAGGCCAGACTCCGGGGGGTATAAAAGTTCCAGACGGTTATTTGGTATCGGGGTAATCCACAGCACTGTGGCTGTCCGATGGTGTAATTTATAAACCCCAAAATCGAGGTTATAATAGAGGATGAGAGATGATTCAGTAGACCCCTGTCTGGAGAGAAGTTAAAATGCGGCCACACGAGGTGCCCCGCCCACCGGAAACCAGACGCTGATGATTTGAAGAACTTGAGTGCAGTGATTTAAGACGCTGATGATTTGCAGAACTTGAGAACGGAGATTAAGACGCTGGTGATTTGAAGAACTTAAGTGCAGTGGTTTAAGACGCTGATGATTTGTAGAACTTGAGAGTGGTGATTGAGACGCTGATGATTTGAAGAACTTGAGTGCAGTGGTTTAAGACGCTGATGATTTGTAGAACTTGAGAACGGTGATTGAGACGCTGATGATTTGAAGAACTTGAGTGCAGTGGTTTAAGACGCTGATGATTTATAGAACTTGTGAACGGTGATTGAGACGCTGATGATCTGAAGAACTTGAGTGCAGAGGTTTAAGACGCTGATGATTTGCAAAACTTGAGAACGGTGATTAAGACGCTGATGATTTGAAGAACTTGAGTGCGGTGGTTTTAGACGCTGATAATTTGCAGAACTTGAGAACGGTGATTAGGGCCCGCAGCCCACGCTGACTCCTAGGGGCACTGGTGACTGGACCGTAGAGAGACACACCAGCCGCTGGGAACGCTGGAACCTATGCAGCGAACTGGCACCTGGAAATGCCGGAGACACTGGAGTACAACTTCAGAGATTCTCGCCGGGAATAAGAGCGCTGGCATCCACTTCAGGGGAAAAGACGATACTCAGGCGCCGAGGCTCTGTCCGGCGTCTGACTTTGAATCTCCCGCCACCGCTGGATTGGCGGAACAGTCTGATGACGTCACCTGCTCCCCGCCCACGTGATGCCGGGTGTCATGGCGGCACCCCTGCCCTGGAGAACCGCCGGGAGCCGCGCCAGCCAGACGCCCGAGCCCGTGGCCCACCGAAGGCGGAGGCCGCAACACAGACCAGCAGGCATGCAGGGGTAAGCGCGGCGAACGCCGCCTCTGGCGTGTGACAATTAGTTGCTTGCTGTTCTCCATTGTAGCTATTTACCTTCCAATAAACACAGTGCCACACATCTAAATGAGTTCACAACCCATTGTGACAGTTTACTCCAACGAGTGGACCATTTTCCTGGCAGATAAACGTATGACATCACACTGCGTAAGAGCCTCAGTGATAAAGGGGGAAATTTATATATATATATAATTTTAAATTGTGGAATAATTTCAATCTTAAATCTAATGAAAAAGCAAGTCACAGTATTTGCAAGATAATAGCTGCATTTTATTTCATGATTTTCTAAAACCACACTTTTTAGAAATTGTATTTAAATATTTTTAAGGATGAACTCATAAATGGGAGGGTATGTCATGTTAGTGCATAGCAATAAAGACCATTGTTATCAACAGAAATCCCAGTGCCCCATATAGGACCAACCACTTGTCTCTTTTGGAACCTGTCGGCTAATGTTATCAGATATCAAAGGTTGCACTCCCTTATTATTCATTGTGCAGGTAAATTTTTATATATATGAGGAAGCCAATATTTTAAGATGTAAATCTTTTTTTTTATAATAGTGATCAATAAAAACTGTTGTTGGAAACCATTTTCACTGCCTACACTCTGTAATATATTTGTCCCTGAAAATGCATAGTACAATTTACCATTGTGTATCTCTAGTATTATTTTGTATCATTACGTCATTTCTTCCAGACATAGCTTATTCTGCCTAGTGTAGTAGTACGCCTAAAATGGCTGCTTCGTCTGGATCCCTTGTGCGATAGGATGACTAATCCTTGGAACTGAGGTCATAAAATGGCTGCCTCCCCTTTGTATTGTGTTGATGGTTTCTGCACTTTATGCAGACATAAGCCTCATATTAGATTCATTGGGGTAAATTTACTAAGATGGGAGTTCTATTTAAGATGGGATGTTGCCCATAGCAACCAATCAGAATCTACTTCTCATTTATCTAGCACCTTCTAGGAGATAATACATGGACTCTGATTGGTTGCTATGGGCAACATCCCACCTTAAATAGAACTCCCATCTTAGTAAATTTACCTCATGGTTTCTGTAAAGTTTCTATTGGAGAAAAGCGTTATATAAATAAAAATGATTATGTATCTACTGAATAAAAGCACTATGTCCTATTAAAAAAAACCAAACACGTTTAAACACATATTTACCAACAGTCACATATAAAATGCAGTTGTGGCATGACAGGGTAGGGGGTAATGGTTGTTGCCTCACCACTGTTGTATTGGTCTTCTCTCATGTTATGTCCGTCTCCTCGGGCACAGTTTTCCTAGACTGAGTCTGGTAGGAGGGGCATAGAGGGGAGGAGCCAGCACACACGTACACATACTAAAAAATCTTAAGTGCCAGGCTCCAGTGGACCCGATCTATACCCCATGGTACTAAAGTACAAGACCCCAGTATCCACTAGGACGTAAGAGAAAAATAACTGACTGGGTAAGACCCAAAAGGAAATACTGAAGTTTAGTAGACAATACCTAACATCTGTGTAGAAGGATTGATGAACAGGGGTGTAGCGAGGGTGGCTCCAGTGGAGTGCGAGCTCCAGGCGCAGAAAAAGTTAGAGGGTGCGCTGCCGACCACCACCCCCTTCCCACAGGCCACTGTACTGACAGCTGCAGAGCAGGAGGAGGAGAAGCAGAGGGGGCACACACTGACTTGGACTAGGTAGGGATCAGGGCAGACCAGAGGCAACAGCAGGAGACACTGACAGCCTCCACATGCCGGAGCTGTTCCCACCCTCTTTATATGTCTCACTGTCTGCATATAGCTGTGCAGCAGTCCTGCAGCACCACTCTCCGTCCCCACTGCTGCAGCACCTCTCTCTTTACTGGAAGCTTCAGCGCATGTCTCTACTTCAGATGCTGTAGCAGTTCTCCCTGCCCTAGCTGCTGCAGCACTTCTCTCTACATTGATGCTGCAGTACCTCTCTCTGCTCCAGCTACTGCTGCAGCACCTCTCTCTGCAGCTGCTGCAGTACCTCTCTGTGCCCCAGCTGTTGCAACTCTCTGCATCAGAAGCTGCAGCACCTTAGGGCTGTAACACACTGGCCGGTTTCTCCCGGATGGCAAAAAGCCGGACAAACTTTGTCCGGCTTTTTGCCATCCGGGAGAAACCGGCAGAGTCTCGCACACAGGACAGCTTTAAGCCGTGTGTGATGCTGTGCGCATGCGCAGCATCAGACACGGCTTCAGAAAAACCGTTGTGTGTTAAAGCTCCCCTTCACACACACGGTTCACTGGCTGCAAAGACGGCCCGGCGGCCGCCCGGCCGCCGGACCTTCCAGTGGTGAGACCCGGCTGCAAACCGGCAGCCGGGCCGGGGCCGTGCAGTGTGAAGGGATCCTAGCCCTCACACTGTTAACTACAATGCCGGCACGGGAAAAAGCCGTCCGGCTTTTTCCTGGCCGGCAAAAGCCGCGTAGTGTGTTTTAGCCCTCACTCTGCCTTTCAGGCTGCTGCAGCACCTCTCTCTGCCCCTCAGGTTGCTGCAGCATTTCTCTGTCCCTCAGTCTGCTGCAGCACCTCTCTCTACCCCTGCTGTGGTGCAGCTCTTTCTGTCCCTCAGGCTGCTGTGGTGCAGGACTCTCTGTCCCACAGGCTGCTGCAGCACAGCTCTCTCTGACCCTCAGGCAATTCTGGGACATTTTCATTGACGCATAGTGGGATTATCAGGTCTGGGAGGGAAGTTCTAGGATATTATTTTCATTGAGTCTTTGGGGTGTTTCAGGTCTGTGAAGGGGGTCACTTTTTAGGCATTATGTTCATTGAGGCATTAGGAGATTATCAGATCTGCGGGGGTAAGATTTGGGGCATTATTTTCATTCAGAGATTGGGGGGGTTATTAGGTCTGTGGGGGAGGGGGGGGTCACATTTGGGGCTTTATTTTCTTTGAGGAAATGGGGGGTTGTTAGGTCAGGTCAGTCAGGGCATATATAGTATTTTCAATTTATTTGAATTAAACAAGTAAATAGTTAAATACAGCCACTTCCATAGGGGCTCTACCATGGTGTAATGTGTGTAACGGGCTATACTGTATGGGTGTAACGTGTATAAGGGGCTCTACTGTGTGGCATAATGTGTATAAGCGGTATTACTGTGTGGTATAATGTGAATAACGGACACTTCTGTGCATGTTCTGAGGCCATGCAACTTCTCAATGAAGCCATTATTTATTTATTATTACCAGTTATTTATATAGCGCGCACACATTCCGCAGCAGTTTACAGAGATTATTTCGCCATTGACATCAGTTCCTGTTAACCTACCAGAATATTTTTGTATTGTGGGAGGAAGTTGGAGTACCCGTAGGAAACCCACGCAAGCATGAGAATATACAAACTCCACACAGTTAGGGCCTTGGTTGGAATCGAACCCATGAACTCAGTGCTGTGAGGCAATAATGCTAACCATTACACCATCCATACTGCCATGCCCCTATATTGTTGTGGCAAGCCTTCGGCACGCATTGACCCTATTTTAAATATGGGGGGCACCCAAAGGAAACTTTCGCCTTGAGCTCCACAAGGTCTAGAACCGGCCCTGTCACCAATTTGGTATTTTTAAATATTGTTTCTTTTCAAATGTAACATACTCCCAATTCAGTACAGGGAAGGGGGCGCAAAAACATACCCTTGCTCCGGGCACCATGGCACCTAGCTAAACCACTGCTGATGAATACATATTAGCAGGGCCGTCTTAACAGCAGTGTAGGCCCCTGGGAAAAGCAACGCACTGTGGCCCCTACCCATCATGCAGCGGTAAGGATGGGAGGTGCTATCAGCATCCACTTTGATGCCCCGCCGGTTGCAGGAGGTGTTCCATCTTCCGCTCAGCATGTGGAACCTGGAGCAGTCATTTCTGCTAGTTACTCCTTTACTGCACATATGGTGGGAGTGTTAGGATATGGTGCGATCTGTACCTGTCTCCTTCTGTGTACCAGCCAATGGGTGCATCAACTATTGTCAGACCTCTAGTGCCAGGAGACACTCGGAGGCGGAGTCATATGATGTAAGTTCCTGTTCCTCCATCTCAGAGAGAGTGTGGGGCGAGTGTGACACGCACAGAGAGACTGAGAGACAGAGGGGGTCATTCCAACCCGATTGCTCGCTGCAGTTTATCGCAGCGCAGCGGTCAGGTCGGAACTGCGCATGCGCCAGCGCCGCAGTGCCCCGGCGCATGCCAGCCGTCGTTGCTTAGCGATCGCCTCTGAGGCAGACATACGGGGCGGCACTGACATACCGGGCGGACTAGCCCTGTGCTGGGCGTCCCCCCGTATGTCTGAGTGCCTGATCGTAGCTGTGCTAAATTTAGCACAGCTACGATCAACTCGGAATGACTCCCAGAGTCCTGTGTGTACAAGTGTGCAGAACTGAGACTGGGAGCAGATCTCAGCTACAGAGACTCACAGTGTTCCAGTGCAGGCATCATCTTCTCTACAGTGAGAGTCAGACTGCACGTCTGTGCAGTCAGGTTTAGTATGGTTTGCCGGCGGCCGGAGTCCCGACCGCCGGCATACCAACAGCAGAGCGAGCGCAAATGAGCCCCTTGCGGGCTCGCTGCACTCGCCATGCTGCGGGCACGATGGCACGCTACATGCGCCACGCTATTTATTCTCCCTCCAGGGGGGTCGTGGACCCCCAAGAGGGAGAATAGGTGTCGGTATGCCAGGTGTCAGGATTCCGGCGTCGGTATACTGAGTGCCAGGATCCCAACAGCCGACATACTGAAGACCACCCGTGCAGTCCTCCATGCTTCGCCACCACACACAACTCCTGATGCGTACCACTACCTAATGCTGTTACCTTGTGTGATATATGGGCTCCTGATTACCGCTATCAGTGTTTTTCTGAGTCACCTGTGTTCACTAATACCCCTTTTACACTGACAATTTTATCCCGGAATTTTGCACGTTAACGCGCATCATCCCGGGATTTTTGTCAGTGTAAAAGGGTATACTTACAATTTCCCGGGACGAGCATCCCGGGATTTTAACCCAGGTCTCGACCAGGATTGAATCCGGGAGCATCCCGGGAAGCTGTGCAGTGTGAACGGGTATACTGGGTCAAGGCGACCTGGCACCCGTTCTCTGCATAGGAGGAAGCGGTGCTTGGAGAAGATTATCTCCAAGCACCGCCTCCGGTAGAGTCAGCAGTGACGGCAATATCAAAGGTCGGGCCGCTAATGTAAAAGGGTAATTCCCGGGAATGACCGGAGCCTGCGAGTGTAAAAGGGGTATAAATAAACCTGCATTAATGTTTAAAGGTGGGTACACACTGGCCGATATATCGGCCGTTCTATTGAACGGCTGATATATCGCGGGTCCGTCAGCCAGTGTGTACGGGCTATATGTCTGTGAACTCCGTCGTTCACAGACATATCGTGTCGGCCCCGCAGCACAGCCGACGCCCAATATATCTAACGATATATTGGCGCATCACTGTGTATGTACGGGCAACCAGCCGCCCGCCCGTACACATGCTGCAGTGGCCGGCGGTGATTGACAGCTGAACTGGGCGGGCGTGTGTACACGCCTGCCCAGTTCATGACATCAGTCCCCGATGGATCGGGCAGTGTGTATGCACGGCACACTGCCCGATCCGTCCATAGATATATCTGCAGATCAATTGATCTGCAGATATATCTATCAGTGTGTACCCACCTTAAGTCACATAGTGTGTGGACTGACGTCACTGCACCAGATAGCCCAGGACACTCTGCCAACAGGGAGATGGGGCAGGAGGAAGAACACTAAACTGTAGAAGGGGCATTGGGCTGAATGAAGGGGCCCTGGTACATGACTTCCAGGGTGGTAGGGGGTGTTTAATACACAGGGGAGGGGTGGATACTGGAGTGGGCATAATATTCATCTTTTACGGTGGGTGGGCAGCTTGGTTGACTGCAGATATCTGCAGTTCCTGGAAATAAATAGCTTAGCAATGGGGTAAAACACTAGAGAGTCCCACTTTTCAGGAGGTGCTGGGGACTTGGGGACCAGAGTTCAGGAGCCAGAGTAATCCACCGACAAAAATATTAAAAACTGCATATTAGGCATGTGGAGCTGGAGCAGGGACCAGCTGCTGGAAGGCTGATATCTCTGGTTCTGGGTAGGGAAGCCAATCCCGGGCCATTTTTTCAATCCCGGGTATCGGGATTGAAAAATGGCCAATCCCGGAATTCCCGGGATTGGCTTTTAGATAGGTGGCCGCCCCCTCGCCCCACCCCGCCCCGCACATATAACTTACTATATACCGAGCGTGGGCGGGAGGGGATCATCATTTGATCGTTGCTGACTGCTCCTGACAGCGCAGCGTGACCTCTCACGCTGCGCTGGGGACCCGGAAGAAGGAAGCCGGGCAGCGTCTGAGCATCCTGTGGACGCTCAACGCTGATCCCTCAATCCCCGGGATTGGAGCTTCCAATCCCGGGATTGAATCCCGGCCATTTTTGGGCCTAAATCCTGGGATCCCGCCGATCCCGATCCCGGGATTGGCCACCATAGTTCTGGGCATAGTAGAGACAAGTTGCCAGTGTCCACCGAAAGGGGAGAGTCCCAGCTTTTGGAGTATACACTCAAACTCTAAATCAGACAGAACCTGAGATTTCTGGCTGGGAAGAGTAATTAACAGGGGTCCACTGCTTTAAAGTTGCATATCTTCGGTTCCCCAGGGCCGATTTTCAATAATCTGGTACTCCTGGAAAAAGGGGGCCCTCGTCTATCAATGAATTTGTTAGAAAATAGAAGCAAAAATGTAATTAACATGAATTCAGGCCATTTGGTGCTAAATACCTGAGTCTGAACATCCGCTTGCTCTCATGTTTCAATAATTGACTGTCCACCATGATCAGTTTTTTAGCTTGGTCAGGTCAGATGCAGAATTTATTATTGAACCATCGTGCTCCGGTATTCTATGCTTGTGGCTCCTAGGAGATGTAGTTACTATCCCGGCAATCACCATCCCGACTGTCAGAATACTGACAGCAACATTCTAATGGTCAGAATCCCATCGTATTTTGTCGCTAAGTACTGGGGTTACGTTTAGGCACTAAGGGGAGGGTTAGGGTAAGGGTTAAAATACCAAACATCGCTTCATTCTGACTGTTGTGATGGTGACTGTCAGTTTATCAATACCATCACGGCTCCTAGATGTCATCATGACATATGTCATATTGCAGCTGCATGTAATGCAATAGATTACTCTGACTGTGTTGTAGCTTCGATTTCACGGGGATCAAACTGAAATTGCCACAAAGTCATAATGGGGTTTTTAGTTCATCCCACAAGACTGGAATGCAATGATCTGCTGGGAAGGGATCCAGTCAGAATACAGACGCCTGAATCTCGACACTATTCAGAATGCGACACCGGCATCCCGAATAGATTCAGCGTCCCGGTGCCAGAATCCCGACAGCCATTTAAGATGCAAAACGACAAGCCAACGGAGAGGTAAGCCATGTGCAGGGGGTGGGGGTTAGGACTAGGCGCCAGGAGGGGCGGTAGAGTTAGGCACACCCCTGGTGGGGTTAGGCACCACCGCCAAAGGGTTAGGCTGTGGGGGAGGAGAGGGATGGTAAGTGGGCCCTGGAGGTGGAAGGTTTCCAATCTTCAGGATACCTGATCGTTGCTTTGGTAACTTCTCCACTTTCTCTCTGTCCAAGGCTTGATCCATCGCCCCCTTTATTAGAGTGACCATATTATCCCTTTTACCTGGGACACTCATGGATTACACAGGTTCTGTGGCTGGCTGACTACAAGCCTACATTTCAGCTGGTTTTAATCAGCCACAGAACCTGTGTAATCCATGAGCGTCCCAGGTAAAAGGAATAATATGGTCACCCTACCACCTTTATATTTAATACATACCTCCCACAGTTGCCGACATTCTGGCTGCTCTCTGCGGGAGAGAGCAGCCAGGTCGGCACAGCAAGAGGGGAGGGCTGGATGTGGTCCGGAGGCGGGGGGGGGGAGGAGCAAGGGGGGGGTCTTGCTGACGCCCGCTTTAAGCCCCCCCCCCGCTCTGTAATGCCACGATCTCCTGCATTGCAGGGGGCGTGGCTATGATGACGCGATTCTGCAAGAATCGCGTCATCAACTGCCCGGACCGCCCACTTTACACACAAAGTGGGCGGACAGGCAGGGGGACCCCCGATTCCGGGAGACTTGCCTGCTCTTCCGTGGGGCCGGGAGGGACACCCGATTTTCGGGAGCCTCCCGGCCATTCCGGGATAATAGGCAAGTATGCTCCCAACATGACCCTCTCCAGGAGGGACACAATGCTCTGCTTATGGATTTTTCTCTTAATTTATGATTGTCGGCACCTGTGTTGAACAGGTAATGGATAAGAGAGGTGGTTCACTACAGGTGATGGTAATCATTCAGTAAGAAGGAAGTCCAGAAGCAGAGCATTCTGTCCCTCCTGGAGAGGGTCATGTTGGGAGGTATGTTAATATATACACAATTAATAATCCTTTTACACTCTCCCAATAAAATGTTATATGGTGCAATTTGCCCGTATTCTTAATAAAGGCTTGCCAGAGAGCAAGATAGATTCTCGGGAGATTATTAATAACAAGGACGAGATAATAACAAGTACATGGAGCGGGAGCGCGCCTCTGCAATTTGCGCATGCGCCGTGCAACAAGCATGAGAGAGCGGTGGGTTGGGAAATGCGCGTGCGCGGGAAGGGGGAAGCTTCTCCCATGGAACGTTGGCCCAGATTTATTACACAAAGGATGGGACGGGAGCTGCGGCTGTTGCAGGTCGGTGGTGGCTTGTTTACCTCCCACTTATTACATGCATCTCAGGTTTTCTGTTCATTATTGCACACCGGGGTCTGATTGCATGCAGAGTCCTTTTTGTGCGAGCGGAAAGGGACTAATTATCATTGTATTTATCACAATGGAAGGAGCTCGCTGTATCCTATATTAGGTCAAACATGGTGCTCGATCACGGTCCATGTATAGGGTATAGTGGCCGCTTCATGGTTAATAGGTAATCGGTGGCTGTATTATATGGGCCTAGGAGGACGCTGTATAATGCATATATTATTTAATTAATGAATAGTCCGTATACAGTATTTGGACAGGCATACCTGCTGTAATAAGCTATGAATGACACTATTCCCTTGGAAAAAAATGCCTTGTATTGTATAGAAATGGCTTTAGCGTTGCCTGGTTCTCTTTATTTGTGATTATTTCTAGTTTCACCCACTGACAGCTGCAAGTTAGTGTTTAGTAATGCACCTATATGATACATCAGAATTGATTTTTGATTTTGAAAAATAATTTATAAATGGATACATTGTTAATATAAATAATAATTAAAATGATCCATTATTTGTATGATGCTATAATATTCTGTAGCCCTATGCAGTCGGTGAGAAAGAATTACACAGGAGGTGAGATGGAATTCCTCATGTCCTTTACAGTAATGCACATAATGATCATTTTCACATTTGAAACTGTTTATAAGTTATACACATGTATCTTTTTTTTGTATATTTCTCTGACGTCCTAGTGGATGCTGGGAACTCCGTAAGGACCATGGGGAATAGCGGCTCCGTAGGAGTCTGGGCACATCTAAAGAAAGCTTTAGGATCACCTGGTGTGCACTGGCTCCTCCCCCTATGACCCTCCTCCAAGCCTCAGTTAGATTTCTGTGCCCGACGAGAAGGGTGCACACTAGGGGCTCTCCTGAGCTCTTTGTGAAAGTTTTAGTTTAGGTTTATTATTTTCAGTGAGACCTGCTGGCAACAGGCTCACTGCATCGTGGGACTAAGGGGAGAAGAAACGGACTCACCTGCGTGCAGAGTGGATCGGGTTTCTTAGGCTACTGGACATTAGCTCCAGAGGGACGATCACAGGTTCAGCCTGGATGGGTCCCGGAGCCGCGCCGCCGGCCTCCTTACAGAGCCAGAAGAGCGAAGAGGTCCGGTGAAATCGGCGGCAGAAGACGATCCTGTCTTCAGATAAGGTAGCGCACAGCACCGCAGCTGTGCGCCATTGCTCTCAGCACACTTCACACTCCGGTCACTGAGGGTGCAGGGCGCTGGGGGGGCAGCGCCCTGAGACGCAATAAATCGATAAAACCTTATATGGCTAAAATAAATGCATCACATATAACTCCTGGGCTATATGGATGCATTTAACCCCTGCCAAAACATACAGAAAAACGGATGATAAGGACGCCGAGAAAGGGGCGGAGCCTATCTCCTCAGCACACTGGCGCCATTTTCCCTCACAGCTCAGTTGGAGGGAAGCTCCCTGGCTCTCCCCTGCAGTCACTACACTACAGAAAGGGGTTAAAAAAGAGAGGGGGGCACAAATTAGGCGCAGTATAAACAATACAGCAGCTATAAAGGGAAAAACACTTATATAAGGTTATCCCTATATATATATATATATATATAGCGCTCTGGTGTGTGCTGGCAAACTCTCCCTTTGTCTCCCCAAAGGGCTAGTGGGGTCCTGTCCTCTATCAGAGCATTCCCTGTGTGTGTGCTGTGTGTCGGTATGTTTGTGTCGACATGTATGAGGAGAAAAATGATGTGGAGACGGAGTAGAGTGTCTGTAATAGTGTTATCACCCCCTAGGGGGTCGACACCTGAGTGGATGTACTGTTGAAATTGCGTGACAGTGTCAGCTTTGTATAAAAGACAGTGGTTGACATGAGACAGCCGGCTACTCAGCTTGTGCATGTCCAGACGTCTCATACAGGGGCTCTAAAGCGCCCGTTACCTCAGATACAGACGCCGACACGGATACTGACTCCTGTGTCGACGGTGAAGAGACAACCGTGATTTCCAATAGGGCTACTCATTGCATGATTGATGCAATGGAAAATGTTTACACTTTTCTGATAATATGAATACCACCAAAAAAAGGGGTATTATGTTTGGTGAGGAAAAACTTCCTGTAGTTTTCCTAAATCTGAAAAATAAAATGAGGTGTGTGATGATGCGTGGGTTTCCCCCCGATAACAATTGATAATTCTAAAAAGTTATTGGCAGTATACCTTTTCCCGCCAGAGGTTAGGGTGCGTTGGGAAACACCCCCTACAGGGGATAAGGCGCTCACACGCTTGTAAGAACAAGGGCTCTACCCTCTCTTGAGATGGCCGCCCTTAAGGATCCTGCTGATAAAAAGCAGGAGGGTATCCTAAAATGTATTTACACACATACTAGTGTTATACTGCGACCAGCAATCGCCTCAGCCTGGATGTGCAGTGCTGGGTTGGCGTGGTCGGATTCCCTGACTGGAAATATTGATATCCTAGATAAGGACAGTATATTATTGCCTATAGAGCAATTAAAAGATGCATTTCTATATATGCATGATGCACAGCGGAATATTTGCCGACTGGCATCAAGTATAAGTGCGTTGTATTCTACCAGTAAAGTGGTCAGGGATTCCAAACGGCATTTGGAAGTATTGCCTTAAAAAAAAAAAAGGGGATGTACCCTAGGTCGCCTCTCAAAATAAGACGCCGTATTATCAGGCGCAGTCCTGGTTGGCAAGCGGACAAAAGGGTTCCTCTTTTCTGCTCGTGACAGAGGGAGAGGAAAATGGCTGCAGAGATCAGCCAGTTCCCAGGAACAGAAACCCTTTTCCGCCTCTGCCAAGCCCTCAGTATGACGCTAGGGCTTTACAAGTTCAGGCACGGTGGGGGCCCGTTCTCAGTGAATTTCAGTGCGCAGTGGGCTCACTCGCAAGTAGACCCCGGGATCCTTCAGGTGTTATCTCAGGGGTACAAAATTGGAATTCGAGACGTATTCCCCTCGCCGTTTCCAAAAAGTCTGTTTTACCGACGTCTCCCGCTGACAGGGAGGCAGTTTTGGAAGCCATTCACAAGCTGTATTCCCAGCAGGTGATAATTAAGGTACCTCTCCTGCAACAGGGAACGGGGTATTATTCCACACTATTGTGGTACCGAAGCCAGACGGCTCGGTGAGACCGATTTTAAAATCTAAAATCTTTGAACACTTACATACAGAGGTTCAAATTCAAAATTGAGTCACTCAGAGCAGTGATTGCAAACCTGGAAGAAGGGGACTACATGATGTCTCGGGACATCAAGGATGCTTACCTTCATGTCAAAATTTACCCTTCTCACCAAGGGTATCTCAGGTTATGGTACAGAACTGTCACTATCAGTTCAGACGCTGCCGTAGGGAGGGTCCACGGCACCCCGGGTCTTTACTGAAGTAATGACCGAAATGATGATATTCCTTCAAAGGAAGGGAATTTTTAGTTATCCTTTACTTGGACGATTCCCTGATAAGGGTAAGATCCAGGGAACAGTTGGAGATCGGTGTAGCACTATCTCAGGTAGTGTTGCGGCAGCACGATTGGATTCTCAATATTCCAGATTCGCAGCTGGTTCCGACGACTTGTCTTCTGTTCCTAGGGATGATCCTGGACACAGTCCAGAAAGAAGGTGTTTCTCCCGGAGGAAAAAGCCAGGGAGTTATCCGAGCTAGTCAGGAACCTCCTAAAACCAAACCAAGTCTCAGTGCATCAATGCACAAGGGTTCTGGGTAAAAATGGTGGCTTCCTACGAAGCAATCCCATTCGGCAGATTCCACGCAAGACTTTCCAGTGGAACCTACTGGAAAAATGGTCCGGGTCGCATCTTCAGATGCATCAGCGGATAACCCTGTCACCAGGGACAAGGGTATCCCTCCTGTGGTGGTTGCAGAGTGCTCATCTTCTAGAGGGCCGCAGATTCGGCATTCAGGACTGGGTCCTGGTGACCACGGATGCCAGCCTGCGAGGCTGGGGAGCAGTCACACAGGGAAGGAATATCCAGGGCTTATGGTCAAGCCTGGAGACATCACTTCACATAAATATCCTGAAGCTAAGGGCCATTTACAATGCTCTAAGCTTAGCAAGACCTCTGCTTCAAGGTCAGCCGGTGTTGTTCCAGTCGGACAACATTACGGCAGTCACCCACGTAAACAGACAGGGTGCCACAAGAAGCAGGAGGGCAATGGCAGAAGCTGCAAGGATTCTTCGCTGGGCGAAAAACCATGTGATAGCACTGTCAGCAGTTTTCATTCCGGGAGTGGACAACTGGGAAGCAGATTTCCTCAGCACGACCTCCACCCGGGAGAGTAGGGACTTCACCCAGAAGTCTTCCACATGATTATAAACCGTTGGGAAAAACTCGACAGGTATTGCGCCAGGTCAAGGGACCCTCAGGCAATAGCTGTAGATGCTCTGGTAACACCGTGGGTGTACCAATCAGTGTATGGGTTCCCTCCTCTGCCTCTCATACCCAAGGTACTGAGATTGATAAGATGGAGAGGAGTAAGCACTATATTAGTGGCTCCGGATTGGCCAAGGAGGACTTGGTAACCGGAACTTCAAGAGATGCTCACGGAGGATCCGTGGCCTCTACCTCTAAGAAGGGACCTGCTTCAGCGGGGACCTTGTCTGTTCCAAGACTTGCCGCGGCTGCGTTGACGGCATGGCGGTTGAACGCCGGATCCTGAAGAAAAAAGGCATTCCGGATGAAGTCATCCCTATCCTGATCAAGGCCGGGAAGGATGTAACCGAAAAACATTATCACCGCATTTGGCGAAAATATGTTGCGTGGTGCGAGGCCAGTAAGGCTCGACGGAGGAAATTCAACTGGGTCGTTTCCTACATTTCCTGCAAACAGGAGTATCTATGGGCCTGAAATTGGGGTCCATTAAGGTTCAAATTTCGGCTCTGTCGATTTTCTTCCAAAAAAGAACTAGCTTCAGTCCCTGAAGTTCAGACGTTTGTTAAAGGGGTACTGCATATACAGACTCCTTTTGTGCCTTCAGTGGCACTTTGGGATCTCAAGGTGGTTTTGGGGTTCCAAAAGTCACATTGGTTTGACCCACTTAAATCTGTGGAGTTAAAATATCTCACAGAAAAAGTGGTCATGCTGTTGGCTATGGCCTGGGCCAGGCGCGTGTCAGAATTGGTGGCTTTATCCTGTAAAAGCCCTTATCTGAGTTTCCATTCGGACAGGGCGGAATTGAGGACTCGTCCTCAGTTTCTCCCTAAGGTGGTTTCAGCGATCACCTGAACCAAACCTATTGTGGTGCCTGCGGCTACTAGGGACTTGGGGGACTCCAAGTTGCTAGACGTTGTCAGGACCCGGAAAATATGTTTCCAGGACGGTTGGAGTCAGGAAATCTGACTTGCTGTTTATCCTGTATGCACCCAACTAGCTGGGTGCTCCTGCTTCTAAGCAGACTATTGCTCGTTGGATTTGTAGTACAATTCAGCTTGCACATTCTGTGGCAGGCCTGCCACAGCCAAAAATCTGTAAATGCCCACTCCACAAGGAAGGTGGGCTCATCTTGGGCAGCTGCCAAGGGGTCTCGGCTTTACAACTTTGCCGAGCAGTTACTTGGTCAGGAGCAAATACGTTTGTAAAATTCTACAAATTTGATACCCTGGCTGAGGAGGACCGGGAGTTCTCTCATTGGGTGATGCAGAGTCATCCGCACTCTCCCGCCCGTTTTGGGAGCTTTGGTATAATCCCCATGGTCCTTACGGAGTTCCCAGCATCCACTAGGACGTCAGAGAAAATAAGAATTTACTTACCGATAATTCTATTTCTCGTAGTCCGTAGTGGATGCTCGGCGCCCATCCCAAGTGCGGATTGTCTGCAATACTGGTACATAATTATTGTTACCAAAAAATTCGGGTTATTGCTGTAGTGAGCCATCTTTTCTAGAGGCTCCTCTATTATCATGCTGTTAACTGGGTTCAGATCACAAGTTGTACAGTGTGATTGGTGTGGCTGGTATGAGTCTTACCCGGGATTCAATATCCTTCCTTATTGTGTACGCTCGTCCGGGCACAGTATCCTAACTGAGGCTTGGAGGAGGGTCATAGGGGGAGGAGCCAGTGCACACCAGGTGATCCTAAAGCTTTCTTTAGATGTGCCCTGTCTCCTGCGGAGCCGCTATTCCCCATGGTCCTTACGGAGTTCCCAGCATCCACTACGGACTACGAGAAATAGAATTATCGGTAAGTAAATTCTTATTTTAGTTTTCCTAGCAACAGTATCAAAAGCAGTACAGTAAGCGGTTTTGTTTTTAGTTTAAGGGAGAACTTCCAGTGTCCTGCAGCTTTGCACCAGTCTTCAGTTAGTAGAATGTGGCCCTCGGTAATGGGATGTAGTCATGTGACTGGCGGTCAGGAGACCGCCGGTCACAATACCTCCACCTGCACCCTGAACATGCCAAGTAAAAGGGACTAGTCCCACTTGTGGGTGTCCACAACACACAGAGTGGGAAGAGAACCTGTGGCGAGCGCAGCTTGCAAGAAGCTTCGCCGCACTGGCCCCACCCCGTTGGCATTCTGTGGCCGGGATCACAGCCCCAACCCTTGGTAATCCCCCTGACTTCTGGTAAAAAAAATCTAGGTTTTACCATAGCTGGTCCTATCAGCATGTTCCAGCACCTCAGCTGCTTTATAAACCTGCAGGTGCTACCTATTGTTGAAGACACTAAGGGACCCATTTATTAATAATTACATATACAATGCAATCTGGGTGCGATATTTTTGCCCAGAATCGCACTGCAATATGCGATCCTAATGGCGGAATATATTATAGAGCACCCGCAGCTCGTCCCTGTGAGTGCTGCTGGTGCTACTGCGCATGTGCTGTACTGCTGACCGCACATGCAAGGCAGCCATTGCTGGGGGAACCCTCCACCGGCTAACTACACAAAGTATAGCCCATAGGCTACTGTCCTCTTCAGATGGCGGTAGCTGCAGGGACCAATCTCTGGAAATCACATTCAAGAAACTGGTAAATCTGGGAGCATCATCCCCATAGAAACCTATTTGGATTCGTTTACTGCCGGGAATAGAGGGATCGCAGCAGGTATTGGAGATATCTGCTGCGGTCCATCAGTGATACATTTAGGGGTTACTAACTATTTGTGATTAAGTTGCAAATATTTAATGATAAATGGGCCCCTAAGTAAGTGGTTCCCAAACTAGGTGCAGGTGCACTGGTTGGTGGTCCAAGATTAGATCAATTATTTATGGTCGGTGTGATAGGCAAAACCAGAGCTGGTGGCTGCCAATCATAAAATATGTGCAGTAACAGAAACGCAGCCCTGCCCACCAGCACCACCTAACTTCACCTTTAAAAAATACATCAATTCTGAATTGCCCAATAAGAAACATTTTGTGTGGGGTGCTATGAAAAAACAAATGCTGAAACTTAAGGGGACTGTGATTCAAATAAGTTTAGAAGCCACTGCACTAATCAGTGAGGCTATCCGAACAGACAGCGGTCCTGGAGACAGAATCACATGGTCTACCAGTTGGGAGAACTTGGCCCATATACACTAGAAGAGAACGTAAAAGATCTCGCTCAGAAGGGCCAATCTGAGTGAGATCTTTTACAATCTCATCCAGTGTGTACACTCAATGGGGCTAATTCAGACCTGTTCGCTCATTAGGGTTTTTTTTTGCAGTCCTGCGTTCGCATAGTCGCCGCCCATAGGGGAGTGTATTTTCACTTTGCAATTGTGCGAACGCATGTGTAGCCGAGCTGTACAAACAGATTTTATGCAGTCTCTGAGTAGCTCTGGACTTACTCAGCTGCTGCGATCACATCAGCCTGTCCGGGACCGGAATTGACGTCAGACACCCGCCCTGCAAACGCTTGGACACGGATGCGTTTTTCCAAACACTCCCAGAAAACGGTCAGTTGCCACCCACAAACGCCTTCTTCCTGTCAATCTCCTCTTGATTGCCCGTGCGAACGGTTCCTTCGCACAAACCCATTGCTGAGCGGCGATCCGCTTTGTACCCGTGCGACACGCCTGCGCATTGCGGTGCGTACGCAGTTTGGACCTGATAGCCTGCTGTACAAAAACGCAGCCTACCAATCAGTTCTGAATTAGCCCCAATGTCGTTAACGGCCCCCTCCCTTGTCTGAACATGTGCAGACGAGGGAGGTGCTCGTTAACGACAGCCAGGCGTCGACAGGGACTTGTTAAAGCCTGGTACACACTAAACTAGTCCCGGACAATATTGGTGGCGGCGGGGTGCCGGCACCAGCAAGTGCATACACACTTGCCGATGCCAGCGGGCAAGGGTGCAACGGAGGGGGGGAACGACGCCCATGCTGCATCTGCAGCATGGCTGTCATTAACGAGGAACTCTAGCGGGAGAGCGCATCGTTAATGACATTGAGTGTACACACTGGACAAGATTGTAGAAGATCTCACTCAGATCGGCCCTTCTTAGCGATATCTTTTACTTTCTCGTCTAGCGTGTTTGGGGCTTTAGTGGGTACTAGCCTTCAGATAAAAAGTTGTAAGAGAGCAGAGTTTACTCTTTTAAGTATCATCCGTCCCCGAAATGTTATTGATTTAATTAGCTACATTGATTAATTTTATTGATTCATTTTAATTATGGGGTAACTTAATAAAACTGATTTAAAACCAAGAAACCAAGATAGAGTGTCCCATAGAGATTGCAGTGTTATCAGGAATGGAATGAAATCTGTAACGTAACTTCCACTGACTGCGGCTGACTCCAATGTTGTGTGTTTTTTTCTTCAGTAAAGTGACTAAGGAAGGAAGTGGACTACAGGATCAGACACTGCTGGGACAGAGGACATAGAATCCTTTACATTCGATATCCAGGTGTCCGACTAGGTTTCCACAGCAGCTGGTGGGACTTACAATTGTGAGTACTGCCTTTTTCATTGTGTCTGCAGCACGGATGACAGGTTTCATAAGGCACTCACTTCTAGTTTCAGGTCCCTAATAGTACGGAGTTATCCAAGGGGTTGGAACTAAAATAATACATAAACCGGAATTGCAAGCTAGTAAGATTTTTCTGAAATACATGCATAATGTAAAAATTTTCATACCGCGATAGAATTTGAATTGTTTGACATCGTGCTTACGTTTGTTGGGTATCCGGTCTTTAGGTTTACCCTGTCTAGGTGGACAGACATGGTAACGGCCGACACGTGAAAAGGTTGACATGAGTTTAAAAAAATGTCATTTTTGAAACTTCTTCTTACTTTACGATCCACGTGGACTACGATTGGGAATAGTAACCTGCCTGAAGCTTGCCAGGTCCTGGTCACTTTACAAAGAAAACAACACCAATTTTATTTTTAAAAAAAATCATGTTGACCTTTTTACACGTCGATCACATGACTTTGTCGACCTAGTCACTGTCCGTCCAATAGTGGTCGACACGATCCACACCCCATTTGCTGTGTAGCGGTGTTTAAGCTGTCATCTGACCATTGCTGCACTAAAGCATCAGGCTGTGTTGTCCGTCAGTAGTATTACTGACAAGAGGCTTGCTATATACAGGCAAGTACATCACACTATGATACCCTCCTTACCTCACTTATCCACCATTCTATTGTATTGCCCAAAAAGTATACAGCCATCTCCCGCTTAGGGGTTGAATCCATTAGGTCCGGATTGCGTTCCAGAAGGCAATTCCACATTGCACCTACAGTATGTTGCGGATTTTTGTTTGCTCCCATAGTGGTGTGCACTAAATCAGTGATTTTGTGGTACCGTATATAGCACACACATGCACATTGCCGACATTGTGTCCGTCTTAGTGCTGTTAATTTGTTCTTGAAAACTGTAATTTGATGAATTGAAATTGATTTGTTCTCAAGGTCCTGGAGTCGGTCTAAATGCAGTAAAAAGTGCTAGCGTTCCATATGTTCTCTACATACATTGTCTTCTTCTCTACTTCACAAAACGGGGGTGGTACAAAATGACAGCAGGGTCACAGTGTCGACATTGTGCAAATTGGCATGTCAGCATAACTTTCATAATTTTTCTAATGTTAAATCCTAAACCTAACCGCAGCCCAGCCCTAAATCTAAAACCTGTAATGTCGGCATTGTAAATGTTGACAGAATAACTGCATACCCTCAAAACTGCCGGCATTCACTGCCAATGATGTTATGCCATAAAGTGCCTCTTTGGCTGCTTCATAGAAGATTTCTCATATACCATGGAGCAGATGTACTAAGCCTTAGAGAGAGAGATAAAGTACCTGCCAATCAGCTCCTAACTATTATTTCTCTTACGTCCCAGAGGATGCTGGGCTCCACATTAGTACCATGGGGTATAGACGGGTCCACCAGGAGCCGTTGGCACTTTAAGAGTTTGAGAGTATGGGCTGGCTCCTCCCTCTATGCCCCTCCTACCAGACTCAGTTTAGAAAATGTGCCCGGAGGAGCCAGTCAAGAGCTAGTGGAGCTCTCCAGAGCTTCTTTAGTAAAAGTTTTTTTTAGAGTTTATTATTTTACAGGGAGGCTGCTGGCAACAGCCTGCCTGCTTCCTGGGACTAAGGGGGGGAGTAGTGTCCGCCCTGCGGTGTCTGAGCCACTATCTCCGCTGACAGGACACTGAGCTCCTGAGGGGATCGATCGTTCCCCGCCACAGGGGATCGCTCACCCCAGCAGCATGCCGCCACCCCCTTCCAGAGCCACAAGATTGGTGGCGAGTTAGTCACCGACCCCCCTAGCAAGCGGGGGCCGGTGTGAATATGGCGGCAACAGGGTATGGAGCGCAGTACTAATGGCACTCCGGGGCTCAGCGGTACATAGTGTGGTGCTGTGAGGGGCGCCCTAAGCCAGCGCCTACACCCTACACTGGCCACACAGCCTGCTGGGGTCCCGGGATCTCAGCCAGCATAATTCCTCAGGCCAGTATAATCCTATGAAGAGCGGGAGACAGCGCCATTTTGGGGGCGGAGCTTCTCCTCAGAGCGGACCCAGCAGTGTTCAGCGCCATTTTCCTGCCTGCACAATGCTGTCCGTGAAGAGCAAGTCCCTCCAGAACAACTCCAGCTATCTCTCACGGTACCAGGGGGTTGTAGAAGGGGGTGGGGTGGGGGTGGAGGCTGTATACAGGCTGTGTAACCTATTAAGGTGCACAGTCAGCGCTTGTTGGGGTCTCCCTATACCTAAAAAGCGCTGTGTGTGGGTTGGCTCCAATCTCTGTCTCTCTCTTGCCATTCTTGGGGGTGAAACTCTGTCTGCCCTCCCCTGTGTGTGTGTGGAGTGTCTGTGGTCTCCATTAAGCTATGTACAGGGACTCTGTGTCATATGCTGCAGAGGATATGTCCTCTCAGGATTATCCCCTTTCATGTAATCAGGATTGCACTGTTTTAGCACAGATACCAGCAAGGGAGCCTGAGTGGTTATCCTGTATCAAATCTATGAGTTCTCAGATTTCTACTAGGGTTGCACAGAATGAGTCTGCAACTCAGGCTTTACAGAACTCTATGGCAGTCTGGCCCAGTTCTGTTACCTCAGGGCCCCCCTGCGTATATTCCCAAAAACGTGCTCTTGCACAAATTATGCAAGATGACACGGATACCGATTCTGACACTGAGGACGGTGATGGGGATGTGTTGAGGGGGGCAGCATCACTTGCAAAAGGGGTGCAGTTGATGATAGAGGCCATTAGGGATGTGTTGAATATTTCTGATAAAACACCTGTGCAGGTTGAAGAGGCTTACTTTACTGAAAATATGAAAGCTTCGCTAACCTTCCCTGCGTCAAAAGAATTAAATGCTATTTTTGAAAAAGCATGGGAAAACCCTGAGAAAAAATTCCAGATCCATAAAAGGGTCCTGGTGGCGTTTCCTTTCCCTGTGGAGGATAGAAAAAGATGGGAAAATCCGCCTATTGTTGACGCGTCTGTATCCAGACTCTCAAAAAAGGTATTTTTACCTGTTCCAGGATCCACCACCTTGAAAGAGCCGGCTGATCGTAAAATTGATAATACTCTCAAATCCATGTACACGGCTTCAGGGGCTATATTACGTCCCACTATTGCCAGTGCTTGGATTGCCAAAGCTATAGTAAAGTGGTCAGGCACATTACTTGAAGATTTGGATACTATGGATAAATCTGACGTTGAACTGTTTTTGCGTAACATTCAGGATTCGGCAGGATTTCTGGTAGAATCCATGAAAGACCTGGGTTCCATGGCTGCGGGAATTTCTTCCATGTCTGACTCAGCTCGTCGAGGACTGTGGTTGCGCCAGTGGTCTGCCGTCGCGGAATCCAGGAGAAGTGTGGAGACCCTACCCTACACAGGTCAGGCTCTCTTTGGGGAAGCGTTAGATGCGTGGATATCCACGGCTACAGCGGGTAAGTCACCTTTTCTTCCCTCAGCTGCACCACCTACGAAGAAACCCTTTTATTCAACTGCATCACAGCCCTTTCGGGCTGCCAAGCCACGAAAGGCCAGACCGTCCAACACCTTCTTTAGGGGAGGCCGGCCCAAATCCAAGAAACCGGCTGCGACCAGTTCCCAGGAACAGAAACCTGCTTCAGGTACGCCGAAGTCCTCCGCAGGACGGTGGACTGCACGCCCCGGAGGTAGGGCCGGTGGGAGCGAGACTCAGGCTTTTCTGTCACATCTGGGTGTCGTCCGGCCTGGACCCCTGGGTGCACGATATCGTGCCCCAGGGGTACAGGCTGGAATTTCAAGTTCTCCCTCCTCACCGATTCTTCAAATCAGGCTTTCCAGCTTTGCTGGCAGACAGGGCTGTCCTGCAGGCAGCCGTCCACGAGTTGGTGGAGGCACAGGTTATTGTACCGGTCCCTCCTCATCTGCAAAACAAAGGTTACTATTCGAACCTTTTCGTGGTACCGAAACCGGATGGTTCGGTCAGACCCATTCTGAACCTAAAATCGCTAAACCCCTTTCTGAAGGAGTTCAAGTTCAAAATGGAATCTCTAATGGCGGTGATATCAAGTCTGGAAGAGGGTGAATTCATGGTATCCCTGGATATCAAGGATGCTTACCTCTACATTCCGATTTGGCCGCCGCATCAGGCTTATCTCCGATTCGCACTGTTGGACTGTCACTATCAGTTCCAGGCTCTGCCATTTGGCCTCTCCACAGCACCGAGGGTTTTCACCAAGGTGATGGTGGAAATGATGGTTCTCCTCCGCAGACGGGGTGAACATAATTCCATATCTGGACGATCTGCTGATGAAGGCACCGTCCAAGGAGAAGCTGTTACAGTCCATCCTTCTCACGACCCACCTGCTCAGGGAACACGGTTGGATCCTGTATCTTCTAAAATCAAATTTGGAACCAACCAGGAGGTTGTCCTTTCTGGGAATGATCCTCGACACGGGAGTGCAGAGGGTGTTTCTTCCAGAGAAAAAAGCGTTGGTGATACAGACAATGGTCCGGGATGTCCTGAAGCCAGCTCGGGTCTCGGTTCATCAGTGCATTCGCCTTCTGGGGAAGATGGTGGCCTCTTACGAGGCTCTACAGCAGACTTTTTCAACTAGTGTGCCGTGACCAGTTGCAAGGTGTGCCGCGGAGCCAGAGCAGCTTCCTGCACCTTCAGAGTGAACTGTTGGCCTGGGCTCTTCTTAGAGGATCAGTCGTGCTCCGGCCATGATAACATAGATCACAGCCGCCGCGTCTCACCACCCAGCCAGCCGACCCGCCTGCATACACATCTTCCAGTTCCCGCCTGCATACACAGTTTCTCTGACGTCCTAAGTGGATGCTGGGACTCCGTAAGGACCATGGGGAATAGCGGCTCCGCAGGAGACTGGGCACAACTAAAGAAAGCTTTATGTCTACCTGGTGTGCACTGGCTCCTCCCTCCATGACCCTCCTCCAGACCTCCGTTAGAATCTTGTGCCCGGCTGAGCTGGATGCACACTAGGGGCTCTCCTGAGCTCCTAGAAAAGAAAGTATAATTTTAGGTTTTTTTATTTTCAGTGAGATCTGCTGGCAACAGACTCACTGCTACGAGGGACTAAGGGGAGAAGAAGCGAACCTACCTGCTTGCAGCTAGCTTGGGCTTCTTAGGCTACTGGACACCATTAGCTCCAGAGGGTTCGATCACTTGGTGCGCCTAGCTGCTTGTTCCCGGAGCCGCGCCGTCAACCCCCTTACAGAGCCAGAAACAAGAAGATGGTCCTGGAAATCGGCGGCAGAAGACTTCGGTCTTCAACAAGGTAGCGCACAGCACTGCAGCTGTGCGCCATTGCTCCTCATGCACACCTCACACTCCGGTCACTGGTGGGTGCAGGGCGCTGGGGGGGGGCGCCCTGAGCAGCAATATAAAACACCTTGCTGGCATAAAAATCACATAATATAGTCCTAGAGGCTATATATGTGAAAAATACCCCTGCCAGATATCTATAAAAAAGTGGGAGAAGTCCGCCGGAAAAGGGGCGGAGCTATCTCCCTCAGCACACTGGCGCCATTTTTCCCTCACAACTCCGCTGGAAGGATCGCTCCCAGGCTCTCCCCTGCAGTTTCAAGACTACAAAGGGTAAAAAAGAGAGGGGGGGCACTAAATTTAGGCGCAGTAGTATACATATAAGCAGCTATAAGGGAAAATCACTCAGTTATAGTGTTAATCCCTGTGTATATATAGCGCTCTGGTGTGTGCTGGCATACTCTCTCTCTGTCTCCCCAAAGGACTTTGTGGGGTCCTGTCCTCAGTCAGAGCATTCCCTGTGTGTGTGCGGTGTGTCGGTACAGCTGTGTCGACATGTTTGATGAGGAGGCTTATGTGGAGGCGGAGCAGATGCCGATAAATGTGATGTCACCCCCTGCGGGGCCGACACCTGAGTGGATGGACTTGTGGAAGGAATTACGTGAAAGTGTCAACTCCTTACATAAACGGTTTGACGACATAGCAGATGTGGGACAGCCGGCTTCTCAGTTCGTGCCTGCCCAACTGTCTCAAAAGCCATCAGGGGCTCTAAAACGCCCGCTACCTCAGATGGCAGACACAGATGTCGACACGGATACTGAATCCAGTGTCGACGACGATGAGACTAATGTAACTTCCAATAGGGCCACACGTTACATGATTGAGGCAATGAAAAATGTGTTGCACATTTCTGATGTTACCCCAGGTACCACAAAAAAGGGTATTATGTTTGGGGAGAAAAAAACTACCAGTGGTTTTTCCCCCATCTGAGGAATTAAATGAAGTGTGTGAAGAAGCGTGGGCTTCCCCCGATAAGAAACTGGTAATTTCTAAAAGGTTACTAATGACGTACCCTTTCCCGCCAGAGGATAGGTCACGTTGGGAAACATCCCCTAGGGTGGATAAAGCGCTCACACGCCTGTCAAAGAAGGTGGCACTACCGTCTCCGGATACGGCCGCCCTAAAGGAGCCTGCTGATAGGAAGCAGGAGGCTATCCTGAAGTCTGTATATACTCACACAGGTATTATACTGAGACCAGCTATTGCTTCAGCATGGATGTGCACTGCTGCAGCTGCGTGGTCAGATTCCCTGTCGGAAAATATTGATACCCTAGACAGGGACACTATATTGCTAACCATAGAGCATATTAAAGACGCAGTCTTATACATGAGAGATGCACAGAGGGATATTTGCCGGCTGGCATCCAAAATAAGTGCAATGTCCATTTCTGCCAGGAGAGGATTATGGACTCGGCAGTGGACGGGTGATGCAGATTCTAAAAGGCACATGGAAGTTTTGCCTTATAAGGGTGAGGAGTTGTTCGGGGATGGTCTCTCGGACCTCGTTTCCACAGCAACAGCTGGGAAGTCAGCATTTTTACCCCATGTTCCCTCACAGCCAAAGAAAGCACCGTATTATCAGGTACAGTCCTTTCGGCCCCAGAAAGGCAAGCGGGTTAAAGGCGCGTCCTTTCTGCCCAGAGGCCGAGGTAGAGGGAAAAAGCTGCAGCATACAGCCAGTTCCCAGGAGCAAAAGTCCTCCCCCCACTTCCTCCAAGTCCACTGCATGACGCTGGGGCTCCACAGGCGGAGCCAGGTACGGTGGGGGCCCGTCTCAAAAACTTCAGCAATCAGTGGGCTCGCTCACGGGTGGATCCCTGGATCCTTCAAGTAGTATCTCAGGGGTACAAGCTGGAATTCGAGACGTCCCCCCCCCCCCCCCCCCGCCGTTTCCTCAAATCTGCCTTGCCAACATCTGCCTCAGGCAGGCAGGCAGTGCTAGAGGCAATTCACAAGCTGTATTCCCAGCAGGTGATAGTCAAGGTGCCCCTTCTTCAACAAGGACGGGGTTACTATTCCACAATGTTTGTGGTTCCGAAACCGGACGGTTCGGTGAGACCCATTTTAAATTTGAAATCCTTGAACACATATATAAAAAAATTCAAGTTCAAGATGGAATCGCTCAGGGCGGTTATTTCAAGCCTGGACGAGGGGGATTACATGGTATCACTGGACATCAAGGATGCTTACCTGCATGTCCCCATTTACCATCATCACCAGGAGTACTTCAGATTTGTGGTACAGGATTGTCATTACCAATTCCAGACGTTGCCATTTGGTCTGTCCACGGCACCGAGGGTATTTACCAAGGTAATGGCCGAAATGATGATACTCCTTCGAAAAAAGGGAGTTTTAATGATCCCGTACTTGGACGATCTCCTGATAAAGGCGAGGTCCAGGGAGCAGTTGTTGGTCGGGGTAGCACTATCTCGGGAGGTGCTACAACAGCACGGTTGGATTCTAAATATTCCAAAGTCACAGCTGGTTCCTACGACACGTCTACTGTTCCTGGGGATGGTTCTGGACACAGAACAGAAAAAAGTGTTTCTCCCGGAGGAGAAGGCCAAGGAGCTGTCATCTCTAGTCAGAGGCCTCCTAAAACCAAAACAGGTGTCGGTGCATCACTGCACGCGAGTCCTGGGAAAAATGGTAGCTTCCTACGAAGCAATTCCATTCGGCAGGTTCCATGCGAGAACTTTTCAGTGGGACCTGTTGGACAAGTGGTCCGGTTCGCATCTTCAGATGCATCGGCTGATAACCCTGTCTCCAAGGACCAGGGTGTCTCTGCTGTGGTGGCTGCAGAGTGCTCATCTTCAAGAGGGCCGCAGATTCGGCATACAGGACTGGGTCCTGGTGACCACGGATGCCAGCCTTCGAGGCTGGGGGGCAGTCACACAGGGAAGAAACTTCCAAGGACTATGGTCAAGTCAGGAGACTTCCCTACACATAAATATTCTGGAACTGCGGGCCATTTACAATGCCCTAAGTCAGGCAAAACCCCTGCTTCAAAACCAGCCGGTACTGATCCAGTCAGACAACATCACGGCAGTCGCCCATGTAAACCGACAGGGCGGCACAAGAAGCAGGACGGCGATGGCAGAAGCCACAAGGATTCTCCGATGGGCGGAAAATCACGTGTTAGCACTGTCAGCAGTGTTCATTCCGGGAGTGGACAACTGGGAAGCAGACTTCCTCAGCAGACACGACCTCCACCCGGGAGAGTGGGGACTTCATCTTGAAGTCTTCCAACTGATTGTAAACCGTTGGGAAAGGCCACAGGTGGACATGATGGCGTCCCGCCTAAACAAAAAGCTAGAAAGATATTGCGCCTGGTCAAGAG
Organism: Pseudophryne corroboree; assembly: GCF_028390025.1. Lineage (NCBI taxonomy): Eukaryota > Metazoa > Chordata > Amphibia > Anura > Myobatrachidae > Pseudophryne > Pseudophryne corroboree. The sequence continues at coordinate 104,341,524 of NC_086446.1, forward strand.
ACCCTCAGGCGATAGCTGTGGACGCTCTAGTGACACCGTGGGTGTACCGGTCGGTTTATGTGTTCCCTCCTCTTCCTCTCATACCCAAGGTACTGAGGATAATAAGGAGAAGAGGTGTAAGAACTATACTTATTGTTCCGGATTGGCCAAGAAGAGCTTGGTACCCAGAACTTCAAGAAATGATCTCAGAGGACCCATGGCCTCTGCCGCTCAGACAGGACCTGCTGCAGCAGGGGCCCTGTCTGTTCCAAGACTTACCGCGGCTGCGTTTGACGGCATGGCGGTTGAACGCCGGATCCTGAAGGAAAAGGGCATTCCGGAGGAAGTCATCCCTACGCTGATTAAAGCTAGGTAGGAGGTGACCGCAAACCATTATCACCGCATATGGCGAAAATATGTTGCGTGGTGTGAGGCCAGAAGGGCCCCAACGGAGGAGTTTCAGCTGGGTCGATTTCTGCACTTCCTACAGTCAGGAGTGACTATGGGCCTAAAATTGGGTTCCATTAAGGTCCAGATTTCGGCTCTATCGATTTTCTTCCAGAGAGAACTGGCTTCACTACCTGAAGTTCAGACTTTTGTTAAGGGTGTGCTGCATAATCAGCCCCCCTTTTGTGCCTCCAGTGGCACCTTGGGATCTCAATGTGGTGTTGGATTTCCTAAAGTCACATTGGTTTGAGCCACTTAAAACCGTGGAATTAAAATATCTCACGTGGAAAGTGGTCATGCTGTTGGCCTTGGCTTCGGCCAGGCGTGTGTCAGAATTGGCGACTTTGTCTTGTAAAAGCCCTTATCTGATTTTCCATATGGAATGGGCAGAATTGAGGACTCGTCCCCAGTTTCTCCCTAAGGTGGTATCGGCTTTTCATTTGAACCAACCTATCGTGGTGCCTGCGGCTACTAAAGACTTGGAGGCTTCCAAGTTGTTGGACGTAGTCAGGGCCCTGAAAATTTATGTTTCCAGGACAGCTGGAGTCAGGAAAACTGACTCGTTATTTATCCTGTATGCACCCAACAAGCTGGGTGCTCCTGCTTCAAAGCAGACTATTGCTCGCTGGATCTGTAGTACGATTCAGCTTGCACATTCTGCGGCTGGACTTCCGCATCCTAAATCAGTGAAAGCCCATTCCACGAGGAAGGTGGGCTCTTCTTGGGCGGCTGCCCGAGGGGTCTCGGCTCTACAACTTTGCCGAGCAGCTACTTGGTCGGGGTCAAACACATTTGCTAAATTCTACAAGTTTGACACCCTGGCTGAGGAGGACCTTGAGTTTGCCCATTCGGTGCTGCAGAGTCATCCGCACTCTCCCGCCCGTTTGGGAGCTTTGGTATAATCCTCATGGTCCTTACGGAGTCCCAGCATCCACTTAGGACGTCAGAGAAAATAAGATTTTACTCACCGGTAAATCTATTTCTCGTAGTCCGTAGTGGATGCTGGGCGCCCGTCCCAAGTGCGGATTGTCTGCAATACTTGTATATAGTTATTGTTTAACTAAAGGGTTAGTGTTGAGCCATCTGTTGAGAGGCTCAGTTGTTATTCATACTGTTAACTGGGTATAGTATCACGAGTTATACGGTGTGATTGGTGTGGCTGGTATGAGTCTTACCCGGGATTCAAAATCCTTCCTTATTGTGTCAGCTCTTCCGGGCACAGTATCCTGAGGTCTGAAGGAGGGTCATGGAGGGAGGAGCCAGTGCACACCAGGTAGACCTAAAGCTTTCTTTAGTTGTGCCCAGTCTCCTGCGGAGCCGCTATTCCCCATGGTCCTTACGGAGTCCCAGCATCCACTACGGACTACGAGAAATAGATTTACCGGTGAGTAAAATCTTATTTTTCCTTCCCACCCACATCCACACCTGCCCGCTGCTCAGTATTCGCAGAACTCCACTATGAACAGCCCCCGCCACTGAGGGACAGGGAGGAGGACAGCTGATATTTGTTATTTTATTTCTCCTGTGGGGAACAATAGGATTTCAATAGGATTTATGTGGGGAGAATAAGAATTTATGGGGGGAACTATGTGAATAATTCATGTGGGGAGAAATGTGATTGATTGATTGATTTATGTGGGGAGGAACATGATTTATGTGGAGAGCAATGTGATTGTTTTTTCTGTGTAGGCCACTATATGTGCGGATGATTTTATTTATTTATTTTTTACTGTGAGGGCCAATGTGTGTTTTTGTTTTTTTTTCTGTGGGGAACTGATGGTGTGCCTTGGCAATTTTAAAATATTGTTTGGTGTGCCACGAGTAAAAAAAAGTTGAAAATCACTGCTCTATAGTATGGGAGGTTTCATGCTCGGTCCTTCCAACTGGATCTCCAGGACAAGTGGTTGGGGTCCCATCTACATATGCACCAGCAGATTCGTCTGTCGCCAAAGGCCAGGATTTCACTCCTCTGGTGGTTGCAACTACCTCACCTTCTGGAGGGCCGAAGGTTCGGGATTCAGGACTGGATCCTTCGAACCACGGATGCAAGTCTCCGAGGCTGAGGCGCAGTCACTCAAGGGGAGACCTTCCAAGGAAGGTGATCAAGTCTGGAAGCCGGCCTGCCGATAAACATTCTAGAACTAAGAGCCATCTACTACGGTCTTCTCCAAGCGGCCCATCTTCTGAGAAATTGGGCCATTCAAGTGCAGTCGGACAATGTAACGACAGTGGCCTACATAAACCGACAGGGCGGAACGAAGAGCAGAGCTACAAAGGCAGAGGTAACAAGAATCATCCTCTGGGCAGAAAAGCACGCGCTGGCGCTGTCAGCAATCTTCATTCCGGGAGTAGACCACTGGGAAGCGGACTTCCTCAGCAGGCACGATCTCCATCTAGGGGACTGGGGGTCTCCATCCAGAGGTGTTCAAGGAGGTAACAGATCTTTGGGGCATACCCCAGATCGACATGATAGCCTCTTGTCTCAACAAGAAGCTTCGGCGGTATTGTTCCAGGTCGAGGGACCCGCAAGCAGTGGCGGTGGACGCCCTAGTGACTCCGTGGGTGTTCCAGTCGGTGTACGTGTTTCCTCCACTTCCACTCATCCCAAGACTTCTAAAGCTCATAAGGAGAACAAGGGTTCAAGCGATCCTCATTGCTCTGGACTGGCCAAGAATGACTTGGTACACAGATCTACTGCAAGAAGAGCCGAGGCCTCTACCTCTTCGAGAGGACCTGCTGAAGCAGGGGCCGTTCGCCTATCGATACTTACTGCGGCTACGTTTGACGGCATGGAGGTTGAACGCCTGATACTAGCTCGAAAGGCCATTCCGAACAAGGTTATGTCTACCCTGATTCAGGCTAGGAAGGGAGTAACGTGTAAACATTACCATCGAATTTGGAAAAAATACGCATCTTGGTGTGAGTCCAGGAAATTTCCTGCGGTGGAGTTTCAACTGGGACGGTTTCTCCTCTTCTTACAAGCCGGTGTGGATATGGGCCTGAGGTTGGTATCTGTGAAGGTCCAGATTTCGTCCCCATCCATTTTCTTCCAGAAACGATTGGCTGCCCTCCCTGAGGTTCAGACCTTTTTGAAGGGAGTTCTGCACATCCAACCTCCCTTTGTACCGCCTACGGCGCCTTGGGACCTTAGCGTGATGTTGCAGTTCCTCCAATCGGACTGGCTCGAGCCTCTACAGGAGGTTGAGGTCAAATTTCTTACATGGAAGGCTGTCATGTTGTTGGCCTTAGCTTCTGCTAGACGTGTGTCGGAGTTGGGGGCTTTGTCCTGTAACAGCCCATACTTGATCTTCCACGAAGATAGAGCTGAGCTCCGGACACGTCAGTGGTTTCTTCCGAAGGTTGTATCGGCATTTCATATCAACCAACCTATTGTGTTGCCAGTTGCTACTGACTCCTCAATTTCATCAAAGTCCTAGGATGTTGTAAGAGCTATGAAAATCTACGTGAAGAGGACTGCTCGTCACAGAATATCGGACTCTCTGTTTGTCCTGTATGATCCCAAGAAAATTGGGTGTCCTGCTTCTAAGCAGACGATCTCTCGTTGGATCAGGTTCACTATCCAGCATGCGTATTCTATGGCAGGATTGCTGTGTCCTACGTCTGTCAAGGCCCACTCTACTCGTAAGGTGGGGTCTTCCTGGGCGGCTGCCCGGTGTGTCTCATCTTTACAACTTTGCCGAGCTGCAACTTTGTTTGGGTCGGACACGTTTGCCAAGTTCTACAAGTTCGATACTTTGGCCTCTGATGATCTGAAGTTCAGTCAATCTGTTCTGCAGGAGCCTCCGCGCTCTCCCTCCCGTTCTGGGAGCTTTGGTACATCCCCATGGTACTGATGTGGACCCCAGCATCCTTTAGGACATAAGAGAAAATAGGATTTTGGTTACCTACAGGTAAATCCTTTTCTTGTAGTCCGTAGAGGATGCTGGGCGCCCGCCCAGCGCTTCTTTTTCCTGCTATCGTTATTGGGTTCAGTACAACTTCGTTTTAGTTGAGTACTGCATTGTTACTTGGGAAGTAATGTTTCAGCGGTTGCTGAGTTTCAAGCTAGTTAGCTTGATGTGTCTTGTATGTGTGAACTGGTATGAATCTCGCCACTATCTGTGTAAAATCCTTCTCTCGAAGATGTCCGTCTCCTCGGGCACAGTTTCTAGACTGAGTCTGGTAGGAGGGGCATAAAGAGAGGAGCCAGCCCACACTCTCAAACTCTTAAAGTGCCAATGGCTCCTAGTGGACCCGTCTATACCCCCATGGTACTAATGTGAACCCCAGTATCCTCTACGGACTACGAGAATAGGATTTACCGGTAGGAAAAGGAAAAGATGAGAGCAACCTTTTAGGGATTTGAAATTTCTTATCGGGATTAACCCACGGTTCTTCAAACAGGGTATTCAATTCCTTTGATGCAGGAAAAGTGACTGAGGATTTCTTTTTTACATTAAAATAAGATTCCTCACACTCCTCTGACACCTTATCAGGAATTTGCAGAACATCTCTGATAGCCTCTATAAGAGCCTCAATTTCCCGTGACAGAGTAGCCTCCCCCACCCCTCCAAATCCACCTCACCCTCCTCCATGTCTGACCCATCAGAGTACGACTGCAGGATTTGGGCCAGAGATCGTTTTTGCGGACAAATGGAAGGGGATTGAGATGCTGGTTTGGGGACGGATTCTCTATTCATAAACTCATCCACAGTCTGTCTTAAGTATTGCGTCTTTCTCATTGCGGGGTAGCTTTGTAGAAATATTTGATATCATTCCCTTAATGGAATTAACCCATTCCGGTTCAGCACCGCTATTCTGGGAAGGTGCACTACCCTGAGTACCCAGTAGTGAGCCCCTTAGTGAAGAAGTACACTCTGCTGTACAAGAAACACACTCTTTGCCTGACATAATGTAAATGTGACAGAGCGCGCGCGCACACACACACACACACACACACACACACACACACACACACACACACACACACACACACACACAAAAAGGTTAAGCACAATTAACCCACTAAGAGCCATTCAGAGTTATTTGGAGCCAGCCCCCACTGCACCCTTATCGCTAATGTCAAGTTTAGCCGGGTCGCAGACTAAGTACCCTGATTGGGGACTCAGGGGGTAATTCCAAGTTGATTGCAGCAGGATTTTTGATAGCAATTGGGCAAAACCATGTGCACTGCATGGGAGGCAGATATAACATTTGCAGAGAGAGTTAGATTTGGGTGGGTTATTTTGTTTCTGTGCAGGGTAAATACTGGCTGCTTTATTTTTACACTGCAAATTAGATTGCAGATTGAACACACCACACCCAAATCTAACTCTCTCTGCACATGTTATATCTGCCTCCCCTGCAGTGCACATGGTTTTGCCCAATTGCTTACAAAAATCCTGCTGCGATCAACTTTGAATTACCCCCTTAGTACACTAATTGCTCCCCCCCCCCCCCCCCCCCCCCCCCCCCCCCCCCCGCTATGACCCCCTGATACCGCTGAGGTAATCTGGAGTCTCTCCAGAGGAGCTGCGCATCCCTCTGTCAGCGTCTGTGTCCACTGCAGAGGGAAAATGGCGCTGGTGAGCTGCTGGATCCGCTCATAGTGAAGGCCCCGTCCCTTCAATGGCGCACGGTCTTCCCGCTTTTTTTATACTGGCTGAGGTAATCTGTTGCTTAATATGGAAAGAAAACCGTTTTAAGGCTGTGTTTGCCAGTGTGGGTACTGTGGAGACGCATTCCACCCCGGTTAGAAGCCATGCGTCTCCGTACCCTCATGCCGCCATAACGGCCGGCGATGCGCTAGCCGGGACGCCGGCTTAAGAATCACCACTCTTCATTCTTCTGGCTCTGTTAGGGGTGGCGGCGTGCTGTGGGAATGTATGCTCGCTGTGATGGGGCTTGCGAATAGTTCCCTGAGGAGCTCAGTGTCCTGTCAGTGGGGGACGGGTCCATTAACCCTTCAAGATGTTGGGCCATTCGCCCCCCCAAGTCCCACGAAGCAGTCTGGTGCCAACCAGTCCTGCCTGAAAATAACAAACATAAAATAAATGCAGAAAACTCTTCAGGAGCATCCTTCAGCGTGACCGGCTCCTCCAGGCACATTTTCTAAACTGAGTCTGGTAGGAGGGGCATAGAGGGAGGAGCCAGCACACACTATCAAATTCTTAAAATGCCCATGGCTCCTAGTGGACCAGTCTAAACCCCATGGTACTAAATGGAACCCCAGTATCCTCTAGGACGTAAGAGAAATGTAGGTTACGCAACTGCTAATGTTAGCAAGTGAAGCTGACGCCCTCCGGAGACTTTGCAGACTGATTGCGTACACATTTGCGACTTACACACAAAATCGAAGACCATCAGAGCTAAGGGTTGGTCTGTGGCTACGCAGACTGGACACAGCACAGGCGGAATGTTTTAGCACATACGAGTTCGCAGTCAATGGCAGATAATGGCCATGAATCACCTGCGTTTGGCCAAACACTCCCCGTAAACTCCCAGTTGATACCTTCAAACGGTCACTTCCAGTCAGTCACTTTGCTATGTAATCCTCAGTGCGAGATCGCAGCGTCACCTTTGCGCATGCACGTTGCAATCCTGTCTCCTGCACAGTCTGACGATAATTGCTCTGTTGCGTCATAATCGCCCATAGCGCAAAAACATGAATTAGGCCCTAAGAACGTTCAGTAATATACAGTGTACACTCCGGGCTAACATGTACACATCTGCAAAATGTCAACATGTTAATAGTGTAGACATCGTAAACATCGGCATGTGAAATGCCGACATTAGGGATGGGAACATATCGACGCAACCACAGTTTTGTACCATTAGCCGCAACTGCCAGAACATTAGCCACAGCTGCTGGGTTAAGGATTGAGTGCATACCTCTGCAACCGCCAGAACAGCTGCATCACCGATTGTCGACATTTCATCAGTGCCAACATATGACATGTCGACATCATGAATATGTTGACATTCTAACAGTCAATGAAATATACCGAACCCTTTGTTGATACCATAACATAACACGTGGGAACTCTATGGCAGGGCAGCGAAACCTTATTAGAGGCATGTGAGACCAAGGGGGACATTTTAACTAAGCAGTGATAAGAGCGGAGAAGTGAGCCAAAGGAGAAGTGCCCATGGCAACCAATCAGCACTGAAGTAACATCTATAATTTGCATACTATAAAATTATACAGAGCTGCTGATTGGTTGATGGGCAACTTCTCTACTGGCTCACTTCTCCGCTCTTATCACTGCTTAGTAAATGTACCCCCAAGTCTCCCATGTAAAGGCCTACTAACTGACTTTTAGCATAGTGGCTGTTTGTATGTTTCCAGGTTGTTGTCATTATTGTGTCTGTATTAAAAAAAAAAAAAAAAAAAAAAAAAAAAGCATATTTTCTTGTAATTACATTAGCGACTGCAACATGGATCAGCTCCCATACCTAGAGAACCTGTTTAACCTGGAGATGAAGGACAAGAGAATGGATCAGATTTCTGGGAGGATCCTAAATCTCACAATGGAGATACTTTGCCTCCTGACAGGAGAGGTGAGGGATTCTGGGAGTGATATAATGATCTTTTTAAACTGGTCTTAAATGTGTGAAACAATAGTTAGTCTGGGAAGCCAAAACAAGTATTCACAATAATATGTGCAGCATATCCTACAATCAGTTGATCCCATAAATAGGATAAGCACCATAATTGTAAATGTTTGGGACATGCGTATGGGAAGGTGTATCAAGCCTTGGAGAGAGGTAAAGTGGAGAAGCTGCCCAAAGTAACCAATCAGTTCTGTCATTTATCTAGCACAGCCCTTAAAATGACAGGAGCTGATTGGTTGGTACTTTATCTCTCTTCAAGATATGATAAATCTCCCCTGCATTCAGTGGGATGCATTCAGCATTCGGGCGGTCGGGATGCTGACGGTTATGTAACTGACACCGGAATCCTGACACCACTGAGGAGACCAGCGCCGGAACTCTGACTGCCGATATCCCAAATACAAGTATCAGGGTTCGCCTTAGGTCTGGGCCACACACAGCGGCCAGGCGGGTCCCGCTGAACGAGACCCGCTTGGCCGGGAGGGGGGATTCTGTGTGCACACAGGCACCCATGTGCAGTCTCCTTGCGGCCAAGCAGCGGGCCCCGCTTGGCCGCTATGTGTGTGTGTGGGGGGGATTCTGTGTGCACCCATGTGCAGTCACCTTGCGACCAAGCGGGGCCCACTGAACGGTGAGGGCCATATTTAACTATGGTAGCCAAATAAAGCCAATTTGTCCTCAAATAAGAATTATTTGTAAAAATAAATATAATTACAGCACAGTGTAAACAGCAGGGTTGGCACCTGGCATACACATCACTCACCTGAGTCTTTGAGATAAGTGTGACAAATCACAGCAAACCTACCTGGTCTAGTAATTATTAAAATCTACTTTTTGTGTCACCCACTCACTATTAATTCTCAGATTTTACCACCACCAAGGCTTGTATTGAGAACTGACAATCTTACCGGAGCCACTGTTGTACTCCCTGGCCTCCCTTAAGTTAGCGTTAAACCAGAGTTGTTGTTATACAATCTTCTGTATTACAGTCACTTTGCATTTTAATAACCAGGTTATCTAGCACATGATTTCAAGAACACAGAGACAGAATGTGATCAAATGGAGTTTATTACAACAAAATTGTCATAATGATTAAAGTCTAAAAAATTAATCACAAAATGATGCATAGTATTATAAAAATTATGCAAACAAGTAAAAAAAACCAAATACAGAAGCAAGTGAAACTGAGTAAATCGTTTATCTGTTATGGGTGAACATGGGTAATTCAGAGTTGATCGCAGCAGCAAATTTGTTAGCAGTTGGGCGAAACCATGTGCACTGCAGGGGGTGCAGATATAACATGTTCAGAGAGAGTTAGATTTGGGTGGGGTGTGTTCAAACTGAAATCTAAATTGCAGTGTCAAAATAAAGCAGCCAGTATTTACCCTGCACAGAAACAAAATAACCCACCCAAATCTAACTCTCTCTGCAAATGTTATATCTGTCCCCCCCTGCAGTGCACATGGTTTTGCCCAACTGCTAACAAATTTGCTGCTGCGATCAGGTCTGAATTACCCCCATGGTCTCCAGGATTATAACAATTTTGTACAGATCTGCAGAATATATTAAACACATTTCTGGTGCCAATGTCCTCAATTTAGGTCACAATACAAGGTTTGTGAATAAGCTACTAACATCCTTTATGGGTTGTTATTCACATACCATTCCAGTCAGACATTTTTAAAACTGCCATAGTTCTTCTGTTCCATGCCTTTTTCACGCAGAAGTTGAAAATGTACGTTACACTATTTTATATGTTGATCCAAATTACCTAGTAAAAAAACAAAAATCCAGAGGTCTCAGGCAAGTTGGATACAAGATCTTATATTTGCGCTCCAGCTTTGACTATATTGTCCTATGTCATTGTAACTGAGATTATTAGCAACAAATATGGTTCAGTTGGAGTCTTAGAACTTCAAGAGGGAAGATACTTTTTTTTTTTTTTAAGTTATGTGTTTCCACACCAGTGATCATGGAAAAAAAATGATTACTTATCGGGATTTGGCAGGTGAAACAAAATCCTGGCAAAGTCCCGTATGTTAAAATTGTTTTCTTTCATTATGTAGACCCTTTTATTGTAATTAATGAAAATATCAGTGGCAAAAAATAAATGATCTTGTGTACTCTGGTTGCCATGGTTATCACAAAACACCTAGGAAACTGAATTCTAAATAGCAACTTCAATCACAACTCTAATATTAACAAAAACATTTTTTGTTACAGTTGTTTAGAAAGTATTGCTTTGTCTGTACTGAAAAAAAAAAAAAATTGGCAATGTGCTATTACTTTATTGCCCTACTGTAGCTTATAGCGTGATCTTCAGTGATTGTTTTACTTGCACTGATAAAAGTGTCTCTTTATATGTAGGAATACATTGTGGTGAAGAAACTTAGTGACCAAATCAGTGGTGTATCAGAAGAATTCACTCTGGAGCCTACACCTCATTCCTATGATCGGGACAATGACAAAAAGATCCTGGAACTTGCCAACACGATCGTTCAGCTGCTGACTGGAGAGGTGACTGCTGGGAATGGGTTTTAAGATTTGTGTTCGTTGTAACTTGTCAGTTTGACATCTTAATTTTGCAGAGAAGAGATTTAGTGCATCCGGTTACTTTAGACATTTTGTTAACACTATATGCTATAGATTCCCAACCCATTCTTGAATTTGCCGATACTAATTTTACTGGTAAGTATTGTACTATATAATGACCCTCTTGCATAACATATAGGGGTCCACGTGTCGCTTGAAGACTCAATTTAGTTTGTACCGTAGTTCTAGGTGCCAAATGACTCCATCTGTGCATAGATCTTCAGTTCGCATTTCCATACATTTGAAATAATTAAATATCTTTCAGTGATTTGTACTACAGTATGATCACGCTGTGAAACAATGGTACATGGATGATAGCGGTTATCTCATGTTTCAGGTCCCCCTGAAGTGTGGTGATATTGCGGTCTACTTCACTACGGATGAGTGGGAGTACTACAAAGAACACGAAGAACTATACGCTGACAAGGTGATTGTATCTGCAAGGTCTCTCAGACTACAGCGTAAGTCTAAACTTTAGTCCTAATTTCATACTAGAAAGCAAATCTTAGGGCGGTATCCAATTACCCACGATAAAATATTGGGAGCAAAATCTTTGCATTTTTCACGATGTTTCGCTGATATTTTTTTTTACAGGTTATCCAGTTAGATCTCCCGTAAAAAATAAATACTTTTTTGAGTGGAAACACAAAGGTTCAATGAAACCCGTGTGTTTTCACTGCCGCAGCCCCAAGAAGCCGGCGCTTATCAGCGAGTTTTCTTCGCCTGCCTGAGGCAGGTGAAACAAAATCCCAGAAAAGACGCGGCTCGTGACGGCTTATCGGGGCTAATAGGATAGCCCCCGGCGAATCAGTTACCCATGCGCAATGACCGCTGGTAATTGGATACTGCCCTTAATTGGAATTACATTTGACCCAGTGGAGGAGACATAAGACATTCCAACTGCAAAAGTTCCAGTCACATTTCTCTATCCTGTACTCATCATTAACCTGTGCAGTCTACTTCATGTTGTACAATAATTTGTGCTTCTGTGAATTGATCATTTGCATTCTCCAGAACATACTGAATACAGGCAACGTGTGTACTATAACCTGGTTGATGGATTTTCTGTTCAATCGCAAAGATTTAAACATCAGATTTCCATCACATTGTTTTCCTCCCTTCCCACTCTCCAACCAATTCTACTCATACAGCCATATAAAATGTCTCCTGACAGCATTGGTTGGATCCTTATTTACGTAACCAAACATATGAGGGTCATAGCACCATCTTTTATACCAACTTTTTCTGTTTTGTTGAAGCTGCCGACTATCGCCCAGATTTATCAAGAATGATAAATAGCACGGTGATAAAGCACCAGCCAATCAGCTCCTAACTGACATGTTACAGGCTGGGTTTGAAAAATGACAATTAGAAGCTGATTGGTTGGTACTTTACCGCAGTGTAATTTATCACTCTCCAAGGCTCTGGTCCATACTTTAAAAATATGTAAGGTAGCTTGATTTGTGTATTTGCAGGTCGGACTTCTCGCAGGGATACAGGACCAGAACCCCCCAAAGTTAAAAGAAAGGGGAAAAGAAAATATGTCAGGAGAAAGGTCAAGGAATCTACTCAGCACGATGAGGGAAATGGAAGAGATGCATGCAAAGAGGAAGAATATACCGCAGACAATATGGCGTGTAACCCGGCAAATAGTGATACTGATGAAAGTTTTGACGGCTTGTTCGCAGTTAAATGTAAAGAGTGTGGTAAAAGATGTCAAAACAAGGCTGCTTATATATCTCACCTAAAGGCACATACCAGGGTGTACAGCTGTAATATCTGTGGTAGTTTTTTCGCCGAAAAGGTGTTTCTTCTTCAACACCAAAAAAACCACATTGAAGCTAGGCCGTACTGTTGCCCCGAGTGCGGGAAGCGCTTTGCCCGATTAATCAACCTTGAAACCCATCGGAGGATTCACAGTGGGGAGAAGCCATTTTGTTGCTCTGAATGTGGTAAAGGTTTCACTTGTTCTTCAAATCTTGTTAAACACCAGAGGATTCACACGGGGGAAAAACCATTTACTTGTTCGGAGTGTGGAAAGTCCTTCGTGAAAAGCTCGCACCTCTCTAGGCACAAGAGGATTCACACCGGCGAGAAACCGTATACTTGCCTCGACTGTGGTAAACGCTTCACCAATAAAGAAAATCTGGTCACACACAAGAGGTTTCACACAGGCGAGAAGCCATTTCCCTGCGCGGAATGTGGCAAAAGTTTCAAATTTAAATCGCACCTCATTGTACACCAGAGGACGCATACCGGAGAGAAGCCATTTGCATGCTCAATCTGTGGGAGGCGCTTTGTAGAACGTTCGCACCTCATGAAACACGAACGCAGCCACACCGGAGAAAAGCCGTATAAGTGTAAGCACTGCGACAAAGCTTTTGGCCGCAGCTCACACTGCGTCAACCACGAAAAGACGCACATACGGGAGAAAAAATTTCCATGTCCAGATTGCGGCAAACGCTTCGGGCTGAAGAGCCAACTAAACCGGCACTGGAAAACTCATTAATGAAATTATATGTGTACAAGCTGACCTGACAGGAAATAATACATCTGGCATCATTCTGAAATTTTGACTAGCTAGAAATGTAAATTGACTTTCCTCTGCGATGATTGGTTATGATTGGCAAATTAAGGGGTACATTTATCAATGAGTTTTAACTATTTAAAACTTGTTGCATATGAGAAATGGTGCTTTAGACAATCAGCTCCCAACTTCATTTTTTCAAACACATGACAGGAGCTGATTGGCTGGAGCACCATTTATCATATGCAACAAGTTTTAAATAGTTAAAACTCGTTGATAAATGGGTCTCTTAATATAAGATTTTCTTACAGCAATTAAGGGGATAAAATAAGTTTTATTCACTATTGATTGAAATAGGATTTTGAATACCTACCGGTAAATCCTTTTCTATGAGTCCGTAGAGGATGTTGGGCCGCTCAAAGAACCATGGGGTATAGACGGGATCCGCAGGAGACATGGGCACTTTAAGACTTTTAAAGGGACGTGACCTGGCTCCTCCCTCTATATCCCCCACCAGACTCGGTTTTAGAACTGTGCCCGGCGAGACGGACATTTCGAGGAAAGGATTTAACAACAAAGGTGAGCACAACACCAGCTCACGCCATAAGCATGCCGTACAACAAGGCAGATAACTGAACACATGTCAACGGACATGAACAAGATTCAGCAAGAAGCTGAAAAAAAAACCATAACACCAACTGTGTTTAACCAGAACTACACTGCAGATACAGTACGCACTGGGACGGGCGCCCAACATCCTCTACGGACTCGTAGAAAAGGATTTACCAGTAGGTATTCAAAATCCTATTTTCTATTTCGTCCTAGAGGATGTTGGGCCGCTCAAAGAACCATGGGGATTATACCAAAGCTCTAAAAACGGGCGGGAGAGTGCGGATGACTCTGCAGCACCGATAGACCAAAACTAAGGTCTTCATCGGCCAAGGTATCAAACTTGTAAAACTTAGCAAACGTGTTTGACCCCGACCAAGTAGCAGCTCGGCAAAGTTGCAATGCCGAGACACCCCGGGGAGCCGCCCAGGAGGAGCCCACCTTCCTAGTGGAATGGGCATTCACCGATTTCAGTAACGGCAAGCCTGCCTTGGAATGAGCCTGCTGAATTATTTGACAAATCCAGCGGGCAATTGTCTGCTTGGAAGCAGGACATCCAATCTTATTGGGAGCGTATAAAATAAACAGAACCTCTGTTTTCCGCAATGGAGCCGTTCTGGCTACATAGATTTTCAAAGCTCTGACCATATCCAGAGACTTATCCTCAGCCAAAGCGCCAGTAGCCACTGGCACCACAATAGGTTGGTTAATATGAAAAGAGGAAACCACCTTTGGCAGAAATTGTTGCCGAGTTCTTAACTCAGCACGATCTTCATGGAAGATCAAATAAGGGCTCTTGTGAGACAAGGCCGCCAACTCTGACACCCGCCTAGCGGATGCCAATGCCAATAAAATGACAACCTTCCAAGTGAGGAATTTCATCTCCACTTTACGTAAAGGTTCAAACCAATGTGACTGAAGGAACGATAACACCACGTTAAGGTTCCAAGGTGCCACAGGGGGCACAAAAGGAGGTTGGATATGCAACACCCCTTTCACAAAGGTCTGCACCTCAGGAAGTGAGGCCAATTGTTTCTGAAAGAAAATGGACAAAGCAGAAATCTGCACTTTTAATGGAGCCCAATTTAAGGCCCGCATCCACACCATTTTGTAGAAAGTGGAGAAAAACGTCCAAGGTCAAATATCTCCATAGGAGCTTTCTTGGACTCGCACCAGGAAATATATTTCCTCCAAATACGGTGATAGTGCTTCGACGACACACCCTTCCTGGCAAGGATAAGAGTAGGTATGACTTCACTGGGAATACCCTTTTGGGCTAAAATCTGGCGTTCAACCGCCATGCCGTCAAATGTAGCCGCTGTAAGTCTTGATAGACGAACGGCCCCTGCCGCAGCAGGTCCTCGCGCAGAGGAAGAGGCCAGGGATCGTCGACCAGTAACGTCAGAAGATCCGGGTACCAAGTTCTCCTTGGCCAGTCCGGGACCACAAGGATCGCCGGTATGCTTGTTCTTTTTAGAAGCCTCAGCACCTTTGGGATGAGAGGAACCGGAGGGAACACATACACTGAGAGGAACACCCAGGGTGTTGTCAGTGCATCCACCGCGTCCGCCTGAGGGTCCCTGGACCAGGAACAATACCTCGGAAAGTTTCTTGTTGAGGCGAGACGCCATCATGTCTATATGGGGAAACCCCCATCGATTTGTTAGCAGCGTGAAGACCTCCTGATGGAGGCTCCACTCTCCTGGATTCAGGTCGTGTCTGCTGAGGAAGTCTGCTTCCCAGTTGTCCACTCCCGGAATGAATATTGCCGACAGAGCGCTTGTATGCCTCTCCGCCCAGCGAAGAATCTTTGTGGCTTCCGCCATTGCCGCTCTGCTTCTTGTGCCGCCTTGGCGGTTTATGTAAGCTACTGCCGTGACATTGTCCGATTGGATCAGAACCGGCAGATTTCGAAGAAGATGTTCCGCTTGTAGAAGGCCGTTGTAAATGGCCCTCAGTTCCAGAACGTTGATGTGAAGATGAGTTTCTTAACTTGACCAACTTCCCTGGAAGGTCACCCCAGAGTGACTGCCCCCCAACCTCGGAGACTTGCATCCGTGGTCACTAAGATCCAGTCCTGGATCCCGAACCGACGTCCTGCAAGGAGGTGAGAGCTGTTGAGCCACCACAGGAGGGAGATCTTGGTGTTGGGAGATAGAATTATCTTCCGGTGCATATGCAGGTGGGATCCGGACCACTCGTCCAACAGGTCTCACTGAAACACCCTGACATGGAACCTCCCGAACTGGAGGGCCTCGTATGCCGCTACCATCTTTCCCAGCAATCGAATGCATTGATGGATGGATACCGTTTTCGGTGTCAGCAAGAGTTTTACCAAACTCTGAATTTCCAGAGCTTTCTCCATAGGAAGGCACCCTCTGCTGGACCGTGTCCAGTATCATACCCAAAAACGCCAAGCGTGTTGTCGGGACTAACTGTGATTTCGGCAAGTTTAGGAGCCAGCTGTGCTGTTGCAGAATGGACAGGGACATTGCAATGTCCTGTAACAATTTGTCTTTGGACCTCGCCTTTATCAGGAGATCGTCCAAGTACGGGATAATTGTAACACCCTGCTTGCGCAGGAGAACCATCATTTCTACCATTACTTTGGTGAAAATTAGAGATGAGCGGATTCGGTTTTACTCGGTTCTCTAAACGGCATCTTATTGGCTCACGGATGTCACGTGTTTTGGATAGCCAATAAGATGCCGTTTTGAGAACCGAGTAAAACCGAATCCGCTCATCTCTAGTGAAAATCCTCGGAGCTGCGGATAGACCAAACGGCAACGTCTGAAATTGGTAATGTGTATCCTGGATTGCAAACCTCAGGAAACTCTGGTGAGGAGGATAAATGGGTACATGAAGGTAAGCGTCCTTTATGTCCCATGAAACCATAAATTCCCCCTCCTCCAGACTGGAGATCACCGCTCTGAGAGACTCCATCTTGAATTTGAATTTCCTCAGAAAGAAATTGAGAGATTTCAGGTTGAGGATTGGTCTTACCGAGCCGTCCGGCTTCGGCACCACAAACAGGCTTGAATAAAAGCCCTGCCCCTGTTGCGCTAGGGGTACCGGGACCACAACCCGATTTTGTACTGCACCGCAGATCAGCGCCCTATCCTGCAGCGAAGCAGGTAAGGCTGATATGAAAAACGTCGAGGGGGCACGTCTTGAAACTCCAGTTTGTACCCATGGGACACAATACTCAATACCCAAGGGTCTAGACCCGAGCGAACCCAGACCTAACTGATAAAGCTGTAGACGTGTCCCCACCGGTGCGGGCCCCTGAAAGGGGGGCCCGGCGTCATGCGGTGGATTTGGCAGAAGCCGGGGAGGACTTCTGCTCCAGGGAACCCAAGGAGGCGGGTTCTCTTTTTTTTTTTCTCCTACCCTAGAAGCAAGGAAGGAAAAAACTTCGTCCTCTCTAGCATATATCGGACTGTAGATGATAGTGGTGTGTCACCTGTAGTAGCGTAGGAACCTACCGTAAACAAACAGGGGACGGCTTACTCGCGGCCTTTGTATCTAAACAAAAAACACCACCTTCATATGGTAGAAATTCCCTATAATTCCTAGAGGTAGCAACAGTATTCTACTGGTGAACCCCCAAATCACGCCTAACAGTGACTGACATGGCACCTTTTAATAAAAGGGCAATGTCCCTCGCAGTTTTCAATTGGAACGCTGTAGCGTCCCAGATAACTGAGCGTCAAGAGGATGCTATCCCTATCCAGGGAATCCCAAATCAGAGAACCAGTTCTCTGTCTGCGTCTCAATGGCGCTACCCACCCACACAGAAAGTATAATCAGACTGAGTTGTGTACCGTTATAATGTATAGTAACGTAGCGTCTTTGAGGGCTGCTGTACCAGAGGCTGGCCGAGCCACTTGATTTTACAATGAGATAGACTTTTGTCCTCCTTTGGGAGGCAATCCCCACGTTTTCCCTCAGCAGGGGAAAAAATTACTTCACTGTAATCCTACGAGGAGTCGAGATTATTCTGTCAGGGCTGTCCTAGACTACTGCAAAAACAGTGTTCAGTATAGAAGAGTGAGGAAATGTAAACACCAGGTTCCTTTTCCTTATCATATAACACAGTTTTATTACAACAATGTACTGAAATCGCACTGCCATTTTAGCATCTAATCTGAAATCAGCATAGTCGACACATGAACAGAGCCCGTGTCGGTACCTGTGTCAGTCAACTGGTCAACTACATTATTGAGACCCCGTGGGGTCCTGGATCTGCAAGAAAACTAATCTTTTATAGATCCCATAATTAAAATCTGACTATGGGAGAGTCACATTTTGCAAGTAGTTAACCCCTGAGCCATCGGCGGTGCCGACCCGGCTACCCTCCTAACATTATTGTGTCCCTACTATATTTTCCTCCTGAGAGGAACTTCGGCTTCAGATATGTTGACACACAAGCACCAACATTTCCCCATTGAACATATATACATATATAGCTATAAACATTATGGGGGTCATTCCGAGTTGTTCGCTCGTTATTTTTTTCTCGCAACGGAGCGATTAGTCGCTAATGCGCATGCGCAATGTCCGCAGCGCGACTGCTCCAAGTAAATTTGCTATGCAGTTAGGTATTTTACTCACGGCATTACGAGGTTTTTTCTTCATTCTGGTGATCGTAGTGTGATTGACAGGAAGTGGGTGTTTCTGGGCGGAAACTGGCCGTTTTATGGGTGTGTGTGAAAAAATGCAACCGTTTCTGGGAAAAACGCGGGAGTGGCTGGAGAAACGGAGGAGTGTCTGGGCGAACGCTGGGTGTGTTTGTGACGTCAAACCAGGAACGACACTGACTGAACTGATCGCAGATGCCGAGTAAGTCTGGAGCTACTCAGAAACTGCTAAGAAGTGTCTATTCGCAATTCTGCTAATCTTTCGTTCGCAATTTTGATAAGCTAAGATTCACTCCCAGTAGGCGGTGGCTTAGCGTGTGCAAAGCTGCTAAAAGCAGCTTGCGAGCGAACAACTCGGAATGACCCCCTATGTACATACACATCATATACAGCCATATATAAGACAGCACCTAAAGAAAAGTCTGTCAGGGAACACAGAGGGACAATCCAGCCCACACCTCAGCGACAATACATTTTTATATTTAATAAAAACTGCCCCCCTCGTTTTTAGCCCCTCTGGTCCTTGCTACCTGTGAGGAAGGACCAGCGCTGCTGTGAGGAGGAGGAAATGGTGCCGAGTAAGCAGTGAGGAAGAAGCTCCGCCCCCAACATGGCGCGCTTCTTCCCGCATTTTTTGTTATATTTTTTTATCCTGGCGGGGGTTTGCGGGCAGTGCCTGGGCACTGTAGACATATGCCAGCCTTATTTGAGGTATATACTTGCTCCCCAGGGCGCAAACTCTAGGAGCTCCTCCTAGTGCCCTGTGTCTCGTCCGGGCACATTTCTAAAACTGAGTCTGGTGGGGGATATAGAGGGAGGAGCCAGGTCACGCCCCTTTGAAAGTCTTAAAGTGCCCATGTCTCCTGCGGATCCCGTCTATACCCCATGGTTCTTTGAGCGGCCCAACATCCTCTAGGACGAAATAGAAAACTGTACAAATTCACCAATACTATATTGTATTTGTTAATTTGTCAGTGTCATAGCAATTAGATTATATTTGGCCTGCTGGGTATTCTATATCTGCAATGATGAATCTTCCATTAGTGCACTGTTCCTTAAGGGCCCCATACACTAGGTCAGTGGTTTCCAAACTCTTTTGAATCACGGCGCCCTAGAGTATCAGAATTTTTTTCACGGCACCCCTAGGCCAAAAATTTCTTATTGAGAAATTTAGAAAGAAATATTACATGAAGTAGATGGCGTTTATATGTCATCCTTAGGGTCAGTTGTGTGGTGAGGGACAAGATTTGCTTCTGTTTGGCCACATATTTTATGACCAGCACTGGTTTTGCCTATTATATCGACCATGAATAATTTGAATTGGTCCTGGACCACCAACCCAGGGCACCCCTGCAAGTGTCCCGAGGCACCCCAGGGAGCCACGGCACACAGTTTGGGAACCTCTGCACTAAAGCGATTATGCCCGATTTCAGCCCACTTCGGGCATTCGGCCCGATATATTGGGTGAAATCGGGATTTTTGAGGTGTCTCCGATCCGATCTGATGCGCGTTCCCGTGAGCATCGGATCAGATCCTCCAGATTGAATGTGCTGCACATTCAATCAGGTCCGACCTGGGGGCATGGCTGGGATCGCCCAGGATACATCGGATGCAAAAGAACAGCATCCGATGTATCTTGGGTGATCCTGCCCCCCGGGAGGCTGCCGGGGTAATCGCCTGCGGTCGGATAAGTGTATGGGGCCCCTTTAGAGTGTGTGTATCATTTGTTTTTATTTCATAGTAGTCATCAAAACCAGTCTGTACATGCAGAGGTTCAAAGAAATGCCTCATACATTGGTGCCCATTTATATAATACACATGCATCAGTAATGTATTCAGGGTGAAACTATATTCACAGTGCTGAATGGAAACAAAGAGAATTTATCAGGGTACAGCTCAGGGTTATTAGGACACATTGTGGGTGTACATCAGAAGCGGATGCAGAAAAAGCATTGATCATTGTACCTCTGTACGGGTGTGGATCATAGGGTCGACAGTAACTAGGGAGACCACCATTGGTTGGCAGTGACTAGGTCGACAGTGTCATAAGGAAAGAGGTCGACATGCGTTTTTTATATATTTTTGGTGTCGTTTTCTTAGTAAAGTGACCGGGAACCCCAATTAGTGCACCGTGTCCCCTCACGTGGCTCGTTTCATTCGCCATGCTTCGGGCAAGGTGCCTCGTTCCGCTACCGCTGTGCTCGGCGCAGGTTACTATTCCCAATCGTAGGCCACGTGGATCGTTAAGTATGAAAAAGTAAAAAAAAAAAAAAATTTTTTTAAAGACTCATGTTGACCTTTGCCATGTCGACCTAGTGACCACGTTGACCGAATGACTATGTCGCCCAATAGTGGTCGACCTAAAGACCGGATACCCCTCTGTAAACGCGTCTGTGACGCACCCGATGGCTTCCACTGGGGGACACAGATTGTAATTGCATGGAGATCCATGAAATTTCAGTAGTCTGTAATGGGAGGGGGTGATTAACATTAGTGGGCGTGACTTTCATCTAAAAACGTAGTTGCAATGTCTGATGGTGCACACTAGTGGGCGTGATGGCCATTTAAAAACGTAGTTGCAATGTTTGATGGTGCACACTAGTGGGCGTGACGGGCATCTAAAAACGTAGTTGCAATGTCTGATGGTGCACACTAGTGGGCGTGACTTTCATCTAAAAACATAGTTGCAATGTCTGATGGTGCACACTAGTGGGCGTGACGGGCATCTAAAAACGTAGTTGCAATGTCTGATGGTGCACACTAGTGAGCGTGATGGCCATTTAAAAACGTAGTTGCAATGTTTGATGGTGCACACTAGTGGGCGTGACGGGCATCTAAAAACGTAGTTGCAATGTCTGATGGTGCACACTAGTGGGCGTGATGGCCATTTAAAAACGTAGTTGCAATGTTTGATGGTGCACACTAGTGGGCGTGACGGGCATCTAAAAACGTAGTTGCAATGTCTGATGGTGCACACTAGTGGGCATGACTTTTATCTAAAAACGAAGTTGCAGTGTCTGATGGTGCACATTAGTCGGTGTGACTTTCATCTAAAAACATAGTTGCAATGTCTGATGGTGCACACTAGTGGGCGTGACGGGCATCTAAAAATGTAGTTGCAATGTCTGATGGTGGGCGTGATGGGCATCTAAAAACGTAGTTGCAATGTCTGATGGTGCACAGTAGTGGGCGTGATGGGCATCTAAAAACGAAGTTGCAATGTCTGATGGTGCACATTAGTGGGCGTGACTCATCTAAAAACGAAATTGCAGTGTCTGATGGTGCACATTAGTGGGCTTGACTTTCATCTAAAAACATAGTTGCAATGTCTGATGGTGCACACTAGTGGGCGTGACGGGCATTTAAAAATGTAGTTGCAATGTCTGATGGTGCACACTAGTGGGCGTGATGGCCATTTAAAAACGTAGTTGCAGTGTTTGATGGTGCACACTAGTGGGCGTGACGGGCATCTAAAAACGTAGTTGCAATGTCTGATGGTGCACATTAGTGGGCTTGACTTTCATCTAAAAACATAGTTGCAATGTCTGATGGTGCACACTAGTGGGCGTGATGGGCATCTAAAAACGTAGTTGCAATGTCTGATGGTGCACACTAGTGGGCGTGACTTTCATCTAAAAACGAAGTTGCAGTGTCTGATGGTGCACATTAGTCGGTGTGACTTTCATCTAAAAACATAGTTGCAATGTCTGATGGTGCACACTAGTGGACGTGACGGGCAACTAAAAACATAGTTGCAATGTCTGATGGTGGGCGTGACGGGCATTTAAAAACGAAGTTGCAATGTCTGATGGTGCACATTAGTGGACGTGACTCATCTAAAAACGAAATTGCAGTGTCTGATGGTGCACATTAGTGGGCGTGACTCATCTAAAAACGAAATTGCAGTGTCTGATGGTGCACATTAGTGGGCGTGACTCATCTAAAAACGAAATTGCAGTGTCTGATGGTGCACATTAGTGGGCTTGACTTGCACCTAAAAATGTAGTTGCAATGTCTGATTCTGCACCATTTGTGTGGCTTTGTATGCACATCGATGGATTCGCACCACAGCCAGTGGCCAACAATAGGATGTCCAAAACCTGCAGCATTAGCAGCTGCAAAAGTGTCCAGCACTGAACCTTCACCTGTATGGTGTGACACAACAGGAGAGAGGGAGAGCAGACGTGCAGGGTATTTTACCCAAGGGCCTACAACAAAACAGTCGTGTCCCATACATAAAAGGCTGACCTGTTCCAAAGAGTATATGGGGCAGCTGTAATGCACTAACCAATCAGCTCCTAACTGTCACTTTCAAACACAGCCTGTCACAGGACAGTTACAGTAGGAGCTAATTAGCCGGTGCTTTATTTCTTTCCACTTTATCGCTCTCCAAGGCTTAGTACATATGCCCCCATATAACTAGAGAATGGTACTGGGAGTCCATTAGTACTCAACTTGATTAAATCAGACATATTACAGTGGTGCGCTCATTTTCACAAACTTTTTCACTAGCGTTAGTGAGAGTAATCTGTAAGTAGTTTACATTTACCTTTAGAATAGACAGGCCATTCCCATGTAGAACCACATTAGGAGACATTGATACTGGTGTCATTCAGGACCATGGACCTCATTCATATCGACTGCAGCTGTGAATGTGTGCGCAGCCACTGTGCGAAATGCTGCAGGCACCCTGGATTTGTATTGAGACGCCCATTGGCGGCTATATGGGTCCAAGAGGCTGCAGTGTTGGCTGATTATTGAACTTGTGACCAGACCTATGGCACGCAGGACATAAGATGACGGAGCATTTGGTGCTACGTACGGTATCGCTGTCGTAGGCTGAGACACGCCCTGAGAAAGGTTGCGATGCGGTTGCTTTTTTACCGGTACTCCCCATAACTGCCCCCAAGTGGTCCCTGACCGTCAATCCCTTTGCATGTAAATCCTCGCTGCGCCCGCTGTGGCAAAACCATGGCAGCACATGCACAGTGGTACTTAGGGCGGCTACACATCAGAACGACCAGCAATCGGGACGATTTCCCTTGAGCCCAGAACAAGCGATATCGAGGGCACACACACTGTACAATCTTGCAAATGACTGAACAATGTATAGTATCTTTGGTCCATATACAATTTATCAATGCTCCTGTATACACTACAGCAATCACTGGCAACATGTGCCATCTTCAGAGACCAAATTGGACCAACATATCGTCCGGACGTGCGGTTGGCTGTATACACTAGACAATGTGCACCATATCTTTTGATTGACCGTGCAGCAGGGCTGACCGGAGGATGTCGTTAACGACCTCTGGGAGCGCGCAGCTGTGCACATTAGACGATTACGAAACGGCAAATCGTCCCGATATTGCTCTAGTGTGTACCCACTCTAAGACGCATGTGCAGATGGACAATAATCAGGCCCAATGAGCTACATTTTATCTTAATCTTACAGAAGTATAATCATCGCAGGGTAATTAGCTGTGCTGTAGGTCCCATTTTATGCAAATGTAAAAGTTTTTGATGAATTCCTTTAATGATTATTAATGTAGCTATTTGATTTTGTAACTAGAGTTGTGATATATGGATGGTGCATCTATTTTAATGTGGGTACACACAAGGCGACGTGCTCTATGAGCGACGTCGCCTAGTGTTTCCCCCTCCCGGGACGAGCGGTCGGTGGCCAGGCATACACACGGAGTGATGTGATTCGTATTGCTCAGTGACGTCACGCAGCGGCCGGGCCGTGCAGGCGGCTCTTGGACTGCAGTCCAGATTGAGCTGCCTGCACGGCCAGCAGCAAGGGTCCTTAACGACCCACGGGGCCACGCATCGCTGGTCGGCGGCAGTATACATACTTGCCGAGAAAATGAACGACGACGCTCAGGATGGGTGAAAATGAGCGCCGCCGCTCAGGAAGGGTGAAAATGAGCACCGCCGCTCATTTTTTCTGCAAGTGTGTATGCACCTTTACTGTGACCGTCGCTGATTTACCAGTACTTAAGCAGAAAGAGAAGACTGTAATAAGTCCATAGATGCTCCAAGAAAAGATTAGATTGGTAGAAAAGATTCTGGAGGGGCCTAAATGAAAATGATCTCTCTAGAACGGGCAAATCTAAAATCTTGACATTAACTGTTTAAATGTATATACACATAGATAACATTATACAGCTAAGTAATAAAAAATATTTAACATTAATACTTTTAATTGTATTTTTATGAATATGATTTGTACTGTTTACTGTATTATTATAACCTGTATAAACACTAAGGACTCTGAGTGATGTGTGACGTTTGCTTGATAGTTCATGGTTAAATGGGTTTTGGGTTAACACTCATCAACGATCACACAGCTGCTCATAGAATTTACAATGGGATGGACAGGAGTCGGGGGTTACACACTAGACTATGTGTGTACCCAGCGATATCGTCAGCGTTGGGACCCGGCGGAGGCAAGTGCATCGTCAGTTATATAGTGCATACTGGACGATATAGATTAGTGTGTACTCTGCTTCGCTTTCACATTGAAATGGAGGTTTTTTTTACGGAGCACCAGGATGTAAAGGTTGGTGTTTCTGATCATGTTTCATAGCTGAAATTTAAAAGGGCAATGCTTTTGCTGGCTGTGTTTTGCTTGTAAAATCATTGCCTTTTAAATTATGGCCATAAACATTTTTCAGAAGCCTCAGGTTTTACTTCTCGATACTTTGTAAATAAACGCAGAATATTATATAGTAGAACATGCCTGTTTCCAGGCATTAGAGCAGAGGTTCTCAAACGTGGTCCTCAAGGCACCCCAGCGGTCCAGGTTTTAAGTATATCCATGCTTGGCCACAGGTGACTTAATTAGCACATCAGTCAATTTGATTTAACCACCTGTGCTGAGCCATGGATATACCTAAATCCTGGACTGTTGGTGTGGCTTGAGGACTGCGTTTGAGAACCTCTGCATTTGAGGTTAAAAGACCCTGAACAACCAAGTTCAAGACCTTATTAGAGGAGAACCCTGTTACAGCAAATCTTTGCTTTCTATAAAAAAAAAATTACATTCTAAAATTGCTTCAGCAACAGAAAACAAAGCCATGTATTTTTTTTTTTTATAACCGTGTTATCAATGAAAAAGTTTTATATCCCTAATTATTACGGTGTTTGTGCTGAACTACATTACAATACAGAACACCAGCAGCCCATTCCCAGAATTACTACTTTAAATGGGCAAGCTCCCATTTAATTAGGTTTTGGAGGTATATTTACTAAAAGTAGATTTTGGTTGATGTTGATTGATTGTTTCTAAATCTATTTTGTGTTTCAGGGTCTAAATCAAACATTTACTAACAGAGAATTTTTGACGTTTAAAAAAAAAAAAAAAAAAAATCTGTTAGTAAATGTGGGATTTGAGAGTATATTTACTTAAAATTTATCTGGGTGAAATTTTGGTTGATGTTTGGTCAATTTTGTACTTCAGGGTCTAAATTCCACATTTATTTACAGATGATTTTTTTTTTTTTTTAAATGTCAAAAACCATTGGTAAATGTGTGACCCTTAAACACAAAACCAATCAACCAAACATTGACTTTTAGTAAATATACAGTACCACTTGGTCCCAAGAACTGTTCTAATGAACACGCTCTGCATTTGTTTCTATAGTGTTAGGGAGAGATGTCTATTTCAAAGTATGAGTATGTAAACGTGGCAGAAGAGTCATCAATCTGAAGTTTGGGATTATCCAGACAAAACTTCTTCCTTGGCCATGGGACTGTGAGCTGCAGCGGGTGCTGCTGACCAAATAATTTGTGGTTGTCATCAGTGGGCTGCTAGCAAGGGCCCTGGCAGCCCATTGCCATTGCTTTGTTATTTGTTATCTTCCTCTGCATTTTCCCTCATATAACATTAACACACTTTCTCATAGGCTTATGGTGACATGGCCATTATTCTCTGAGATGGTTTACAGTTCATGAGGAGAGACATCTCTGCTCTGGTTTCTCCATGATCCCTTCGTTTCCTGGGCTGTCGCCGCCTAAGCATTACCCGGCAACCACAAGAGAGCAAAAGCATGGCTGCATCTGGTTGCTGGGAACCATGGCATGCCGACCTTACTGATACCTATGCAATACCTGGCAGTGCATACAGAACTGTGTACATCATAAAACAGTATAATCAGCACTTTATACTGTTTACAATATAGTGATTGACCACTTCATTCTATCATTTTACAGATTCTACTTCATAAATGTTTCCTTAAAGGTGACTGGTAGCTATGGGCAACTTCTCCACTGGTCCACTTCACCACTCTTTACACTGCTTGATACATCTCCCCCTTAATTTTTTGGTTCTCGATTATCTATTTATGCATCCCTAAGAGAGTAAGGATAGGAGTTACGATGTACTAAGCAGTGGTAAAAGTGGATAAGTGAGCCAGTGGAGAAGTTGCCCATGGCAACCAATCAACTGCTCTGTATATGTTTATAGTATGCAAATGATAAATGTTAAGTCAATGCTGATTGAATGCCATTGGCAACTTCTCCACTGGCGTACTTCTCCATTTTTATCTCTGCTTAGGACATGTCCCCCTAAGGGTTCAATTTACTAAGCCTTGGAGAGAGAGAGATAAAGTGCCAACCACCCAGTGTCTTGTCATTTTTCAAAGTCTGTAACATGGCCGTTAGGAGCTGATTGGCTGGTACTTTATCTTTCTCCACAGCTTAGTAAATAGACCCCTAACTCTTAATAGGCCATCCACCAAAAGGGTGCCGCTCACACAGCTTCAGGCCGAGAGTATGAGGCCTTTAATCAAATCCTGGCTTGCAGATAGACCTTTCCTTTCCACTTTGGTTCCCTCATGGGACTGTGAACAGAGAGGACACATGCACTCACACGTTTACCACCTTTGAACCATTAGTCCTAACACAGAGACCGATATCTGGAACATTGGTATTCAATATAGATTCCTCTAGCCAACCTGCACCCAAAAGTAAATTCCCGATTCCTTGTTGTTTTTTACAACATTACCCCCCTGGGATTCTGTATTTCCCTTACAACTCACAGTGGCAGCAAAATTGGCTTTAGATGAAATGTGCAGAGCTTACCTTCCACGACGATAGACCTTACGTACAGAGCCCAGTTGATAAATAAATATATATATATTTGAGTAGTGGGGGTATGGCGCCACAGGTGGATGTGAGCAGATAAATTAATACAGTAAAATACTTTAATAAAAGACACTCCTTTATAGATATAAGGTGTCAGCTGGCCCCTAAATACTCGGCAGGGATAAGCTGCCTTTAGAGTTTAAAATTTGGAAAAAAGGAGGATAGGGGTATCTGCGACTCGCAGTGTCTAATATATTAATATAAAAATGAAGAGTATTGCAGGATACGGTTTATAAAAAATTACAAAACATTTATTTATACAATATGAAACATGATATGGGATAAAAAGTATATGGAGAGTAAAAGCCTAAAAAAAAATTACAAGGTACATAAAAATGACTAAATGACTATGTATAATTTAGCTAGAACCCAGGATAAAAAGTAATAAAAAACCTAAAAATATATGTTTTAAAGATAAGAGAGTAGTGCTTATCTGTAAAAATGGAGAGTCAGTAGAGGTACACCCAACGCGTTTCGTCCTTCAGACTTCATCAAGGGGTGAGGGACTAGTGTGCAAACACTCTTATTTATAGCAGCTATGATTAAGGATAAGTGGCTGTGACATCACTTCCTGTTAGTATTCACATTCAATGTTTTCCCACAAAGTTTAATATCACTGTATATGGGAGATTGGGCTAATGCTAATAGGCCCAAATATAGTTTTAGCTAACCAAAACGAGATCAGGATATAGAGAAAAAGCAATCACAAACATAGTACATCAATTCCGGACGCTTTTGCGTCATTTCCGCCCCACTTCCTGTGTCCGTAAACTCTTAATGCCCATGCGCTGCACACGCGACTTCCGGAAAGTGTCTTTGTATCGTCGATGCTTAGCCCATCTTCCGGTTGGGCGTATGAGTCCTTCGTCCGGATGGGCGGGTACTTGACATCTTCTATAGAGATCGTGGGTTGGAGTGGAGGTGCGGCGGCCATCTTTGGATAGGTTTTAGATATGGTTTCAATATACACGGCGGCCATCTTTAAGGAGCCCATAGAACGCGGACATATCCTTATATTAAGGAGCAGGAGCAGCTCAAACAAATGAAACAAATATCAATGGGAGTTAAATTATTTTAGAGAGACTGATATAGATGCATTTTAGATTGGGTATGTAAAGTACATAGTTTTCCCAAACTTTTTATCTACGTAAATGGAATATAATACAGAATTTACATAAATAAAGGAATCCATATATTAATTAAGTGTGCACAGAGAATATATATTGCAACCCTTGTGAACAATAAGGGAAATTTAGATAATATATAGGTGGATTGTGGAATAAGAATACACTTATAATATCAAATTATGAGTGGTGACCCTTAATTAATAGTGCATATTGTAAGATCAAGGTGGGAAGTATAGAGAGAGAACCATAGAAATTAAATAGCAAATTGTTCAAGATAGCAAACATTTTTATCGATATGATGAAAAAGTAATTGTGTATATAGGTGCAGCTAAACCATGCACATAATTAACAGAATTGGGATATTAAATATATGTGCCAGGATAGTTAGATGTGTGTCAATATTCCCTACTATATTACCATTACAAGTCTACTGGTTTACCCTTATACAGTACCCAATCTTCTCAAGTGGTTCCCCACTTGGTACTGATTGGGCCCAACACTGCTTAGC
The DNA here is from genome assembly GCF_028390025.1 of Pseudophryne corroboree. NCBI lineage: Eukaryota > Metazoa > Chordata > Amphibia > Anura > Myobatrachidae > Pseudophryne > Pseudophryne corroboree. The sequence goes on from NC_086446.1 coordinate 104,370,717, forward strand.
TTCCAAGATCGGGCGAGATTGGGCGTGTGCCAGTGCGGTGTGACTGTATTCATTGGCGGAAATGACTTATTCACACAGTAACAGGTTTTTATTGGGAATAATTGACATTCTACAATTATTGAAGTGCTAAGTGCCGAAAAAGGAATAAATATACAAATCCACATATGAATGATGCTTCTGTCAGAGAAAAGGTGCAATTTCATATCCCTCGTTAAAGCCCAGGGGGTGTGTAGTTTTAAGTTGAAAAATCCAAAACATTTCTCTTTGGGAGAGCTTCTTGGCCAGGTCTCCTCCCCTGTCGCCGCTGGTTACATGTTCAATGGCTTTGAAGGACATCTCTTCTGGATTGGAGTTATGTTCCAGTTTAAAATGTCTATAGAGCAGATGAGTATTTCTTGTGGCAGGTACATTCAATTAGGTAAATGACTGATGTGATGTTGCAGTTCATAAATTTCTTAATCTTGAACTCCTGGGTGCCGTCCGTGGTACTAAAGGTTTTTCTGTTGGGATTGAGGTACTTGCAAATATTGCAATGTCCACATTTATACGATCCAGTACATTTGGGTAGATGATGCTTATTACCTTCAGATGGCAGTTCTCGTAGCATACTAGGTGCAAGGATTTCTTTAAGGTTTTTTGGTTTCCGAAACACGAGTTCTGGTTGGGTTGGGAGAATTCCCTTAAGGAATGGGTCCATAAGAAGAATGGGCCAATGGTTTCTTAATGATGTCCTGATGGTCTGTTCATGGTTATTGTAGGTTTTTATAAAAGAAACCGCCTCTTTTTTCTCTGTCTTATCCTTGTATATCAGCAGGTTATCTCTCTCCAGGTTTCTTGTCTTAGTAACCGCTTTGTCCAGGATCGCTTTGGGGTAACTCTTCTCCTCGAACCTTTTTCTGTATATTCCCAGTTGTTCCTCACAATCTTTAGTTTGATTACAATTCCTCTTGATTCAGTGAAATTGGGAGTACGGTATATTATCTTTCCATTTTTTTGAGTGATTGCTCTTATAGTGTAAATAACTGTTTTTATCCACCGATTTAATATAATTTTTAGCGGAAACCGTACCTTGTTCTCCCGTCAGAATCAAGTCCAAGAACTCAATAGAGGTTTTACTCAGATTACAAGTAAATGAAAGATTGAAATCGTTGGTTTGTAAAAGTTTAAAAAAGTCCATGAATAATTCTGTACTCCCATCCCATATAATCAGGATATCATCAATGTACCTCCTGTACATGATGATTGATTCCTTAAAGTGCTGTGTGGCGTAAACATGCTTCTCCCACTGTCCCATGAACAAATTCGCGAAGCTCGGTGCAAAAATAGTACCCATGGCGGTCCCGCATTGTTGTAAGTAAAATTTATCTAAAAATTTAAAATAGTTATGGGTTAGGATAAATTCCATCAGGTCGCAGATGAACTTCTTATGGTGATCTGTGAGGGAGTCATCTTTGTTCAGGTACTCTCTGCTTGCATCAATTCCTTTCTTATGTTCTATACAAGTGTACAGTGATTGTACGTCGATGGTCACCCATAGATATGATTCCTTCCATTCCACGTTTTTCATTTCATTCAATACCATGGTAGTGTCTTTAAGAAAAGATGGAAGTTTCTTAACATATGGATTCAAAAATATGTCCACATATTTAGATAGGCTGGACGTGAGAGAGTCTATCCCTGCGACTATCGGTCTTCCCGGTGGATTAGACAGGTCCTTGTGTATCTTTGGTAAAAAAATAAAAGATGGGGGTCGTGGGGTTGGATGCCATTAAAAAAGAGAATTCATCTTTAGTGATAATGTCATTTCTCAGGCCTTGTAGTAGTAGTGATCTCCGTTCTTCCACATATGAATCTTTGGGATCGTCTGGCAGTACTCTATAGGAGTGAGAATCTCCTAGGAGTCTTTGTGCTTCCTCGACATATTTATCACGATCCAGGATCACCAACCCCCCCCCCCCTCCCCCTTTGTCAGCCGGTTTGATAACAATCTGTTTATTTTTCTGAAGTTTCTTCAAGGCTTCTATTTCTCTATTATGCAAATATTTATTTGTCACTGGTGTGAGTTCCGTTTCGCAGAGATCTTTCTTTACTAAATCATAGAAAATGCTCAAGTTGCTCCCTTTGGATTCTACTGGGTAATATTTACTTTTCGGTTTGAGTCCAGACTTCGATCTGTCTTCTTAATTTGATATAATGGCATTATCTTTCTTCATAAAATGTCTTTTAAGCGTGAGTTTACGTACAAACTTATTAAGGTCTATAAAAGTATCAAACTTGTTCAGACCTTCAGAGGGTGCAAATGAAAGTCCTTTGCTAAGGAGGGTTCGTTCTGGATCAGTCAGGGTATGAGAGGATAGGTTGAAGATTCCTTTATCCGTTATGTTTACAGGTTTCTCTTCTTTGATTCTTTCCCTCCTGCCGCCCCGTTTTCCTCTACTTCTGTAAATCTTCTTTTTAGTGGAGAAGCGTGTTTGACATCCTCGCAAATTGTGCTCCTTGGAGGATTCTTTGGTCTTGCTCCTTGTCTTACAGATAAAAAAATCCTGTTCGTTGCTTGATTTAAGTCGATTCAATGCAGTAAATCTGTTAGAGGTTCTTACATATGATGTTGATGGTGATTCGTCTCTCCATACTGGTCTCGTCTTGATTGGCAGGGTTTTCCATTGATATCTTTGGTCCGTTTTCTTGGGTTTGTCAAAAGTTTTAAATCTACTCCAATTCTTAGTGTTTCCTTGTTTATAGTCCTTTTTGTCTCTGAGAAATTTTTTCTCTTTTCCTCGTATGACCTCCTCTTCGATGCGTTCCAGTTTTTTGTTGAGAACGGTTTCATTGACACGGCAATCTTCTTTGTTTTTGAAGGGTTCTAGCTCCGCTTCTTTGTCTTTAATCTCTTTATCAAGTGCCACTGCACTTCTTTTTCTTTCATTGATTAAAAGTTTCATTAAATTAACAGAGCATGTATGTAGGATAGAATCCCATTTCTCAATAAATTCAGGTTCAGTATTTCCAAGGGTAGGTTGTTTTAGTATTCTTAGTCCTCTTGGTATCCTGTCCACTTCGATGTAGTGCTCCAATCCTTTGATATCCCACCATGTCTTTATTTCTTTTGCTTGGAACATAACTCCAATCCAGAAGAGATGTCCTTCAAAGCCATTGAACATGTAACCAGCGGCGACAGGGGAGGAGACCTGGCCAAGAAGCTCTCCCAAAGAGAAATGTTTTGGATTTTTCAACTTAAAACTACACACCCCCTGGGCTTCAACGAGGGATATGAAATTGCACCTTTTCTCTGACAGAAGCATCATTCATATGTGGATTTGTATATTTATTCCTTTTTCGGCACTTAGCACTTCAATAATTGTAGAATGTCAATTATTCCCAATAAAAACCTGTTACTGTGTGAATAAGTCATTTCCGCCAATGAATACAGTCACACCGCACTGGCACACGCCCAATCTCGCCTGATCTTGGAAGCTAAGCAGTGTTGGGCCCAATCAGTACCAAGTGGGGAACCACTTGAGAAGATTGGGTACTGTATAAGGGTAAACCAGTAGACTTGTAACGGTAATATAGTAGGGAATATTGACACACATCTAACTATCCTGGCACATATATTTAATATCCCAATTCTGTTAATTATGTGCATGGTTTAGCTGCACCTATATACACAATTACTTTTTCATCATATCGATAAAAATGTTTGCTATCTTGAACAATTTGCTATTTAATTTCTATGGTTCTCTCTCTATACTTCCCACCTTGATCTTACAATATGCACTATTAATTAAGGGTCACCACTCATAATTTGATATTATAAGTGTATTCTTATTCCACAATCCACCTATATATTATCTAAATTTCCCTTATTGTTCACAAGGGTTGCAATATATATTCTCTGTGCACACTTAATTAATATATGGATTCCTTTATTTATGTAAATTCTGTATTATATTGCATTTACGTAGATAAAAAGTTTGGGAAAATGATGTACTTTACATACCCAATCTAAAATGCATCTATATCAGTCTCTCTAAAATAATTTAACTCCCATATACGTTCATTACAACAATAATAAACTAACATTGATATTTGTTTCATTTGTTTGAGCTGCTCCTGCTCCTTAATATAAGGATATGTCCGCGTTCTATGGGCTCCTTAAAGATGGCGGCCGTGTATATTGAAACCATATCTAAAACCTATCCAAAGATGGCCGCCGCACCTCCACTCCAACCCACGATCTCTATAGAAGATGTCAAGTACCCGCCTATCCGGACGAAGGGCAGAAGGACTCATACGCCCAACCGGAAGATGGGCTAAGCATCGACGATACAAAGACACTTTCCGGAAGTCGCGTGTGCAGCGCATGGGCATTAAGAGTTTACGGACACAGGAAGTGGGGCGGAAATGACGCGAAAGCGTCCGGAATTGATGTACTATGTTTGTGAATGCTTTTTCTCTATATCCTGATCTCGTTTTGGTTAGCTAAAACTATATTTGGGCCTATTAGCATTAGCCCAATCTCCCATATACAGTGATATTAAACTTTGTGGGAAAACATTGAATGTGAATACTAACAGGAAGTGATGTCACAGCCACTTATCCTTAATCATAGCTGCTATAAATAAGAGTGTTTGCACACTAGTCCCTCACCCCTTGATGAAGTCTGAAGGACGAAACGCGTTGGGTGTACCTCTACTGACTCTCCATTTTTACAGATAAGCACTACTCTCTTCTCTTTAAAACATATATTTTTAGGTTTTTTATTACTTTTTATCCTGGGTTCTAGCTAAATTATACATAGTCATTTAGTCATTTTTATGTACCTTGTAATTTTTTTTTTTAGGCTTTTACTCTCCATATACTTTTTATCCCATATGTTTCATATTGTATAAATAAATGTTTTGTAATTTTTTATAAACCGTATCCTGCAATACTCTCCATTTTTATATTAATATATTAGACACTGCGAGTCGCAGATACCCCTATCCTCCCTTTTTCCAAATTTTAAACTCTAAAGGCAGCTTATCCCTGCCGAGTATTTAGGGGCCAGCTGACACCTTATATCTATAAAGGAGTGTCTTTTATTAAAGTATTTTACTGTATTAATTTATCTGCTCACATCCACCTGTGGCGCCATACCCCCACTACTCAATCCAATTGATAAGACTTGTAAGGCAGCCTGGTGTTTGCGTGTAGATCCGCAACATGTTCAGGATTAATGAACGCACCAACAAACGGAATGACTGGTGCCAAAAGATTTTTAATGAAGAAACCATGAATAGTACCGCACCCCCATCTGGCGACCTAGATGATTTAATCTGGGGAATGGAACGGTTACTAGCAAAAGAAATAAAGACATGGTGGGATATCAAAGGATTGGAGCACTACATCGAAGTGGACAGGAGGACTAAGAATACTAAACCAACCTACCCTTGGAAATACTGAACCTGAATTTATTGAGAAATGGGATTCTATCCTACATACATGCTCTGTTAATTTAATGAAACTTTTAATCAATGAAAGAAAAAGAAGTGCAGTGGCACTTGATAAAGAGATTAAAGACAAAGAAGCGGAGCTAGAACCCTTCAAAAACAAAGATAACCGTGTCAATGAAACCGTTCTCAACAAAAAACTGGAACGCATCGAAGAGGAGGTCATACGAGGAAAAGAGAAAACATTTCTCAGAGACAAAAAGGACTATGAACAAGGAAACACTAAGAATTGGAGTAGATTTAAAACTTTTGACAAACCCAAGAAAACGGACCAAAGATATCAATGGAAAACCCTGCCAATCAAGACGAGACCAGTATGGAGAGACGAATCACCATCAACATCATATGTAAGAACCTCTAACAGATTTACTGCATTGAATCGACTTAAATCAAGCAACGAACAGGATTTTTTATCTGTAAGACAAGGAGCAAGACCAAAGAATCCTCCAAGGAGCACAATTTGCGAGGATGTCAAACACGCTTCTCCACTAAAAAGAAGATTTACAGAAGTAGAGGAAAACGGGGCGGCAGGAGGGCAAGAATCAAAGAAGAGAAACCTGTAAACATAACGGATAAAGACAATGGAGAGCGATCCTTGAGCGCTGCTAGATGATCCCAAAAGTTCCTGATGACCTGTATATTATTGATACGGGTGGAAGAATAAAATCAATCAACCAGTGAACACTGTACTGTAATCACTGTGTGGGAACCTTTGAACTCACCATAGCTCAGTGAGATGCGTTCACGTAAAGGTTTCTTTGATTGGTCGTAATTAAATTTCCACCAATAGCCACTCAAAAGCACATATGAAATGACACTCACCTGGGCTTAAAGGCCCTATATGCACAGAAAGGTTTCTTTCATCCACGTATTTTCAAGCAGGCAGACGTGACCAAAAGTTCATAAAAACAATTTATTCATCCGTAAGAAATAATCCATAAAAACATACAAGTAAAATAGTTCCTCCTGATTAAGCTGGGAGATGTTTTGTTCCACTCTAAACCCAAAAAGGTGTATGGAAGACTCCTTTTAAGAAAGAAACACTCCTCACCATACCGTTCCCAGGACACGAGTAAGATGGGGCGTTTCCTCTCAGATGTTTAGCAAAAAAAGGCTTCCAATTGATAGGGTAAATTGGAGTGGACACCAGCAATCAGGGGATCTCCAGAACACCAACGCGTTTCGGAATGTCTTCCTTCCTCAGGGTGTAGAGTAAAACAAAACACTGGATGAAAGAAACCTTTCTGTGCATATAGGGCCTTTAAGCCCAGGTGAGTGTCATTTCATATGTGCTTATGAGTGGCTATTGGTGGAAATTTAATTACGACCAATCAAAGAAACCTTTACGTGAACGCATCTCACTGAGCTATGGTGAGTTCAAAGGTTCCCACACAGTGATTACAGTACAGTGTTCACTGGTTGATTGATTTTATTCTTCCACCCGTATCAATAATATACAGGTCATCAGGAACTTTTGGGATCATCTAGCAGCGCTCAAGGATCGCTCTCCATTGTTTTGTATATATGTTTCCAACGAGTTTGGTGCTCTTGTGAGTGGATCTGAGCAGCAGCTAGAAGGGCGCAAGTCACCACATTTTTCTATAAGTTTATAACGGATAAAGGAATCTTCAACCTATCCTCTCATACCCTGACTGATCCAGAACGAACCCTCCTTAGCAAAGGACTTTCATTTGCACCCTCTGAAGGTCTGAACAAGTTTGATACTTTTATAGACCTTAATAAGTTTGTACGTAAACTCACGCTTAAAAGACATTTTATGAAGAAAGATAATGCCATTATATCAAATTATGAAGACAGATCGAAGTCTGGACTCAAACCGAAAAGTAAATATTACCCAGTAGAATCCAAAGGGAGCAACTTGAGCATTTTCTATGATTTAGTAAAGAAAGATCTCTGCGAAACGGAACTCACACCAGTGACATTTAAAAATTTGCATAATAGAGAAATAGAAGCCTTGAAGAAACTTCAGAAAAGTAAACAGATTGTTATCAAACCGGCTGACAAAGGGGGGGGGGGGGGGGGGGGGTTGGTGATCCTGGATCATGATAAATATGTCGAGGAAGCACAAAGACTCCTAGGAGATTCTCACTCCTATAGAGTACTGCCAGACGATCCCAAAGATTCATATGTGGAAGAACGGAGATCACTACTACTACAAGGCCTGAGAAATGACATTATCACTAAAGATGAATTCTCTTTTTTAATGGCATCCAACCCCATGACCCCCATCTTTTATTTTTTACCAAAGATCCACAAGGACCTGTCTAATCCACCGGGAAGACCGATAGTCGCAGGGATAGACTCTCTCACGTCCAGCCTATCTAAATATGTGGACATATTTTTGAATCCATATGTTAAGAAACTTCCATCTTTTCTTAAAGACACTACCATGGTATTGAATGAAATGAAAAACGTGGAATGGAAGGAATCATATCTATGGGTGACCATCGACGTACAATCACTGTACACTTGTATAGAACATAAGAAAGGAATTGATGCAAGCAGAGAGTACCTGAACAAAGATGACTCCCTCACAGATCACCATAAGAAGTTCATCTGCGACCTGATGGAATTTATCCTAACCCATAACTATTTTAAATTTTTAGATAAATTTTACTTACAACAATGCGGGACCGCCATGGGTACTATTTTTGCACCGAGCTTCGCGAATTTGTTCATGGGACAGTGGGAGGAGAAGCATGTTTACGCCACACAGCACTTTAAGGAATCAATCATCATGTACAGGAGGTACATTGATGATATCCTGATTATATGGGATGGGAGTACAGAATTATTCATGGACTTTTTTAAACTTTTACAAACCAACGATTTCAATCTTTCATTTACTTGTAATCTGAGTAAAACCTCTATTGAGTTCTTGGACTTGATTCTGACGGGAGAACAAGGTACGGTTTCCACTAAAAATTATATTAAATCGGTGGATAAAAACAGTTATTTACACTATAAGAGCAATCACTCAAAAAAATGGAAAGATAATATACCGTACTCCCAATTTCACCGAATCAAGAGGAATTGTAATCAAACTAAAGATTGTGAGGAACAACTGGGAATATACAGAAAAAGGTTCGAGGAGAAGAGTTACCCCAAAGCGATCCTGGACAAAGCGGTTACTAAGACAAGAAACCTGGAGAGAGATAACCTGCTGATATACAAGGATAAGACAGAGAAAAAAGAGGCGGTTTCTTTTATAACAACCTACAATAACCATGAACAGACCATCAGGACATCATTAAGAAACCATTGGCCCATTCTTCTTATGGACCCATTCCTTAAGGGAATTCTCCCAACCCAACCAGAACTCGTGTTTCGGAAACCAAGAAATCTTAAAGAAATCCTTGCACCTAGTATGCTACGAGAACTGCCATCTGAAGGTAATAAGCATCATCTACACAAATGTACTGGATCGTATAAATGTGGACATTGCAATATTTGCAAGTACCTCAATCCCAACAGAAAAACCTTTAGTACCACGGACGGCACCCAGGAGTTCAAGATTAAGAAATTTATGAACTGCAACATCACATCAGTCATTTACCTAATTGAATGTACCTGCCACAAGAAATACGTGGGCAAGACAAAAAGAACTCTTAAAATTAGGATACAAGAACACGTCAGAAGTATCAAAAATAAATTGGAGACTTATCTGCTCTATAGACATTTTAAACTGGAACATAACTCCAATCCAGAAGAGATGTCCTTCAAAGCCATTGAACATGTAACCAGCGGCGACAGGGGAGGAGACCTGGCCAAGAAGCTCTCCCAAAGAGAAATGTTTTGGATTTTTCAACTTAAAACTACACACCCCCTGGGCTTCAACGAGGGATATGAAATTGCACCTTTTCTCTGACAGAAGCATCATTCATATGTGGATTTGTATATTTATTCCTTTTTCGGCACTTAGCACTTCAATAATTGTAGAATGTCAATTATTCCCAATAAAAACCTGTTACTGTGTGAATAAGTCATTTCCGCCAATGAATACAGTCACACCGCACTGGCACACGCCCAATCTCGCCCGATCTTGGAAGCTAAGCAGTGTTGGGCCCAATCAGTACCAAGTGGGGAACCACTTGAGAAGATTGGGTACTGTATAAGGGTAAACCAGTAGACTTGTAACGGTAATATAGTAGGGAATATTGACACACATCTAACTATCCTGGCACATATATTTAATATCCCAATTCTGTTAATTATGTGCATGGTTTAGCTGCACCTATATGCACAATTACTTTTTCATCATATCGATAAAAATGTTTGCTATCTTGAACAATTTGCTATTTAATTTCTATGGTTCTCTCTCTATACTTCCCACCTTGATCTTACAATATGCACTATTAATTAAGGGTCACCACTCATAATTTGATATTATAAGTGTATTCTTATTCCACAATCCACCTATATATTATCTAAATTTCCCTTATTGTTCACAAGGGTTGCAATATATATTCTCTGTGCACACTTAATTAATATATGGATTCCTTTATTTATGTAAATTCTGTATTATATTCCATTTACGTAGATAAAAAGTTTGGGAAAACTATGTACTTTACATACCCAATCTAAAATGCATCTATATCAGTCTCTCTAAAATAATTTAACTCCCATATACGTTCATTACAACAATAATAAACTAACATTGATATTTGTTTCATTTGTTTGAGCTGCTCCTGCTCCTTAATATAAGGATATGTCCGCGTTCTATGGGCTCCTTAAAGATGGCCGCCGTGTATATTGAAACCATATCTAAAACCTATCCAAAGAAAGCCGCCGCACCTCCACTCCAACCCACGATCTCTATAGAAGATGTCAAGTACCCGCCCATCCGGACGAAGGGCAGAAGGACTCATACGCCCAACCGGAAGATGGGCTAAGCATCGACGATACAAAGACACTTTCCGGAAGTCGCGTGTGCAGCGCATGGGCATTAAGAGTTTACGGACACAGGAAGTGGGGCGGAAATGACGCGAAAGCGTCCGGAATTGATGTACTATGTTTGTGAATGCTTTTTCTCTATATCCTGATCTCGTTTTGGTTAGCTAAAACTATATTTGGGCCTATTAGCATTAGCCCAATCTCCCATATACAGTGATATTAAACTTTGTGGGAAAACATTGAATGTGAATACTAACAGGAAGTGATGTCACAGCCACTTATCCTTAATCATAGCTGCTATAAATAAGAGTGTTTGCACACTAGTCCCTCACCCCTTGATGAAGTCTGAAGGACGAAACGCGTTGGGTGTACCTCTACTGACTCTCCATTTTTACAGATAAGCACTACTCTCTTATCTTTAAAACATATATTTTTAGGTTTTTTATTACTTTTTATCCTGGGTTCTAGCTAAATTATACATAGTCATTTAGTCATTTTTATGTACCTTGTAAATTTTTTTTAGGCTTTTACTCTCCATATACTTTTTATCCCATATCATGTTTCATATTGTATAAATAAATGTTTTGTAATTTTTTATAAACCGTATCCTGCAATACTCTTCATTTTTTATATTAATATATTAGACACTGCGAGTCGCAGATACCCCTATCCTCCCTTTTTCCAAATTTTAAACTCTAAAGGCAGCTTATCCCTGCCGAGTATTTAGGGGCCAGCTGACACCTTATATCTATAAAGGAGTGTCTTTTATTAAAGTATTTTACTGTATTAATTTATCTGCTCACATCCACCTGTGGCGCCATACCCCCACTACTCAAACCAATTGATAAGACTTGTAAGGCAGCCTGGTGTTTGCGTGTAGATCCGCAACATGTTCAGGATTAATGAACGCACCAACAAACGGAATGACTGGTGCCAAAAGATTTTTAATGAAGAAACCATGAATAATACCGCACCCCCATCTGGCGACCTAGATGATTTAATCTGGGGAATGGAACGGTTACTAGCAAAAGAAATAAAGACATGGTGGGATATCAAAGGATTGGAGCACTACATCGAAGTGGACAGGATACCAAGAGGACTAAGAATACTAAAACAACCTACCCTTGGAAATACTGAACCTGAATTTATTGAGAAATGGGATTCTATCCTACATACATGCTCTGTTAATTTAATGAAACTTTTAATCAATGAAAGAAAAAGAAGTGCAGTGGCACTTGATAAAGAGATTAAAGACAAAGAAGCGGAGCTAGAACCCTTCAAAAACAAAGATAACCGTGTCAATGAAACCGTTCTCAACAAAAAACTGGAACGCATCGAAGAGGAGGTCATACGAGGAAAAGAGAAAAAATTTCTCAGAGACATAAAGGACTATGAACAAGGAAACACTAAGAATTGGAGTAGATTTAAAACTTTTGACAAACCCAAGAAAACGGACCAAAGATATCAATGGAAAACCCTGCCAATCAAGACGAGACCAGTATGGAGAGACGAATCACCATCAACATCATATGTAAGAACCTCTAACAGATTTACTGCATTGAATCGACTTAAATCAAGCAACGAACAGGATTTTTTATCTGTAAGACAAGGAGCAAGACCAAAGAATCCTCCAAGGAGCACAATTTGCGAGGATGTCAAACACGCTTCTCCACTAAAAAGAAGATTTACAGAAGTAGAGGAAAACGGGGCGGCAGGAGGGCAAGAATCAAAGAAGAGAAACCTGTAAACATAACGGATAAAGGAATCTTCAACCTATCCTCTCATACCCTGACTGATCCAGAACGAACCCTCCTTAGCAAAGGACTTTCATTTGCACCCTCTGAAGGTCTGAACAAGTTTGATACTTTTATAGACCTTAATAAGTTTGTACGTAAACTCACGCTTAAAAGACATTTTATGAAGAAAGATAATGCCATTATATCAAATTATGAAGACAGATCGAAGTCTGGACTCAAACCGCAAAGTAAATATTACCCAGTAGAATCCAAAGGGAGCAACTTGAGCATTTTCTATGATTTAGTAAAGAAAGATCTCTGCGAAACGGAACTCATACCAGTGACTTTTAAAATTTTGCATAATAGAGAAATAGAAGCCTTGAAGAAACTTCAGAAAAATAAACAGATTGCTATCAAACCGGCTGACAAAGGGGGGGGGGGGGGGGGGGTTGGTGATCCTGGATCGTGATAAATATGTCGAGGAAGCACAAAGACTCCTAGGAGATTCTCACTCCTATAGAGTACTGCCAGACGATCCCAAAGATTCATATGTGGAAGAACGGAGATCACTACTACTACAAGGCCTGAGAAATGACATTATCACTAAAGATGAATTCTCTTTTTTAATGGCATCCAACCCCACGACCCCCATCTTTTATTTTTTACCAAAGATCCACAAGGACCTGTCTAATCCACCGGGAAGACCGATAGTCGCAGGGATAGACTCTCTCACGTCCAGCCTATCTAAATATGTGGACATATTTTTGAATCCATATGTTAAGAAACTTCCATCTTTTCTTAAAGACACTACCATGGTATTGAATGAAATGAAAAACGTGGAATGGAAGGAATCATATCTATGGGTGACCATCGACGTACAATCACTGTACACTTGTATAGAACATAAGAAAGGAATTGATGCAAGCAGAGAGTACCTGAACAAAGATGACTCCCTCACAGATCACCATAAGAAGTTCATCTGCGACCTGATGGAATTTATCCTAACCCATAACTATTTTAAATTTTTAGATAAATTTTACTTACAACAATGCGGGACCGCCATGGGTACTATTTTTGCACCGAGCTTCGCGAATTTGTTCATGGGACAGTGGGAGGAGAAGCATGTTTACGCCACACAGCACTTTAAGGAATCAATCATCATGTACAGGAGGTACATTGATGATATCCTGATTATATGGGATGGGAGTACAGAATTATTCATGGACTTTTTTAAACTTTTACAAACCAACGATTTCAATCTTTCATTTACTTGTAATCTGAGTAAAACCTCTATTGAGTTCTTGGACTTGATTCTGACGGGAGAACAAGGTACGGTTTCCACTAAAAATTATATTAAATCGGTGGATAAAAACAGTTATTTACACTATAAGAGCAATCACTCAAAAAAATGGAAAGATAATATACCGTACTCCCAATTTCACTGAATCAAGAGGAATTGTAATCAAACTAAAGATTGTGAGGAACAACTGGGAATATACAGAAAAAGGTTCGAGGAGAAGAGTTACCCCAAAGCGATCCTGGACAAAGCGGTTACTAAGACAAGAAACCTGGAGAGAGATAACCTGCTGATATACAAGGATAAGACAGAGAAAAAAGAGGCGGTTTCTTTTATAACAACCTACAATAACCAGGAACAGACCATCAGGACATCATTAAGAAACCATTGGCCCATTCTTCTTATGGACCCATTCCTTAAGGGAATTCTCCCAACCCAACCAGAACTCGTGTTTCGGAAACCAAGAAACCTTAAAGAAATCCTTGCACCTAGTATGCTACGAGAACTGCCATCTGAAGGTAATAAGCATCATCTACCCAAATGTACTGGATCGTATAAATGTGGACATTGCAATATTTGCAAGTACCTCAATCCCAACAGAAAAACCTTTAGTACCACGGACGGCACCCAGGAGTTCAAGATTAAGAAATTTATGAACTGCAACATCACATCAGTCATTTACCTAATTGAATGTACCTGCCACAAGAAATACGTGGGCAAGACAAAAAGAACTCTTAAAATTAGGATACAAGAACACGTCAGAAGTATCAAAAATAAAATGGAGACTCATCTGCTCTATAGACATTTTAAACTGGAACATAACTCCAATCCAGAAGAGATGTCCTTCAAAGCCATTGAACATGTAACCAGCGGCGACAGGGGAGGAGACCTGGCCAAGAAGCTCTCCCAAAGAGAAATGTTTTGGATTTTTCAACTTAAAACTACACACCCCCTGGGCTTCAACGAGGGATATGAAATTGCACCTTTTCTCTGACAGAAGCATCATTCATATGTGGATTTGTATATTTATTCCTTTTTCGGCACTTAGCACTTCAATAATTGTAGAATGTCAATTATTCCCAATAAAAACCTGTTACTGTGTGAATAAGTCATTTCCGCCAATGAATACAGTCACACCGCACTGGCACACGCCCAATCTCGCCCGATCTTGGAAGCTAAGCAGTGTTGGGCCCAATCAGTACCAAGTGGGGAACCACTTGAGAAGATTGGGTACTGTATAAGGGTAAACCAGTAGACTTGTAACGGTAATATAGTAGGGAATATTGACACACATCTAACTATCCTGGCACATATATTTAATATCCCAATTCTGTTAATTATGTGCATGGTTTAGCTGCACCTATATACACAATTACTTTTTCATCATATCGATAAAAATGTTTGCTATCTTGAACAATTTGCTATTTAATTTCTATGGTTCTCTCTCTATACTTCCCACCTTGATCTTACAATATGCACTATTAATTAAGGGTCACCACTCATAATTTGATATTATAAGTGTATTCTTATTCCACAATCCACCTATATATTATCTAAATTTCCCTTATTGTTCACAAGGGTTGCAATATATATTCTCTGTGCACACTTAATTAATATATGGATTCCTTTATTTATGTAAATTCTGTATTATATTCCATTTACGTAGATAAAAAGTTTGGGAAAATGATGTACTTTACATACCCAATCTAAAATGCATCTATATCAGTCTCTCTAAAATAATTTAACTCCCATATACGTTCATTACAACAATAATAAACTAACATTGATATTTGTTTCATTTGTTTGAGCTGCTCCTGCTCCTTAATATAAGGATATGTCCGCGTTCTATGGGCTCCTTAAAGATGGCCGCCGTGTATATTGAAACCATATCTAAAACCTATCCAAAGATGGCCACCACACCTCCACTCCAACCCACGATCTCTATAGAAGATGTCAAGTACCCGCCCATCCGGACGAAGGGCAGAAGGACTCATACGCCCAACCGGAAGATGGGCTAAGCATCGACGATACAAAGACACTTGCCGGAAGTCGCGTGTGCAGCGCATGGGCATTAAGAGTTTACGGACACAGGAAGTGGGGCGGAAATGACGCGAAAGCGTCCGGAATTGATGTACTATGTTTGTGAATGCTTTTTCTCTATATCCTGATCTCGTTTTGGTTAGATAAAACTATATTTGGGCCTATTAGCATTCGCCCAATCTCCCATATACAGTGATATTAAACTTTGTGGGAAAACATTGAATGTAAATACTAACAGGAAGTGATGTCACAGCCACTTATCCTTAATCATAGCTGCTATAAATAAGAGTGTTTGCACACTAGTCCCTCACCCCTTGATGAAGTCTGAAGGACGAAACGCGTTGGGTGTACCTCTACTGACTCTCCATTTTTACAGATAAGCACTACTCTCTTATCTTTAAAACATATATTTTTAGGTTTTTTATTACTTTTTATCCTGGGTTCTAGCTAAATTATACATAGTCATTTAGTCATTTTTATGTACCTTGTAATTTTTTTTTAGGCTTTTACTCTCCATATACTTTTTATCCCATATCATGTTTCATATTGTATAAATAAATGTTTTGTAATTTTTTATAAACCGTATCCTGCAATACTCCATTTTTATATTAATATATTAGACACTGCGAGTCGCAGATACCCCTATCCTCCCTTTTTCCAAATATATATATATATATATATATATATATATGTATAAAAAAAATACACACACACATATATATATATATATTAGTTACTCACCTTGACAAAGGAGCATGCTAGCCCCGAAACGTTGGAATATCATGGAGTGATTCTCTAATACACGATTTTGTTTTGGAAGTCTCCGAGTGCCGCTGCATTTCTTCCTGCTTTTACCTAGCCTATTTTTAGCAAGAGGGCAACGGAGCACATTATCTTACGAGTGGGAGTGCCAGTCCATGTGATTATTATTATATGTATTAGTATATATATTTTGTTTGCTTGGCCAACCCTGTTGCTCAGAACCTATAGTCCCTGCAGTGATCGTGGTAGAGGAAGTAGTGACTGCAGCTCTAAGGGGAGTATTTACAAGTGCGGTCTCCTGCTCTTTACTACCGGAGGTGGCTGCTTTATATGCTACTATGGAGAAGGAAAGACATTCTCGGTTTTCCAAAGGTGCCATGAAATACCAACACTATGTATTTCAGTGAATGTGGAATAATGGAGGTGCTAAATGGTGAATTGAATCAGTATCTGATCTGTGCCATGTCAGCCAGGCTGTAACCTCTCCCCAGTGTCGTGACTAGGGAGAAGAACTTGTTACCCAAATCTAATTCTCTCTGCACATGTTATATCTGCCCCCCCTGAAGTGCACATGGTTTTGCCCAACTGCTAAAAAATTTCCTGCTGCGATCAACTTGGAATTACCCCCATAGTCTACACAAGTAATGTTGAGATCACAATGAGGTATGTTATTTATGATCATGGTGACAGGAAAACGTTGTTAGGCAGCAGGGACATCTCCCTCCAAATAATTCCGTCAGTATCTTCATCCATAACCTTTCCCTAAATCGGATTCATGATTTTGTGACATGACGTTATCACACCTCAACAAGTTGGTGACAAATTTCAGCTGACAATGTACCCTTCAGATGCAGAAATCTGATCACACTACGCACCTCAATGTTTCCAGCAGTCCCGCCATCTTACAGGTGATATGGGGCACAGTCTAATGTCCATGAGGGGAAGCAGTGGTCTACCTGCTCTGGCCTGGCGGGAAATTGGAATGAGAACATTACACACGAGAGAGGTCTTGTTACCTTACTTATTACACCACCCTCGTCTATATAGACCTAATAGGCCCTACACACTTAGCGATTACACTGAAAGATATGAACGATATCGTTCATCTCTTTCAGTGTGTATGCACCAACGATGAACGATGCACGGCCCCGCGCTTGGTGCCGGCTCGTATATACATTCAGGCCAATATGGACAATCTCGTCCATATTAGCATGCAGGGCTATGGGGCCGGGTGAGGGGGCGAGTGTAGAAA
The DNA here is from genome assembly GCF_028390025.1 of Pseudophryne corroboree. Lineage (NCBI taxonomy): Eukaryota > Metazoa > Chordata > Amphibia > Anura > Myobatrachidae > Pseudophryne > Pseudophryne corroboree. The sequence goes on from NC_086446.1 coordinate 104,388,210, forward strand.
CTTCACTCCCCTCCCCCTTGCCACACCCCCCCTTCCCCGCTGCCGGGGCATCCGTTGGCTGTATCGGGCGTCAGGCACATTGTCCGGCAATCGGCAGGTGTTTAGGGCCCATAAGACTTTTCGCTTACGTCCTAGAGGATACTGGGGTCCAATTTAATACCATGGGGTATAGATGGGTCCACTAGGAGCCACTGGCACTTTAAGAGTTTAATAGAGTGGGCTGGCCCCTCCCTCTATGCCCCTCCTACCAGACTCAGTTTAGAAAATGTGCCAGCTAGGGAAGCTCCTAGGAGTTTTCTTAATTTTATTTTTTTTAATTAAAGTTTAGAGTTTGTTGTTTTACAGGAAGGCTTCTGGCAACAGCCTCCCTGCTTCGTGGGACTTAGGGGGGGGGAGTAGGAACCAACTTCCTGAAGAGTTAATGGTTCTCTACTCCGTTGACAGGACACTGAGCTCCTGAGGGTGCTGATCGCAAGCCCACGAGGCGACCGCTCACTCCCGCAGCACGGCCGCCATCCCCTAACAGAGCCAGAAGAGTGGGGAGTACAGCGCCGGCGTCCCGGTTAGCGGGTCGCCGGCGGCACAAGGGTTGGAGCGCAGTTCTGACAGGCTGCGCTCCTGGAGGTTCAGCAACATCACACATGTAGACACTGGCGGGGCATCCTGAGCCAGCGCAATTAACCCTACACTGGTCACATTGTTAACAGGGGCTAATCCCGCTGTTAATACACAAAACCTCAGGCCACTATAAATAATAAGTGCGGGAAGCCGTGCGCCATTGCAGGGGATGGGGCTTCCTCTCAGAGCGGATCCAGCACTCACCAGCGCCATATTCTTCCTGCAGATCATACAGACAGAGACGCTGACAGGGAGCGCTGCCCTCCACATCACTCCACAAGTACGCTGCAATACCAGGGTGTTATAGACAGGGGGTGGGGGAGTGTTATATCAGGACTAACTACCCTTTTAAGGATAGTTAGTAAGCGCTGGGCTTTTATCATAATAACTGCTTACAGGGGCGCTGTGTGGCTGGCTCCTTATATTCTGTGACTCTCTGAAGGTGCTCTGGGGGAAACTATCAGACATTTTCCTGTGTGTGTGCAAGTGTGTATATTCTACATTACCATGTCTAAGGATTCTGTGTCCTGCGCTGCAGAATGTTTATCGTCTCCTGAGGAGTCTATTCCATGTACTCAAGACTGCCATATCCTTTCTCAGCCTTCCGAATCCAAACCCGCATGGATGGATTCTTTAAGGGGAATGATATCCCAGATTTCTACAAGGATGTCACATATTGAGAAAGAGACGCAGTTTTTGAGGAAATCTGTGGAAGCTTTACAGTGTTTGGCCCCCACTACTTTGTCAAAAACCCCACCTACATACCCACAAAAGCGTACACTTGCCCAGATACTGCAAGCTGACACTGATACCGACTCTGATACTGGGGACGGTGAGGGGGATGCATCCCTTGCTAAAGGGGTGCAATTAATGATTGAAGCCATTAGGGATGTTTTGCACATTACTGAGAAGGCACCTGAGCCGGAAGAGGAATCTTATTTTACCGTAAATAAGTAACCCTTGCTTACCTTCCCTGCTTCTAAGGAGTTAAACTCCTTATTTGAAAAATCCTGGGAAAACACAGAAAAAATTCCAGATCCCTAAGAGAATTCTCATTGCTTTTCCTTTCCCTGAAGAGGACAGAAAAAATGCTTCTGTATCTAGGTTGTCTAAAAAGGTGCTTTTACCTGTCCCTGGTTCAACCACCTTAAAGGAGCCGGCTGACCGCAAATTGAGACTACACTCAAATCACTATACACTGCTACAGGCGTGGCTTTAAGGCCCACTATTGCGTGTGCGTGGATTTCTAAAGCTATAGTAAAGTGGTCAGGCAGATTACTAGAGGAATTAGATTCTATGGATAGAAGTGACATTGACTTGTTTTTACGTCACATACAGGATTCTGCAGGTTTCATGGTGGAGGCCATGAAGGACATTGACCTGCTTAATGCACGGTCTACTTCCATGGCAGTCTCGGCACATGGAGGTCTCTGGCTACACCAATGGACTGCGGATGCGGAATCCAAGAAAAGTGTGGAGAACCTACCCTTCACAGGTCAGGCCCTGTTCGGGGTGCGTGGATCTCCACGGCAACTGCGGGTAAGTCAACTTTTCTTCCCTTCGCAGCTGCACCGGCTCGGAAATCTTATCCTACGCCTCCACTGCAGTCCTTTCAGACCGCAAAATGTAAAAAATCCAAAGGCCCCCCACCTTCTTTAGAGGAGGTCGGGGAAAATCCATAAAACCTGCACCAGCAAGTTCCCAGGAACAGAAACCAGGTTCTGCTTCCTCAAAATCTTCAGCATGACTGTGGACCTCCCTGCCTGGAGATTGGGCAGGTGGGAGAGAGACTAAAATTTCAGTCATGTCTGGGCGTCATCGTGTCTAGACCCCTGGGTAAAAGATATTGTTGCCCAGGGGTACAGACTGGAGTTTCAGGAACTCCCACCTCACAGATTCTTCAAATCAGGCTTACCAGCTTTGCTGACAGAAAGTACTATCCTACAGGATGCCATTCAAAAGTTGGTACGAACAAATGTCATTGTTCCAGTTCCGCCTCACCTAACACACAAAGGTTATTACTCCACCCTGTTTGTGGTTCTTAAACCGGACGGTTCGGTAAGACCAATATTGAACCTAAAGCCATTGAACCCCTACTTAAAAGGTATTCAAATTCAAGATGGAGTCGCTGAGAGCGGTGATCTCAGGTCTGGAGGAGGGGGAAGGGGGAATTCCTGGTATCCCTGGATATCAAGGATGCGTACCTTCACATTCCGATCTGGCCGCCTCATCAGGCTTACTTACGGTTTGCACTACAGGACTGTCACGATCAGTTCCAGACATTGCCATTTGGCCTCTCGACTGCACCAAGGGTATTCACCAAGGTCATGGCGGAGATGATGTTCCTCCTCCGCAAGCAGGGAGTGAACATAATTCCATATCTGGACGATTTACTGATAAAGGCATCTTCCAGGGAGAGACTGTTGCAGAGTATTGCTCTCTCAACTCAACTACTTCAGGATCACGGGTGGATCCTGAACCTTCCAAAGTCACATTTGGAGCAGACAAGGAGACTGCCCTTCCTGGGGATGATTCTCGACACGGAAGAGCAGAGGGTGTTTCTACCGGTGGAGAAAGCGTTGGTGATCCAATCAATGGTCTGGCATGTCCTGAGGCCAGCCCTGGGTATCGGTTCATCAGTGCATTCGCCTTCTGGGAAAGATGGTAGCCTCTTACGAGGCTCTACAGTACGGAAGATTACAAGCACGGTTCTTCCCGCTAGATCTCCTGGACAAGTGGTCGGGATCGCATCTCCACATGCACCAGCGCATATGCCTGTCGCCAAAAGCCAGAATGTCATTCCTCTGGTGGCTCCAAACTTCTCACCTACTCGAGGGACGCAGGCTCGGGATTCAGAATTGGATTCTTCTAACCACGGATGCAAGTCTCAGAGGTTGGGGAGCAGTCACCCAAGGGGAAAACTTCCAAGGAAGGTTGTCAAGTCAGGAGTCCCTCCTTCCAATAAACGTTCTGGAACTGAGGGCCATATACAATGGCTTTCTACAAGCGGCACATCTTCTGAAAGATTAAGCCATTCAAGTTCAGTCGGACAATGTCACAGCGGTGTCTTACATGAACAGGCAGGGCGGAACGAAGAACAGAGCTGCAATGTCAGAGGTAAAAAGAATACTCCTCTGGGCAGAAAGACACGCGGTGGCGTTGTCCGCAATCTTCATTCCAGGGGAGTGGACAACTGGGAAGCGGACTTCCTCAGCAGACACAATCTCCATCCAGGAGAATGGGGCCTCCACCCGGAGGTATTCGCAGAGGTAACAATGGGGCGTATCTCAGATAGACATGATGGCCTCTCTCACCTCAACAAGAAGCTTCGGAGGTACTGTTCCAGGTCACGGGACCCGCAAGCAGTGGCGGTGGACGCCCTGGTAACTCCGTGGGTGTTCCAGTCAGTGTATGTGTTCCCTCCTCTTCCACTCATCCCAAGGACTCTAAAACTAATAAAAAGAACAAGAGTTCAGGCGATCCTCATTGCTCCGGACTTGCCAAGACGGGCTTGGTATGCGGATCTTCTGGAATTACTGATGGAGGATCCGAGGCCTCTTCCTTTTCGCGAGGACCTTATATTACAGGGGCCGTGAGCCTTTCAAGACTTACCGCGGCTACGTTTGATGGCATAGAGTTTGAATGCCAGATCTAAGCTCGGAAGGGCATTCCAAACAAGGTCATTCCTACTCTGATCCAAGCTAGGAAGGGAGTAACGTCTAAGCATTACCATCGGAATTGGAAGAAGTATGTGTCTTGGTGTGAATCTATGAAGTTTCCAATGGTTGAGTTTCAATTGGGACGTTTTCTCCTCTTTCTGCAAGTGGGTGTGGATGTGGGCCTACACTTGGGCTCCATAAAGGTCCAGATTTCGGCCTTGTCCATTTTATTCCAGAAACAATTGGCTGCTCTCCCTGAGGTTTAAACATTCTTGAAAGGAGTTCTGCACATCCAGCCCCCCTTTGTGCCTCCTACGGCACCTTGGGATCTTAATGTGGTGCTGCCGTTCCTGCAATCGGATTGGTTCGAACCTTTACAGGAGGTAGACGTAAAGTTTCTTACTTGGAAGGCGGTCACACTGTTGGCATTGGCATCTGCAAGACGTTTGTCAGAATTGGGGGCATTGTCGCACAAGAGCCCCTACTTGATTTTCCATGAGGACAGATGAGCTCAGAACGCGTCAGCAATTTCTTCCAAAGGTTGTATCGGCTTTCCATATCAACCAACCTATTGTGGTTCCAGTGCCTACCGACACCTCTGTTACCTCAAAGTCCTTGGCTGTTGTGCAGGCTTTGAAGATATATGTGAAGCGAACGCTCGTCACAGGAAGTCGGACGCACTATTTGTCCTTTATGATCCCAACAAGATTGGGTGTCCTGCTTCTAAGCAGACAATTTCTCACTGGATCAGGCTTACTATCCAGCATGCTTATTCTACAACTGGATTGCGATTCTAAAATCGGTTCAGGCCCACTCTACCCGTAAAGTGGGTTCTTCCTGGGCGGCTGCCCGGGGTGTCTCGGCTCTTCAGCTTTGCCGAGCAGCTACTTGGTCAGGGTCGAACACGTTTGCTAAGTTCTACAAGTTCGATACTTTGGCCTCTGTGGACCTAAAGTTTGGTCAATCTGTTCTGCAAGAACCTCAGCACTCTCCCTCCCGTACTGGGAGCTTTGGTACATCCCCATGGTACTAAAGTGAGAGAAAATAGGATTTCTCATACGTCCTAGAGGATGCTGGGGTCACATTAGAACCATGGGGTATAGACGGGATCCGCAGGAGACATGGGCACTTTAAGACTTTGAAAGGGTGTGAACTGGCTCCTCCCTCTATGCCCCTCCTCCAGACTCCAGTTTTAGAATTGTGCCCAGGCAGACTGGATGCACTCTAGGGGAGCTCTACTGAGTTTATCTGAATAGACTTATGTTAGGTTTTTTATTTTCAGGGAGGACTGCTGGCAACAGTCTCCCTGCTTCGTGGGACTTAGGAGAGAGAAGTATGACCAACTTCTGGTGAGTTCAATGGCTCTGCTTCTGGCTGACAGGACACCATTAGCTCCTGAGGGTGAGGATCGCTGGGCGCTCCCGGATGCTCACTCCCGCAGCCTTCCGTCACCCCCTTACAGAGCCAGAAGTCAGAAGACAGGTGAGTAGCAGAAGATCAGAAGACTTCTCCAGTGACGGCATTCTGAGGTACCGCGCAGCGAGCGGAACGCTGCGCGCCATGCTCCCACACATACCCTGCCCTGGGCAGCATAAATCCTCATTAAAAGTTAACTGGCAAGAGGGGACATTAATGCCTGGGAACTGTCCTAACCCCCGCCAGTATAATTATTTGTTTAATTTGAGCGGGACAGAAGCGCGCCATTACGGGGGTGGAGCTTCTTCCTCACTCTCACAGCTCACTGCTCGGCGCCATTTCCTCTCCACAAGGCTGCAGAGACATTGGTCCTTCCTAACACTGCTGACAAGTATCAGGGTGCAAAACGGGAGGGGGGGCGCAGTACATATTGGTGCAGTATATTGGCATTTAAAAGCGCTACAGGTCTAAGGCATTTTTTTGTGTTTTCAGAGTTGTTAGTTTGGCGCTGGGTTTATGAGCTGGCAAATCCTCTCTGTGTCCCTCTGACAGACTTTACTGTGGGCCTGTCCCCTATAAGCCCGGTGTGTCTGTGGGTGTTTGGTACACGTGTGTCGACATGTCTGAGGCTGAGTGGTCTTCCCAGGAGGAGGCTGTATTAGGGACACAGACGACTGTGGGGGTGACCCTGTCGGCACCGCCGACTCCTGACTGGGTGAATGTCTTGAGTGCGAATATGGCTCTTATCAGTAAGAGATTAGATAAGTCTGAGTCTCAGACCCAGGCGTGGAAAAAAATCTGTGGAGGATATGTTATTGCAAGTCCGGGACCCCTCGGGGTCGCAAAAACGTTCTTTTGCCCAGTTGATGCACACTGATACCGACACGGATTCCAGTGTCGACTATAGTGATTCCAGATTAGATCCAAAATTGGCAAAGAGCATTCAGTACATGATTGTGGCTATTAAAGATGTATTACATATCACTGAGGACCCTGCTGTTCCTGATAAACGGGTCTGTATGTATAAAGAAAAGAAAACAGAGGTGACGTTTCCTCCCTCTCATGAACTGAACGCTCTATTTGAAAAAGTCTGGGAAAACCCTGACAGAAAGTTTCAAATCCCCAAAAGGATTCCGGTTGCTTATCCTTTTCCCACTGAGGACAGGAAAAAGTGGGAGTCACCCCCCATTTTGGACAAGGCCCTGTCACGTTTGTCTAAAAAGGTGGCTCTCGCAGCACCGGGCACCGCGGCCCTTAAGGACCCAGCAGATCGTAAGCAAGAAAATAGGATTTTGGTACCTACCGGTAAATCCTTTTCTCTTAGTCCGTAGAGGATGCTGGGGACTCCAAAAGGACCATGGGGTATAGACGGATCCGCAGGAGCTTGGGCACACTATAAAGACTTAAACTGGGTGTGAACTGGCTCCTCCCTCTATGCCCCTCCTCCAGACCTCAGTTAGAAAACTGTGCCGAGGAGAGATGGACATTTCGCGGAAAGAATTTATTTTTATATAAACACGGTGAGTGTCATACCAGCTCACACCTCAAACACACCGTAGAACGTGGCATTCAGTAGAATACCAGCCCACGGCATGAACAAAACACAGCCACATGCTGAGAGAATATGTAACATAAACCGTGTGTCCACATAAGCAAAAAGAAGACCCCGCATGTTATGGCATGAAAAACGGTAGCAACCGCCAGACAGAGAAGACACACCACCAGGGTGTAACCAAAAGCAATAACTGCAGACACCGTACGCACTGGGACGGGCGCCCAGCATCCTGTGCGGACTAAGAGAAAAGGATTTACCGGTAGGTACCAAAATCCTATTTTCTCATACGTCCTAAAGGATGCTGGGGACTCCAAAAGGACCATGGGGATTATACCAAAGCTCCAAAACGGGCGGGAGAGTGCGGACGACTCTGCAGCACCGAATGAGCCATCAAAAGGTCCACAAAAATCAGGGTATCAAATTTGTAGAGCATAGCAAAAGCGCTTGATCCCGACTAATAAGCCGCTCGGCAAAGCTGAACCGCCGAGAGTCCTCGGGCATCCGCCCAAGAAGAGCCCATCTTACCATCAGAATGGGCTTCCACTGACTTCGGTAACGGCAATCCAGCCGTAGAACAAATATGCCAAATCGTATCACAGATTCAGCGTGTAACATACTGCATACTGCAGTCGCCCCAAGCATGCTGGGAGCATACCGGAGAAACAGAGCCTCTATTTCTCCAAACTGAGCCAAATTGGCGACCTAAATATTCAAATCCCCGGTAATACCGAGAGACTTTGAATCCGCTAATGCCTAAGTAACACCCGGCATCAAAATAGACTGATTTCTGCGAAACCCAGAAACCACTCTTTGGCAGAACTACCATCCGAGTTCACAATTCCTCTCTATCCACATGGAAGATCAAACAAGGCTCTTGTGAGACAAAACCACCACTTCCGACACCTGCCTTGCGGACGCCAAAGCCAATAGTATGACCACTTTCCAAGAAATATTTTTTTTTTTAAAGAAAATAAATAAGGCCATACCGCCCCGAAATGGAGCATAACTGTAGGCCTGCATCCACACCGGCTTGTCAAGTATGGATAAGAACGACCTAGCTGAAAGTCTTCCATAGGAACCATACTGGATTCACACCAAGACACAGAGTTACGCCAAGGACGGCGGTAAGGCTTTGCCGTTACTTCTTTCCTAGCCTGAAACATTGAGGAAATGACTTCACTGGGAACATCCTTCCGGCTTAGGATATGGCATTCAACTGCCACGCCGTCAGACGCAGTCGCGGTAGGCGTTGATACACGCCCTGATCTAGTTGTAACTCACGTAAAGGAAGAGGGCAGGAATCTTCCCTGAGCAAATCATGAAAAACTGGATAGCAAACCCTCCTTGGCTAGATCGGATCCGAGAGGATTGCCTGAACCTTTGTTCTACTTACGTTTATCACCTTCAGAAAAAATGAAAGAGGAGAGGCCACATAAACCGACTAAAAAACACCCACGGTGTCACAAGGGTGTCCACTGCTATAGCCTGAGTGTCCCTTGACCTGAAACAATATCCCTGAGGCCTCTCGTTGAAGCGAGCCGCCAACATGACCAATTGCGACCCTCCACAAAAAGTTGTCACGTCTGTGAAAACTTCTCGATGATGACTGAATTTCTCCCGGATGGAGATCGCGGCAGCAGAGGAAATCTATTTCCCCTTCGTTTACCTCCGGAACGAATACTGCTAATATATTGTTTACCAGACTTTCCGCCCTTGCACCGTCATAGTGGCTTACTTACGCCACTGCTGACAAGTGGCCTGGCAGAACTAACATGGGCCGAACACAAAGAATACGTTCGTCGAAAATATCTCTTAAACCAAAAAAGCTTATTCCAGACAAGCCTTCCAACTTAACCTTATCTTCTGGAAATACGACCCTTGCCAGGACTGCTCCCCAGCCTCAAAGATCTGTATGCCCGGACACCAGGATCTAAACCTGGAACCCGAACCTTCATCCCTCTAGAAGGAGAGAACCGAGCAGACACCACAGGAGTGATGTCATGGCCTATAGGATTATATTCTGGTGCATGTGCAGGTAAGACCCGGACCACAATTCCAACTGGCCCCTTGAAAGCCACTCTGGCAGTAAATCTGCTCACCAAAAAAGGCCTCGTAGGGCGCACTCATCTGTTTTCAGTAACAAAACATATTGATGGAGTGTTACAGAAAAGCTGATTCAACTCTGGATCCTCAGACCTCTTTCCACAGGAAAAACACCGAACATTAACCGGTCAGGATTTACTGTGAAACCCACCTCCGACAACGGTGTCGATGGGAACAACAGGCAATCCCTGTGTCGAAGAACAGTCAGAGAGAAACAACGATTTGCACCTCCATACAGGGACAACCGGACAATATCCCGAACCTGACGCACCTCTATATGACGTAACGTACAACCTCCCCTTCCAGAGGGGAACGGTAAGATCTATTAGAAAAACCAGTAAGGGGAACAACCGTAACTCAGAATGTTCACCTTTGGATTCTATAAATAACTCACAGGTCCTAGTCTATTCCTGGACTAACTGAAATTAGTAGACGAATGCTCACCGGAGTGGGGACCAGCCAGATAGACTCAGCGACAAGTGGTGGATGTGTTTGAAACAGAAAACGACATCCACTTCTGCGAACCTAACAAGGCTGCAGAACTCTTACCTTTCAACCTTCCACTGTCTGCACAGGAAAAGAAAAAAAGAAAGGTATCGAACCGGTTAAACGACTGCATCCCACAAAAGAATGCGTCACCAACCGTTGTGAAGGAGGCTAACTCACGAAGTTAGACTAACCAGTTGTAACCGCCGAGAGTGACTGAACAGAGGGCTCACCAAACAGCTGTCTACCTCCTTCGAGAATCTCTCGGAGACAACCTCAGCATTTTCCCGGCTACACCTCCTGTTGTCACGCGGCAGCCTGCTGCAATGTTATAAAGTAGAATCAGCATAAGCAAGCTTACCCACTCTGGGTAGGGTAATTCTGTCGGATGCCCCCCCCCGAATACAACCCTACCTCATGTGCATGCAATACAAAGAAGGCCAAAGTATAGAAATAAAATATCACTTAGCTTCCTGTGTATGATCCCTTTGTGACCGGGCTCTGCGTCGACCAGGAGTTGACTGCCGTAATGTTCTCTCCGCGTCGGGAAGAGAATATTCAGACTCTTTGAACAGGATCGAAAACCAACTCGTCACGGCCAATCTAGAGCTTAATCAACAGAGCGATCAGCACATGAGAAGAATACCATTATTTCAGCATTCATGGATATACATAATGTAATACACAATAAAACACACATATCCTAACCATGCATATATAAACATATATCTACATATATATACATATAGATATAACGTACACGCAAGTGGATTGTCCAGACCCGTGAGGTCCCTAGTGACAGTAATGTGATGTGAATGTGTATGACCATGTACTGACATGCCCCAGATGTGGATCTACCAGGAACGTTATGGTCTACAGAAACCGAGTAAATGTCGACAGCAAGGAATAGTAAGCGGGCAAAAAATAATAATAATCTTGGAGCCCCGAGGAGTCTGAGGGAGGCATACATCTACAATCTCATTAAAACTCCCCCCACAAATACCTATGAACACATATACATACATATATATATATATATATATATATATATATATATATATATATATATACACACACACACACACACACACACACACACACACACACACAAATACAGGTACAAGGCAATAACAGCCTGTTAATTTTTTTACCCAGGAAATACCGGATGCCGACAGGGCATCCACAAACAACTGTGTCTCCCCTAGCGTGTTTACTTGTTTTTAAGCACACAAAACCAACCAGCTAATACTTAATCTTTTTTTTAATTAAGTACCGCCAAGCGTCGGCGAAGCCGACAGTTATCCCCACAGGAGCTTGTGACAAAGCCCTCACCCCTGTCAACCTATGTCGACTAACCGATAGTGGGTAAATAAACAGGGAAACAGTGAATTTATGTATCATAACAAGGATTATGCGTCCATTATTAAACATAATGCTATATGACACCCATATAACATTAAAAACACTGTGCCCCCCCTCCTTCTTACTATACAGTAAATCTTGGCGGGGACCTGAGGAAAATGGCGCTGACTCCTCTGTAAGGGCTAAGCTCCGCCCCTTCCCGGCGCGCTTAAGCCCGCTCCAACATATATACCTATAGAACCTTAAATTGAGCTGGGGGCTTATATACAGGGATTAACCCCCTGTATATACCCCTATATGTCCAAAGCGCAGCCCAGGGCGTCCCCCCCGCGCCCCGCACCCACGGAACCGTTGGTGTGTGGGAGCGATGGAGCGCAGCGTGCACGCTGCTGTGCCTGGCGGGGTGAAGACACCCGGTGTCCGGGTATGTTCCCCCGCCCGGGACGATTCAAGAATTGCTGCCCAGGGCACTCCCCCCCAGCGCCCTGCACCCATGGAGCCGGTGGCTGAGGAGAAATGGCGCGCCGAGCGCTACAACACGCTGGCAGGGGTCCGGGACACAGAGCCCCGGCCCCGCCAGCTTAACCCTTCACAATTACCTGCGATATGCTGCCCAGGGCGCTCCCCCCCAGCGCCCTGCATCCGGGGAGCCGGCGGCGGGGAAGAAACGGCGCGTAGTGCGCTACACATGCTGGCGGGCGCCCGGGACACGGAGCCCCAGCACCGCCAGAGTCACACAGAGACCTGTAACTGTCTGCCCAGGGCGCTCCCCCCCCAGCGCCCTGCACCAGTGGGAGCCGGCGGCGGGGAGGTAATGGCGCGCAGCGCCCAGTTATATGCTGGCGGGGGTATGAGCCACGGTGCTCAGGCACCCAAATGCTTTTTTTGCCAGCCAGAAAAAGAAATCAGCAACCTGCTGCCCAGTGCGCTCCCCCCCAGCGCTTTGCACCCTGTGAGTGCGTTGGTGTGTAGGAGCATGGAGCGCAGCACGACCGCTGTACCTCCGTTACTGAAGTCTTCTGCCGTCACTGAAGTCTTCTGTTCTTCACATACTCACCCGGCTTCTTTCTTCTGGCATCTGTGAGGGGGGTGACGGCGTGGCTCCGGGAACAAGCAGCTAGGCGCACCAAGTGATCACACCCTCTGGAGCTAATAGTGTCCAGTAGCCGAGAAGCAGAGCCCTTGAACTAAGAAGTAGGTCTGCTTCTCTCCCCTCAGTCCCACGAAGCAGAGAGCCTGTAGCCAGCAGGTCTCCCTGAAAATAAAAAACCTAACATAAAGTCTTTGAGAGAAACTCAGGAGAGCTCCCCTAGTGTGTGACCCATCACTCCTGGGCACAAAGTCTAAAACTGAGGTCTGGAGGAGGGGCATAGAGGGAGGAGCCAGTTCACACCCAGTTTAAGTCTTTATAGTGTGCCCAAGCTCCTGCGGATCCGTCTATACCCCATGGTCCTTTTGGAGTCCCCAGCATCCTCTAGGACAGAGCTGGCCAAACCAGTCCTCGAGATCTACCAACAGTTCACATTTTCCAGACCACCTAGCTGGTGCACAGGTGTAGTCATTACTAATTAAGATGTGCTGCATTCATTCCTAACTGACAATTCTACAGATCTCCAGGAGGCCTGGAAAACATGAACTGTTGGTAGATCTCGAGGACCGGTTTGGCCAGCCCTGCTCTAGGACGTATGAGAAACTACGTTAAAATCCATTTATGCGACCACGGGTACGCTGCTCAGACCTGCCATTGCGTCTGCATGGGTGAGTAGTGCTATTGAGAAGTGGGCAGATAACTTGTCATCTGATACAGATGCCCTAGATAGGGATAGCATCCTCTTGACGCTGGGTTATATCAAGGACGCTGCAGCATACCTTAAGGAAGCTGCGAGAGATATTGGCCTTTTGGGATCAAAAGCCAATGCCATGGCGCTCTCGGCTAGGCGAGCATTGTGGTTTCACCAATGGAATGCTGATGCAGACTCCAAGAAAAATATGGAGTCTCTCCCATATAAAGGTGGTGTCTTGTTTGGGGATGGCCTCCATGATTTGGTATCTACGGCTAGCGCCGGCAAGTCATCTTTTTTGCCTTATGTTCAGGGCTTAAAGTGGTCCTGGAGAAGTGGGGGAACTCACCTCGCCTATGACCTCTCCTGCTTAGCGCGCGTGCTCCTGACAAGGGTGTGTGGCCTCATTAAAATGGGTGTGGCCTCATTAAAATGGGCGTGGACTCATCTGATCTCATCACGGCTACCACAGGAAAAAAAAAAAGTCCCATTTTACACATTACGGCAGGCAAGAGTCCCCATTTTAAACGGTACGGCAGGCAAAAGTCTCCATTTTACACAGTACAGCAGGCAAGTGTCCCCATTTTACACAGTACGGCAGGCACGTGTCCCCATTTTACACAGTACGGCAGGCACGTGTCCCCATTTTACACATTACGGCAGGCACGTGTCCCCATTTTACACATTACGGCAGGCACGTGTCCCCATTTTACACATTACGGCAGGCACGTGTCCTCATTTTACACATTACGGCAGGCACGTGTCCTCATTTTACACATTACGGCAGGCAAGTGTCCTCATTTTACACATTACGACAGGCAAGTGTCCCCATTTTACACAGTACGGCAGGCACGTATACCCATTTAACACATTACGGCAGGCAAGTGTCCTCATTTTACACAGTACGGCAGGCACGTGTCCCCATTTTACACAGTATGGCAGGCACGTGTCCCCATTTTACATAGTACGGCAGGCAAGTGTCCTCATTTTACACATTACGGCAGGCAAGTGTCCCCATTTTACACAGTACGGCAGGCACGTATACCCATTTAACACATTACGGCAGGCAAGTGTCCTCATTTTACACAGTACGGCAGGCACGTGTCCCCATTTTACACAGTATGGCAGGCACGTGTCCCCATTTTACATAGTACGGCAGGCAAGTGTCCTCATTTTACACATGATGGCAGGCACGTGTCCCCATTTTACACATTACGGCAGGCAAGTGTCCTCATTTTACACATTACAGCAGGTAATAGTCCGCATTTTACACAGTACGGCAGGCAAGTGTCCCCAATTTACACAGTGTGGCAGGCAAGTGTCCCCATTTTGTACAGTGTGGCAGGCAAGTGTCAAGTGGGGGGGAAGGGAGAGGGAGGGGGGGAAGGAAGGGACAACTTACATATGAAGAGGATCTTCCCGCTCTTCGGGTCGGGCCACCTCTTCTTCCTCACGCCGGCCGCCTTCTCCTTCCAGCTTGGCTCCCCCCTCCTCCTACCGAGTACTCCTGCTTGGGGGGCGGAGTTTCGCGTCATTTCGCGAAACTCCGTCCCCCCGAGCAGGAGTACTCGGGAGGAGGCGGAGGAGGGGGAAACAGGGACCAGCAAAGTGCCGCGGCGGGCGAGCCCGCCGCAAGAAACGGCACTGCCTGGGAGACTATTGAACAGTACTGGCTCACGGACCGGCTGCCATTGAAGAGAAGCAAGGCACTTTGAATCTGGTACCGTTTGTGCGCCATTCACGGCTCCCGGACCGCCCGCTAATGAGAAGCTGCCACTTGGCAGCTTCTCATTGGCTGGCGGTCCGGGAGCCGTGATAGGCTCACGCCAGATTTTAATAAAGCCGCCCCCTGTATTACTCCGCCCCCTGCATTACTGGCCACCGACGTGCCTGACTCCACCTCCCCCCGCATTACTGGCTGCCGAAGGGACCGATTCCATCCGCCCCCCACCGTATTACTGGCTGCCGAAGTTGCCCGACTCCGCTCCCTTCTCTCTCTGCTTATTATGAGACTATCCTAACTGCTTACGGCTGCTATCAGCGCCCGCAGCAGCAGAGTAAGCAGAGAGAGAAGGGGTGGAGTCGGGTACTTCAGCAGCCAGTAATGCGGTGGGGGGCGGAGTCGGGCACTTCGGCAGCCAGTAAGACGGTGATGGGGGGGCGGGCGCCACCGCGCCAGCCAGGTCAGTGAATCGCGTCAGTGTCTGCAATGCTCAGTGCTCACTCAGTGAGTACACATTGTGTGTGGGAGGGGGGCGCGGCAGAACGGTGACTATACAGACAGTACACAGTGACAGTACTAGTGCTGCTGTAGTGCTGTGCTGTAGATAGGCTAACAACTTGAAAAAAGTGGGTGGGACGGCGGCGGAACTGCGTTCCGCCTCCAATTGCAAGTGCCGGAACGCAGTTCCGCCCCGTTCCGGCCCACTTTAACCCCTGCTTATGTTCCTCAGCAACAAAAGAAAACGCACCACTATCAAATGCAGTCCTTTCGGCCCAATAAATGCAGAAGAGGGCGAGGCTCTTCCTTCCTTGCTAGTAGAGGGAGGGGAAGAGGTAAAGGATCAACAACCTTGTCGAGTTCGCAGGAGCAGAAGTCTTCCCCTGCTTCTGCCAAATCCACTGCATGACGCTGGGGCTCTCTTGTGGGAGTCCGCACCGGTGGGGTCACGTCTAAAACTCTTCAGTCAGTTCTGGATCCATTCGGGCCTAGACCCGTGGGTTTTACAAATAGTGCCCCAAGGGTACAAACTGGAGTTTCAAGACGTTCCCCCTCGCCGATTTTTCATATCGGCCTTACCAGTTTCTCCTCCGGACAGGGAGGTAGTAAGCGAGGCTATACAAAAGTTGTGTCAGAATCAAGTCATTATCCTGGTTCCCCCATCACAACAGGGAAAAGGCTTTTATTCAAGCCTTTTCGTGGTCCCGAAGCCAGACGGCTCGGTCAGGCCAATCCTAAACCTGAAATCCCTAAATTTCTACCTGAAGAAGTTCAAATTCAGAATGGAATCTCTCAGGGCAGTGATCTCCAGTCTGGAGGAAGGAGATTTCATGGTTTCGGTGGACATAAAGGATGCCTACTTACATGTTCCCATTTATCCTCCGCATCAGGCTTACCTGAGATTTGCGATTCAGGATTGTCATTACCAATTTCAGACGTTGCCGTTTGGTCTAACCACGTCTCCGAGGATTTTCACCAAGGTGATGGCGGAAATGATGGTTCTCCTTCACAAACAAGGAGTCACTATTATCCCGTACTTGGACGATCTCCTGATAAAGGCGAGATCCAGGGACCAGTTGGTGCGAAACATTGCACTCTCCCTGACAGTTCTTCAACAACACGGTTGGCTCTTAAACTTGCCAAAGTCGCAGTTGCTTCCAACAACGCGATTGTTGTTTTTGGGAATGATACTGGACACAGAACTTTAGAGAGTTTTTCTTCCAGTTGAAAGGGCTCTGGAGATGCAGAGTCTGGTCAAACAAGTTCTGAAACCAGCAAGACTGTCAATCCATGAATGCATTCGGTTGCTGGGGAAGATGGTTGCGGCCTACGAGGCCATTCAGTTTGGCAGGTTCCATGCCAGAGTGTTCCAGTGGGACCTGTTGGACAAGTAGTCCGGGTCCCACCTACACATGCACCGGAGGATAATCTTGTCTTCCAAGACCAGGGTGTCACTCCTGTGGTGGCTGCACAGCTCTCACCTCCTAGAGGGGCGCAGGTTCGGGATCCAGGACTGGATCCTAGTAACCACGGATGCAAGCCTCCGAGGCTGGGGGACAGTCACGCTGGGAGAAAACTTCCAAGGAAGATGTTCAAGTCAGGAAACTTGTCTCCACATAAACGTTCTGGAGTTAAGGGCCATTTACAACGGCCTTCTGCAAGCGGAACATCTTCTTCGAGATCTACCCGTACTGATCCAGTCGGACAATGTAACAGCAGTAGCGTACATAAACCGTCAGGGCGGAACGAAAAGCAGAGCGGCGATGGCAGAAGCCACAAGGATTTTCCGCTGGGCGGAAAAGCATACAAGCGCTCTGTCAGCGATCTTCATTCCAGGAGTGGACAACTGGGAAGCAGACTTCCTCAGCAGACACGATCTCCATCTAGGAGAGTGGGGCCTCCACCAAGAAGTCTTCGCAGAGGTGACAAGTCGTTGGGGAGTTCCTCAAGTAGATATGTTGGCATCTTGTCTCAACAAGAAGCTTCAGAGATATTGTTCAGGGTCGAGAGACCCTCAAGCAATAGCAGTGGATGCACTGGTGACACCGTGGGTGTTTCAGTCGGTGTATGTATTCCCTCCACTTCCTCTCATTCCAAAAGTTCTAAAGATCATAAGAAAAACAAAGATTCGGGCGATCCTCATTGTCCCAGACTGGCCAAGGAGGGCTTGGTATCCAGATCTTCAGGAATTACTCATAGGAGATCCCTGACCTCTTCCTCTGCGCGAGGACAAGTTACAACAGGGGCCGTGCGTGTATCAGGACTTACCGCGGCTACGTTTAACGGCATGGCAGTCGAGCGCAAAATCCTAGCCCGTAAGGGTATTCCCAGTGAAGTCATTCCCACACTTATTCAGTCCAGAAAAGGGGTAACGTCTAAACATTACCACCGTATTTGGAGAAAATATGTTTCTTGGTGTGAATCCAAGAAGGCTCCTACGGAAGAGTTTCAGCTAGGACGTTTTCTCCATTTTCTACAGGCAGGTGTGGATGCGGGCCTAAAATTGGGCTCAATTAAGGTACAGATTTCAGCCTTATCGGTTTTCTTTCAGAAACAATTGGCCTCCCTTCCAGAAGTTCAGACTTTCGTGAAAGGCGTGTTGCACATCCAACCTCCATTTGTGCCTCCAGTGGCACCATGGGATCTTAATGTGGTGTTGCAGTTCCTTCAATCACATTGGTTTGAACCTTTACAGAAGGTGGAGTTGAAGTTCCTCACTTGGAAAGTGGTCATCCTGTTGGCCTTGGCATCTGCAAGGCGGGTGTCTGAGTTAGCGGCCTTGTCTCACAAGAGCCCTTATTTGATCTTCCATGAAGATAGAGCTGAATTGAGGACACGTGGTGCCTGTGGCTACTGACGCTTTCGCTGAGTCAAAGTCTCTGGATGTGGTCAGAGCTTTGAAGATTTATGTCACCACAACGGCTCAGATTAGGAAAACAGAGGCTCTGTTGGTCCTGTATGCTCCCAAGATTGGGTGTCCTGCTTCCAAGCAGACCATTGTGCGCTGGATCTGTGGTACGATTCAGCGTGCTCATTCCACGGCAGGATTGCCATTACCGAAATCGGTGAATGCCCATTCTACTAGAAAGGTGGGCTCGTCCTGGGCGGCTGCCCGGGGGGTCTCGGCGTTACAGCTTTGCCAAGCAGCTACTTGGTCGGAATCAAACACTTTTGCTAAGTTTTACAAGTTTGATACCTTGGCCGATGATGACCTCAAGTTTGGTCAATCGGTGCTGCAGAGTCATCCGCACTCTCCCGCCCGTTCTAGAGCTTTGGTATAACCCCATCTAATGTGACCCCAGCATCCTCTAGGACGTATGAGAAAATAGGATTTTAATGCCTACCAGTAAATCCTTTAATCTTAGTCCTTAGAGGATGCTGGGCGCCCGTCCTAGTGCGTACTGTATCTGCAGTTATTAGTTGTGGTTACACACATGTTGTGTTACGTTTATTGTTAGCATGTTGCTGCAATTGTTCCTGCCGTTGGCTTGTGTTCTGTTGAATGCCATGTTGTGCGGCATGCTTGAGGTGTGAGCTGGTCTGAATCTCACCTTAGTTTAACATTAAATCCTTTCCTCGAAATGTCCGTCTCCCTGGGCACAGTTCCTATAACTGGAGTCTGGAGGAGGGGCATAGAGCGAAGAGCCAGTTCACACCCTTTCAAAGTCTTAAAGTGCCCATGTCTCCTGCGGATCCCATCTATACCCCGTGGTGCTAATGTGACCCCAGCATCCTCTAAAGACTAAGAGAAAAGGATTTACTGGTAGGTATTAAAATCCTATTTTTATATACCTACCAGTAAATCCTTTTCTCGTAGCCCGTAGAGGATGCTGGGCGCCCGCCCAGTGCTTCGTATTCCTGCATTGTTACTTGGTTAAGTATTGTTGGTTCAGCCGTTGCTGAATTGTTTCTTGTTGGTTAGCTTGGCTTTCCTTTTGTTATGTCTGAGCTGGTGTGAATCTCACCACTTTCTGTGTATTTCCTTCTCTCGAAATATGTCCATCTCCTCGGGCACAGTTTCTAGACTGAGTCTGGTAGGAGGGGCATAGTAGTAGGGGCGAGCCCACACTATTAAGCTCTTAAAGTGCCAGTGGCTCCTAGTGGACCTGTCTATACCCCATGGTACTAAATTGGACCCCAGAATCCTCTACGGGCTACGAGAAAAGGATTTACCAGTAGGTATATAAAATCCAATTTTTATGAACATTTATACCATTAAGAGTACATTAATGTGGTAAATAATTCTAGATTTTGTGATAAAGAGCAGGACAGGTTATGGCCCTTGTACATCCTATCTCACCCCAAGAGGGTGCTTTAGCAATACAACATCTTAAGCCTCTAAAAATCACTGACTTTTTGGCTTATCCGGAAATTTCTCCCAACATTTATTATATTAATGATGCTATTATTAAAGTTATTCCTAAGACAGGTAGAATTTCTTGGTATTCTAACCTTGGGGCAGATGTATTAAGCCTGGAGAAGTGATAAAGCAGTGAGAAGTGCAAGGTGGTAACGCACCAGCCAATCAGCTCCTGTCATTTTTCAAACCTGTAATAATTGGCTGGTGCATTATCACCTTCCACTTATCACTGCTTTATCACTTCTCCAGGCTTAATACATCTGCCCCCTTGTTCTATCTGTTATTCATAAAGATCAGACTGATTTAACTTGTGACTAAATTTCAGTTATTAATATCCATACGGTTCTACTGGTTTAAATATACACTGCTACCTCCTCCTTTGTGCAAGGAGGAACAGGAGGAGCACTGCCAGAGTCCTGCAAAATGACCTCCAGCAAGCCACAAATGTGCATGTGTCTACTCAAACGATCAGAAACAGACTCCATGAGGGTGGTATGAGGGCCCGACGTCCACAGGTGGGGGTTGTACTTACAGCCCAACACCGTGCAGGACATTTGGCATTTGCCAGAGAACACCAAGATTGACAAATTCGCCACTTGCGCCCTGTGCTCTTCACAGATGAAAGCAGGTTCTCACTGAGCACGTGACAGACGTGACAGAGTCTGGAGACATAGAAACATAGAATTTGACGGCAGATAAGAACCACTTGGCCCATCTAGTCTGCCCATTTTTTATCCTTTAGGTAATCTCAACCCTTTTTGAACCTTAATTCTTTGTAAGGATATTTATATGCCTATCCGAAGCATGTTTAAATTGCTCTACAGTCTTAGCCTCTACCACCTCTGATGGGACGCCAAGGAGAACGTTCTGCTGCCTGCAACATCCTCCAGCATGACCGGTTTGGCAGTGGGTCAGTAATGGTGTGGGGTGGCATTTCTTTGGGGGGGCCGCACAGCCCTGCATGTGCTCGCCAGTGGTAGCCTGACTCCCATTAGGTACCGAGATGAGATCCTCAGACCCCTTGTGAGACCATATGCTGGTGTGGTTGGCCCTGGGTTCCTCCTAATGCAAGACAATGCTAGACCTCATATGGCTCGAGTGTGTCAGCAGTTCCTGCAAGACGAAGGCACTGATGCTATGGACTGGCCCGCCCGTTCCCCAGACCTGAATCCAATTGAGCACATCTGGGACATCATGTTTCGCTCCATCCACCAACGTCTGCACCACAGACTGTCCAGGAGTTGGCGGATGCTT
This sequence comes from Pseudophryne corroboree, assembly GCF_028390025.1. Classification (NCBI taxonomy): domain Eukaryota; kingdom Metazoa; phylum Chordata; class Amphibia; order Anura; family Myobatrachidae; genus Pseudophryne; species Pseudophryne corroboree. The sequence goes on from NC_086446.1 coordinate 104,409,025, forward strand.
TAGTCCAGGTCTGGGAGGAGATCCCTCAGGAGACCATCCGCCACCTCATCAGGAGCATGCCCAGGCGTTGTAGGTAGGTCATACAGGCACATGGAGGCCACACACACTACTGAGCCTCATTTTGACTTGTTTTAAGGACATTACATCAAAGTTGGATCAGCCTGTAGTGTTTTTCCACTTTAATTTTGAGGGCGACTCCAAATCCAGACCTCCATGGGTTAATAAATTTGATTTCCATTGATCATTTTTGTGTGATTTTGTTGTCAGCACATTCCACTATGTAAAGAACAAAGTATTTAATAAGAATACTTCATTCATTCAGATCTAGGATGTGTTATTTTAGTGTTCCCTTTATTTTTTTGAGCAGTGTATTATCTCTGTATGCAGATAAGGCATTTGGGTCACCTGTCTAATGTACCGTCTATTAGAGCCTCAAAACGGGTGTAGTATGGCATGCCGGAGGCCGAGCTGCCGACAGCCAGCATACCGGGGCCAGAATCCCGACCGCCGGCTTACCGACAGCTGGGCGATCGCAAATGAGCCCCTTGCAGGCTCGCTGAGCTCGCCACACTGCGGGCACGGTGGCGTGCTACGCTATCTATTCTCCCTCCAGGAGGGTCGTGGACCCCCAAGAGGGAGAAAAGGTGACAGTGTGTCGGGATTCCGGCGTCGGGATCCCAACAGCCGGCAAACTGAAGCCCACCCCTCAAAACGCCTGAGACCCTCAAAACATTTGTTTTTTCTATTAAAATTTATGGAACTCATTTAAACTGAACACACTTCCCGTATAAAGGCTAATGGTTACGTTTCCTTTTGATATACTAAGAGATACACAACTATTATTCATTAGTACAGCTGACCGGGTGCCTTAAACCAGGATATCCGGAGGGACTGACATGTATGTGGAAGTGAACCATTGTTTCCCTAAAGAGGTCCCATAAGTTTGGCACTTCGTATATTTGAATTTAGTAGAACATTTATCAAAAAGCATTGCATCTGACAATCTAACTTAAACCCCTTTAAGACTTAAACTCCAGCTTAACCCGCTTCGGACCACGGGCACTGCGCATGGGTTGAAGCCTGGGTTTTCTGTACTTATTCTCACATGGGTGACGACCAGTGGCGGGTTTTACCTATGGGCTGCCCCCCACACTTTCCCCAAGTAAAATCCGCCACCCAGCTCAGTATACTGGGGGATAAAGACTTTATGAGCAACAAACCGTCTGGCCAGACGTACATTTGAGATGATAGACTCTAACATCGTTCTGCTGATAAAGCTTTCTACTGCCTATACATGCTAACTCGCTGAGCTGCTGATCCATATGGATTAAGCTAGTGTGATTATTTTTAAACAAAGAGACGTACAGACTCCCATCTATCTGCCTGCTACTAATAATTGAAGCAAAAAGGCAATTATACCTGCAAACCCTATTAGGTCACCATTCTCCTTCACATGTTACAATAAATTGAAAATTGTGGGGTGCATGGCAGAAATAGGTTTTTGAATTTCACTGAGCACTAAGAGGGTTCCGGCTTTTGTCTACTATGAAAGCTCTCCGTCCAGTTGAATCACAAGGAATGCAAATCAAGATTAACAACAAGATATATCTCACAGGCACAAAACCAACACAGGATTCATTCCACATTAATTAAGCCCCACACACACTAGACGAGAAAGTAAAAGATCTCGCTCAGAAGGGCCGATCTGAGTAAGATCTCTTACAACCTCGTCCAGTGTGTGCACACAATGTCGTTGACTATGTGCGCTCCCACACATCGTTAACGCCCCCCTCCCTCGTTTGAACATGTACATTCGAGGGCGGTCCTTGTTAATGTCGCTCCCTTCCCCGCCGGCATCGGCAAGTGACAATATCAGCGTTGGCGGGGGTGGTCTACTGTGTATACTGGGCTTTAAGATGCTCTCATCAGTGTAAAAGTAGGACTGCTTCATTTGCTCAGAATATGTGGTTTTAAGAAGTTATCTGATTTTATTAATGAGTTGGATAAAAGTGGCCATGTAGCTACTGTTATTTGTTACCTAATATGAGAATGTGACGTAAGTTCATCCTAATAGTTGTTATGAACCCTTGCTTATGCTACATAGCGCTAACAACCGTATGGTATGACCGTCTTTGTAAAGTTTATATATACCATTACCCTGATAACAGATGGCTGATATATGTTCTCCTTTATGAAACTATTGTACAGAACATTCCATAACGACTTATATATATCTATATATATATATATATATATATATATATATATATATATCTTATATATGGGGAAACATTACGGATAAATAAAAAAATAAAAAAAATAAAAAAATGTTCCAGATCTTTTATCACTTCTGGTCACCAAATTTTTGGCAGAGACGGACTTTTTAGGTGATGCCTCCGTGGTTTCCCAGAGTGTGGACTCATCCAGTTCAAGCATATACTGTATGACAAACAGAGAAAATATCTCATAGGGTAGTATTTAACAGTTTAATACAACACAAATATAATCACATTTGGTGCTTTAACTGGATGAGTTCATGCTCTTTGAGAAGCTGCAGAGGGATCACTTATCTGGCTCTGACAAAAGGGGATGTAGTCACTATGCCTGTGTTCGCGATCCTGGCGGTCAAGATGTCGGAGCTGGAATGCAGACACTTGTCGGAATGCTGGCGGCGGAATCCCGAACGCAAGTATGATGGGGAGGGTTAGGTTTAGGCTGCGGGGATGGATGGTTAGGTTTAGGCTGCAGGTAGGGAGGGTTAGGTTATGGGAGTGGAGGGTTAGGCTACATGGAGGTAGGGTAAGGGGGTTAGGATTAGGGTTTCTTTGCTACAGAGCCCCTGTCAACATAAAGAACAGTCAGGATGCCGCGGTCACTATTTAGAACTGCCGGTCTGCCGCTCCCAACCAGACAAAAGTGTGGAGAACAGAAGATGTGAAAAAAGACCACCTGGAACTTTTGTTTTACTTATTTTATTCAGTTTCAGTCCTCCCCCCCCATACATAATACATCTAATACTGTCCTTTTGCTAAATGAAAAGCCCCATATACACTAGACAAGATTTTGAAAGATCTCGCTCAGAATGGCCGATCTGAGCGAGATCTTTCACAATCTCGTCTAGTGTGTACACTAAATGTTGTTAACGATGCGCGCTCCCACGCATCGTAAATGACCCCCTCCCTCGTCCAAACATCTATGGACGACGGAGGTCCTCGTTAACGACAGCCATGCTGCATGCCGTCGCCGCTTGTCCCGGCAAGTGTGTATGCGCTTGCCGATGCCGGCCCCGCCAATACTGAAGTTGGCGGGGATCAGGTAGTGTTTACGGCCCTTTACACACTTGGAGACACTAATATAATAGGATTTTAATACCTACCGGTAAATCCTTTTCTCTTAGTCCGTAGAGGATGCTGGGGTCACTTCAAGAACCATGGGGTATAGACGGGATCCGCAGGAGACATGGGCACTTTAAGACTTTCAAATGGTGTGACCTGGCTCCTCCCTCTATGCCCCTCCTCCAGACTCCAGTTTAAGGATCTGTGCCCAGGGAGACGGACATTTCGAGGAAAGAATTTATTGTTAAACCACGGTGAGCATCTTACCAGCTCACACCTCAAGCATGCCGCAGAACGTGGCATACAACAAAACACAAGCCAACGGCATGGAGAATTTGCAGCAATATGCTGACAAAAAAACATAATACAACCTGTGTGTAACCACAACCAATAACTGCAGATACAGTACGCACTGGGACGGGCGCCCCGCATCCTCTACGGACTAAGAGAAAATAAGAATTTACTCACCGGTAATTCTATTTCTCGTAGTCCGTAGTGGATGCTGGGACTCCGTAAGGACCATGGGGATTAGCGGCTCCGCAGGAGACTGGGCACAACTATAAAGAAAGCTTTTAGACTACTGGTGTGCACTGGCTCCTCCCACTAAGACCCTCCTCCAGACTTCAGTTAGGATACTGTACCCGGAAGAGCTGACACAATAAGGAAGGATTTTGAATCCCGGGTAAGACTCATACCAGCCACACCAATCACACCGTATAACTCGTGATACAATACCCAGTTAACAGTATGACAACAACTGAGCCTCTCAACAGATGGCTCAACAATAACCCTTTAGTTAAGCAATAACTATATACAACAATCCACACTTGGGATGGGCGCCCAGCATCCACTACGGACTACGAGAAATAGAATTACTGGTGAGTAAATTCTTATTTTCTCTAACGTCCTAAGTGGATGCTGGGACTCCGTAAGGACCATGGGGATTATACCAAAGCTCCCAAACGGGCGGGAGAGTGCGGATGACTCTGCAGCACCGAATGGGCAAACTCTAGGTCCTCCTCAGCCAGGGTGTCAAACTTATAGAATTTAGCAAACGTGTTTGACCCCGACCAAGTAGCTGCTCGGCAAAGTTGAAAAGCCGAGACCCCTCGGACAGCCGCCCAAGAAGAGCCCACCTTCCTCGTGGAATGGGCTTTTACTGATTTAGGATGCGGCAGTCCAGCCGCAGAATGTGCAAGCTGAATCGTACTACAGATCCAGCGAGCAATAGTCTGCTTTGAAGCAGGTGCACCCAACTTGTTGGGCGCATACAGGATAAAGAGCGAGTCAGTCTTTCTGACTCCAGCTGTCCTGGAAACATAGATTTTTAGGGCCCTGACTACATCCAACAACTTGGAAGCCTCCAAGTCATTTGTAGCCGCAGGCACCACGATAGGTTGGTTCAGATGAAAAGCTGATATCACTTTGGGGAGAAACTGGGGACGAGTCCTCAATTCTGCCCTATCCATATGGAAAATCAGATAAGGGCTTTTACATGACAAAGCCGCCAATTCTGATACACGCCTGGCCGAAGCCAAGGCCAACAACATGACCACTTTCCACGTGAGATATTTCAAATCCACAGTTTTCAGTGGCTCAAACCAATGTGACTTTAGGAAATCCAACACCACGTTGAGATCCCAAGGTGCCACTGGAGGCACAAAAGGGGGCTGAATATGCAGCACTCCCTTAACAAAAGTCTGAACTTCAGGTAGTGAAGCCAGTTCTCTCTGGAAGAAAATCGATAGAGCCGAAATCTGGACCTTAATGGAACCCAATTTAAGGCCCATAGTCACCCCTGACTGTAGGAAGTGCAGGAAACGGCCCAGCTGAAATTCCTCCGTTGGGGCCTTCCTGGCCTCACACCACGCAACATATTTTCGCCATATGCGGTGATAATGGTTTGCGGTTACTTCTTTCCTAGCTTTAATCAGCGTAGGAATGACTTCCTCCGGAATGCCCTTTTCCTTCAGGATCCGGTGTTCAACCGCCATGCCGTCAAACCGCCATGCCGTCAAACGCAGCGCGGTAAGTCTTGGAACAGACAGGGCCCCTGCTGCAGCAGGTCTTGTCTGAGCGGTAGAGGCCATGGGTCCTCTGACATCATTTCTTGAAGTTCCGGGTACCAAGCTCTTCTTGGCCAATCCGGAACAATGAGTATAGTTCTTACTCCTCTTCTCCCTATTATCCTCAGTACCTTTGGTATGAGAGGAAGAGGAGGGAACACATAAACCGATCGGTACACCCACGGTGTTACTAGAGCGTCCACAGCTATCGCCTGCGGGTCTCTCGACCTGGCGCAATATTTTTCTAGCTTTTTGTTTAGGCGGGACGCCATCATGTCCACCTGTGGCTTTTTCCAACGGTTTACAATCATTTGAAAGACTTCTGGATGAAGTCCCCACTCTCCCGGGTGGAGGTCGTGCCTGCTGAGGAAGTCTGCTTCCCAGTTGTCCACTCCCGGAATGAACACTGCTGACAGTGCTAACACGTGATTTTCCGCCCATCGGAGAATCCTTGTGGCTTCTGCCATTGCCGTCCTGCTTCTCGTGCCGCCCTGTCGATTTACATGGGCGACCGCCGTGATGTTGTCTGACTGGATCAGTACCGGCTGGTTTTGAAGCAGGGGTTTTGCCTGACTTAGGGCATTGTAAATGGCCCTCAGTTCCAGAATATTTATGTGCAGGGAAGTCTCCTGACTTGACCATAGTCCTTGGAAGTTTATTTCCTGTGTGACTGCTCCCCAGCCTCGAAGGCTGGCATCCGTGGTCACCAGGACCCAGTCCTGTATGCCGAATCTGCGGCCCTCTTGAAGATGAGCACTCTGCAGCCACCACAGCAGAGACACCCTTGTCCTCGGAGACAGGGTTATCAGACGATGCATCTGAAGATGCGATCCGGACCACTTGTCCAACAGGTCCCACTGAAATGTTCTTGCATGAAACCTGCCGAATGGAATCGCTTCGTAGGAAGCTACCATTTTTCCCAGGATCCGCGTGCAGTGATGCACCGACACCTGTTTTGGTTTTAGGAGGCCTCTGACTAGAGATGACAGCTCCTTGGCCTTCTCCTCCGGGAGAAACACTTTTCTCTGTTCTGTGTCCAGAACCATCCCTAGGAACAGCAGACGTGTCGTAGGGACCAGCTGTGACTTTGGAATGTTTAGAATCCAGCCGTGCTGTTGTAGCACTTCCCGAGATAGTGCTACCCCTACCAACAACTGCTCTCTGGACCTCGCCTTTATCAGGAGATCGTCCAAGTACGGGATAATTAAAACTCCCTTCTTTCGAAGGAGTATCATCATTTCGGCCATTACCGTGGTAAAGACCCTCGGAGCCGTGGATAGACCGAACGGCAACGTCTGGAATTGGTAATGACAATCCTGTACCACAAATCTGAGGTACTCCTGGTGAGGATGGTAAATGGGGACATGCAGGTAAGCATCCTTGATGTCCAGTGATACCATGTAATCCCCCTCGTCCAGGCTTGCAATAACCGCCCTGAGCGATTCCATCTTGAACTTGAATTTTTTAATATATGTGTTCAAGGATTTCAAATTTAAAATGGGTCTCACCGAACCGTCCGGTTTCGGTACCACAAACATTGTGGAATAGTAACCCCTTCCTTGTTGAAGTAGGGGCACCTTTACTATCACTTGTTGTGAATACAGCTTGTGAATTGCCTGTAACACTGCCTCCCTGCCTGAGGGAGTGGTTGGCAAGGCAGATTTGAGGAAACGGCGGGGGGGGAGACGTCTCGAATTCCCGCTTGTACCCCTGAGATACTACTTGAATGATCCAGGGATCCACCCGTGAGCGAGCCCACTGATTGCTGAAATATTTGAGACGGGCCCCCACCGTACCTGGCTCCGCCTGTGAAGCCCCAGCGTCATGCTGTGGACTTAGAGGAAGCGGGGGAGGACTTTTGCTCCTGGGAACTGGCTGTATGCTGCAGCTTCTTTCCCTTACCTCTGCCTCTGGGCAGAAAGGACGCGCCTTTAACCCGCTTGCCCCTATTGGGCCGAAAGGACTGTACCTGATAATACGGTGCTTTCTTTGGTTGTGAGGGAACATGGGGTAAAAATGTAGACATCCCAGTTGTTGCTGTGGAAACGAGGTCCGAGAGACCATCCCCGAACAACTCCTCACCCTTATAAGGCAGAACTTCCATGCGTCGTTTGGAATCTGCATCTCCTGTCCACTGCCGAGTCCATAACCCTCTCCTGGCAGAAATGGACATTGCACTAATTTTGGATGCCAGCCGGCAAATATCCCTCTGTGCATCCCTCATGTATAAAAGTGCGTCTTTTATATGCTCTACGTTTAGCAATATAGTGTCCCTGTCTAGGGTATCTATATTTTCTGAAACGGAATCTGACCACGCAGCAGCAGCACTGCACATCCAGGCTGAAGCAATAGCCGGTCTCAGTATAACACCTGTGTGTGTATATATAGATTTCTATCAGCAGATTCCTTCAGGGCGGCCGTATCCGGAGACGGTAGTGCCACCTTCTTTGACAAGCGTATGAGCGCTTTATCCACCCTAGGGGATGTTTCCCAGCGTGACCTATCCTCTGGCGGGAAAGGGTACGCCATTAGTAACCTCTTAGAAATTACCATCTTTTTATCAGGGGAAGCCCACGCTTCTTCACACACTTCATTTAACTCCTCAGATGGAGGAAAAGCTACTGGTAGTTTTTTCTCTCCAAACATAATACCCTTTTTGTGGTACCGGGGGTAACATCAGAAATGTGCAACACATTTTTCATTGCCTCAATCATGTAACGTGTGGCCCTACTGGAAGTTACATTAGTCTCAGCGTCGTCGACACTGGAGTCAGTATCCGTGTCGACATCTGTGTCTGCCATCTGAGGTAGCGGGCGTTTTAGAGCCCCTGATGGCTTTTGAGACGCCTGGGCAGGCACAGGCTGAGAAGCCGGCTGTCCCACAATAGGTATGTCGTCAAACCTTTTATGCAAGGAGTCGACACTGTCGCGTAAGTCCTTCCACAGCACCATCCACTCAGTTGTCGACCCCGCAGGGGGTGACATCACGTTTACAGGCATTTGCTCCGCCTCCACATAAGCCTCCTCATCAAACATGTCGACACAGCCGTACCGACACACCGCAAACACACAGGGAATGCTCTGACAGAGGACAGGACCCCACAAAGCCCTTTGGGGAGACAGAGAGAGAGTATGCCAGCACACACCAGAGCGCTATATAACACTGGGATCCCACTATCAATGAGTGTTTTCCCTTATAGCTGCTTTTTTATATATATCATATATATATTATCTATACTGCGCCTAAATTTAGTGCCCCCCTCTCTTTTTTACCCTTCTGTAGTGTTCAGACTGCAGGGGAGAGCCAGGGAGCTTCCTTCCAGCGGAACTGTGAGGGAAAAATGGCGCCAGTGTGCTGAGGGAGATGGCCCCGCCCCTTTTTCGGCGGACTTTCTCCCGCTTTTTCTGGAATACTGGCAGGGGTAATTTTACATCTATATAGCCTCTAGGACTATATATGATGTAGATTTGCCAGCCAAGGTGTCATATATTGCCCTCAGGGCGCCCCCCCCCCAGCGCCCTGCACCCATCAGTGACCGGAGTGTGAGGTGTACATGAGGAGCAATGGCGCACAGCTGCAGTGCTGTGCGCTACCTTGGTGAAGACCGAAGTCTTCTGCCGCCGATTTTCCGGACCTCTTCTTTGCTTCTGGCTCTGTAAGGGGGACGGTGGCGCGGCTCCGGGAACGAACACCAAGGTCGGGTCCTGCGGTCGATCCCTCTGGAGCTAATGGTGTCCAGTAACCTAAGAAGCCCAAACTACCACCTGATAGGTAGGTTCGCTTCTTCTCCCCTTAGTCCCTCGCTGCAGTGAGTCTGTTGCCAGCAGATCTCACTGTAAAATAAAAAACCTAAATATACTTTCTTTCTAGGTGCTTAGGAGAGCCCCTAGTGTGCATCCAGCTCAGCCGGGCACAAGAATCTAACTGAAGTCTGGAGGAGGGTCTTAGTGGGAGGAGCCAGTACACACCAGTAGTCTAAAAGCTTTCTTTATAGTTGTGCCCAGTCTCCTGCGGAGCCGCTAATCCCCATGGTCCTTACGGAGTCCCAGCATCCACTTAGGACGTTAGAGAAAAGGATTTACCGGTAGGTATTTAAATCCTATTTTCTCATACGTCCTAGAGGATGCTGGGGTCACTTCAAGAACCATGGGGTTATACCAAAGCTCTAGAATGGGCGGGAGAGTGCGGACGACTCTGCAGTACCGAATGACCAAACGTGAGGTCAACCTCGGACAAGGTATTAAAGCTGTAAAACAGAGGTTCTCAAACTCGGTCCTCGGGAGCCCACACAGTGCATGTTTTGCAGGTAACCCAGCAGGTGCACAGGTGTATTAATTACTCACTGACGCATTTTAAAAGGTCCACGGGTGGAGCTAATTATTTCACTTGCGATTCTGTGAGGAGACCTGCAAAACATGCACTGTGTGGGCCCCCGAGGACCGAGTTTGAGAACCTATGCTGTAAAACAAAGCCCAATTATTTGCTAAATAGCCGCTCGGCAAAGTTGCAATGCCGAGACTCCCCGGTCAACCGCCCCTGACGAGCCCACCTTTCTAGTAGAATGGGCCTTCACCTATTTCGGTAACGGCAATCCTGCCATGAGATGAGCATGCTGAATCGTACCACAGATCCAGCGCGCAACGGTCTGCTTGGAAGCAGGACACCCAATTTTGCTGGGAGCAAACAGGACAAACAGAGGCTGTGTTTCTAAACGGAGCCGTCCTTGTGTCATAAATTTTCAAAAACTCTGACCACATGCAGAGACTTCGATTCAGCGAAGGCGTCCATAGCCACAGGCACCACCATAGGTTGGTATATGTGGAAGAAAGAAACCACCTTCGGTAGAAATTATTGACGAGTTTCCAACTCTGCTCTATCTTCATGGAAGATCAAATAAGGTCTCTTGTGAGGCCAGACCGCTAACTCAGACACTCGCCTTGTGTATGCCAAGGCCAACATGACGACCACTTTACCAGTGAGGAGTTTCACTCCGCCTTACGTAAAGGTTCGAACCAATGTGATTGAAGGAACTGCAACACCCCATTAAGATCCCCTGGTGCCACTGGGGCACAAAAGGAGGTTGGATGTGCAACACTCCCTTCACGCCAGTCTGAACTTCTGAAAGGGAGTCCAATTGAGTCCGAAAGAAAACCGATAAGGCCGATTTTGATTGCTGAAAACTCTACCGTAGGCGTCTTCTTGGATTCACACCAAGAAACTTATTTTCTCCAAACCGGTAGTAATGTTTAGACGCTACCCCTTTTCTAATCCGAATAAGTGTGGGAACTACTTCCGTGGGAACTACTTCCTTGGGAATATCCTTACAGACTAAGATCTGGCGCTCAACCGCCATGTCGTCTAACGTAGCCACGGTAAGTCCTAATACACGCATGGCCCCTGCCGCCACAGGTCCTCGCACAAAGGAAAAGGCCAGGGATCTCCTATGAGTAATTCCTGAGATCTGGATACCAAGCTCTCCTTGGCCAGTCTGGGACCATGAGGCTCACCTGCATTTCCTTTATATGAACCCAGAACTTTTGGAACAAGAGAAAACGTAGGGTATATATATACCGACTGAAAACACCCACGGTGTCTTCACTGTCCTGTTTGAGGGTCCATTGACCTGGAACTCTGAAGCATCTTGTTGAGACGAGATGCCATCATTCCTACTTGAAGAAATCCCAATGACATGTCTTCGAAGACTACTTGGAAGAGGTCTCCCCTCTCCTGGATGGAGATCGTCTGCTGAGGAAGTCTGCTTCCCAGTCGTCCACTCCTAGAACGAACATTACTGACCGCTTGCATGATTTTCCGCCCCGCGGAAAATCCTTGTGGCTTCTGCCATTTCTGTTCTGTTTTTCGTTGTAGAAAATCGCTGTAAAACGGCCCTTAACTCTAGACCGTTAATGTGGTGATCAGTTTTCTAACTTGACCATCTTCCTTGGAAGTTTTCCTTTTGAGTAACTGGCCCCCCAGCCTCGGAGGCTTGCATCTGTGGTCACTAGGATCCAGGCCTGGATCCCGACCCTGCGCCCCTCTAGGAGGTGAGAACTGCGCAGCCACCACAGGAGTGAGATTCTGGTCTTGGAAGACAGGATTATCCTCCGGTGTAGGTGGGAACCGGACCCCTTGTCCAACAGGTCCCTCTGGAACACCCTGGCATGGAACCTGCCAAATTGAGTGGCCTCGTAGGCCGCAACCATCTTATCCAGCAACCGAATGTATTGATGAATTGCCACTCTTGCTGGTCTCGGAATTTGTTTGACCAGACTCTGGATCTCCAGAGCCTTTTCCACTGGAAGAATAAAACTCCTTGCAGTTCTGTGTCTAGTATTATTCCCAAACAGACAATTGCGTCGTTGGGACCAACAGTGATTCTGGCAAGTTCAGGAGCTAAACCTTGTTGTTGAAGAACTGTCAGGGAGAGAGAGCAACGTTTTGAACTCGCCGTCATCAGGGAACCGTCCCAGTACGGGATAACTGTGACTCCTTACTAGCGACGGAGAAGCATCATTACCACCATCACCTTGGAAAAAATCCTTGGAGCCGTGGACAGACCCACGCCAACGTCTGAAATTGGTAATGACACCCCTGAATTGCAAACCTCAGGCAAGTCTAATGCGGAGGTTCTTCATGTCTACTGAGACCATGGAAACATTTTTTTTTTTAGATTGGAGATCACTGCCCTGAGAGATTCCATCTTGGATTTGAATTTCTTTCAGTAGAAATTGAGGGATTTCAGATTTAGGATTGGTCTGACCGAGCCGTCTGGTTTTGGGACCACGAAGAGGCTTGAATACAAAAACCTTCTCCCTGTTGTGACAGGGGAAAACCAGGTCAATGACCTGATCCTAATACAACCTTAGTATTGTGTCGCATACTACCTCCCCTAGACTTTAGTAAGGCTTTTGACACAGTTCCACATCGCAGACTGCTAAATAAACTTGAAAGTTTGGGATTGGATATTAGGATTATTGAATGGATAAGATCTTGGTTGAAGGATAGAAAACAGAGAGTTGTGGTAAATGGAGTGCATTCACAGGAGGGAAATGTTACCAGTGGAGTACCCCAGGGATCTGTACTTGGGCCAGTGCTTTTTAATATCTTTATTGGTGACATTGCAAATGGCATTAAAGGGAAAGTATGCCTTTTTGCAGATGACACAAAGGTATGCAACAGGGTAGACACACCAGGTGGGGTAAAACAAATGATTGAGGATCTAGGTAGACTAGAGGAATGGTCAAGAGTCTGGCAATTACAGTTTAATGCCAAAAAATGCAAAATCATGCACTTGGGTCTCAAAAATCCTAAAGCTAAATACAGTATTAATGGCACTATACTGGAAACTACTGAGGAGGAAAGGGATCTAGGAGTCACTATTTCAGATGACTTAAAAGCAGGTAAGCAATGTAACAAGGCAATGAGGAAGGCTAGTCAGATGCTTGGCTGCATTGGGAGAGGAATCAGCAGCAGAAAGAAAGAAGTAATAATGCCACTGTATAGGTCATTGGTACGGCCTCATCTAGAATACTGTATTCAGTTCTGGAGGCCATATCTTCAATAGGATATTAATACATTAGAAACTGTACAAAGGAGGGCAACTAAAATGGTGCATGGCCTACATCACAAAACATACCCAGAAAGACTAAGAAATCTCAATATGTATAGTTTGGAGCAGAGAAGGGAAAGGGGGGACATGATAGAAACGTTCAAATATATGAAGGGTTTTAACAAAGTCCAGGAGGGAAACATTCTCCAAATGAAGAGAAGCAATAGGACACGAGGACATGCACTGAGACTGGAGGGGGGGAGGTTCAGGGGAAATTTGCGGAAAAATTATTTCACAGAAAGGGTAGTGGACAAGTGGAATAGCCTCCCATCAGAGGTGGTAGAGGCTAAGACAGTAGAGCAATTTAAACATGCATGGGATAGACATAAGGATATCCTTACAAAGAAATAAGGATCAAATAAGGTTAGTGATAAAAAATAATATAAAAAAAAAAAAAAAGGGGCAGACTAGATGGGCCAAGTGGTTCTTATCTGCCGACAAATTCTATGTTTCCCCGTCCGGAGGAGAATCTCTAATTTGAAAAACTAGTGAGGGGAAAACGTCTGGAAACTCCAGTATGTACCCTTGGGACACTATTCGTAAAACCCACGGGACCAGGTCCGTTCCGGGACTGACTAAAGAGTTTTCAGACGTGGCCCCTCCGGTGTGGACTCCCGCAAGGGAGTCCCAGCGTCATGCGGTGGATGTGGCAGAACAGAGGATGATGTCTGCTCCTGTGACCTTGAAGAGGTTGCGGACCTCTTCCCTTTTCTCCCTCCTCTATCTGCAAAGAAAAGGGAATATGTATCTATTGGGCCAAGATGACTGCATCCGTTGGGAGGGAATATAGGGCAAGAAGGTTGACTTACCAGCGGCAGCTGTCGAGATCAAATTAACTAGGCCGTCACCAAACCAGGTTCCACCTTCATAGGGCAGAGACTCTATTTCTTCTCGGAGTCAGCATTAGCATTACATTGGTGAATCCACAACGCCCTCCTAACCGAGACCGCCATGGAATTGGACTGTGAACCCAATAGTCCTATATCCCTTGCAGTCGCACGAAAGTATGCTGCAGTGTTCTTGATATGACCTAACGTAAGGAGGGTATCTATATTGGATGACAAGTCATCCGACCAATTTTTGAATACTACTACTCCCCCGTGCGCATGTAATGGCAGGTCTATCCAACGTACACGTGGACATATAACCAGAAAATAACGTATCTTCCTGCATACAATCCGCTGGATTTGTGACAGGGCCCCGTGCAGAACAGGGGGTGACTCCCACTTTATTCTGTCCGCGGCGGGAAAAGAATAAACAATCGGAATCCACTTGAGGATTTGAAACCATCTTGTCAGGGCTGACCTCGACTTTCTCACACAGAGCGCTCAGCACATGAGAAGGAGGAATGTTACCTCAGCTTTCATTATAAATGTATATATCTATATATATACCCATATATAGACCCTTTTGTCAGTAACAGCAGGGTCCTCAGTGTAGTGATGAGCGGATTCGTTTTTACTCGGTTCTCAAAACGGCATCTTATTGGCTATTCAAAACACGTAACATCCGTGAGCCAATAAGATGCCGTTTTGAGAACCGAGTAAAACAGAGTAAAACCGAATCCGCTCGTCACTACCTCAGTGATGTTAATACATCTTTAATTTGCACTAATCATATACTGAGTGCTCTCTTTATTATTATTATTATTATTTTTTTTGTGGATCTAATCAGGAAACATTATGGTCGACATAGGAAACAGTATCCGTGTCGATATCAGGGAGTAATAACTGGGCAAAATAATCTGTTTTGCGACCCTCAGGGGTCTGAGGGAAATATAGCTATGATCTTACATAGATATTTCTACGTCTGTGTCTGGGACACAGATTTTTGCAACTATATATGTATATATATATATATATATATATATATAACACATACATATATATATATATATATATATATATATACACATATATACACATATACATACATATATAGAGCCTTACTGATATGCATCACATTATCATGCCAATTTTTACCCAGTCAGATATTATTGGTGCCGACAGGGCCACCCACACACACGACTGTGTCCCCACTATATTTTCCTCTAGGGAAAAAAAACATTCAGCCACTGACATGTTGACACACATGTACCAAGCCCCATCAGGAGTCGGCGGTGCCGACAGGGTCACTCCCACAGCCGTTTGTGGGAAGATCACTCAGCATCAGACATGCCGGCACACGTGTACCAAACACCCACCGACACACCGGGCATATAGAAGACAGACCCACAGTAAAGTCTGTCAGGGAGACACAGATGTAGTTTTCCCGCTCACAACCCAGCACTCTATCCCAGTTCTGAAAACCTTTATATAATCAGACCTGTAGCGTATTTATAACTAACTTATATTGCACCAAAACAACTGTGCCCCCCCCTCCCCATTTTTCACTCGGTTATGTGTGAGGAAGGACCAGCGTCTCTACAACTCTGTGGAGAGAAAATGGCGCTGATGAGAGCTATGAGAGATAAGCCCCGCCCCGCTATTTTTCATTATATTTATACTGGCGGGGGTCACTCATACCAATCTTTTCCAGTCACATATGAGGATTTATATGCTGCCCAGGGCGCCCCCGCGCCCTGCACCCTACAGTGCCGCTGTGTGTGGGAGCTTGGCGCGCAGCGCGATCGCTGTGCGGTACCTCAAAAGCCGTCACTGAAGTCTTCTTTTCTTTTTCTACTCACTGTCTTCTGACTTCTGGCTCTGCAAGGGGGAGTACCTAGTGTTCCAAACCCTCAGGAGCTAATGGTGTGCTGCAGCCAAAGAAGCAGAGCTTTAAACTCACTAGAAGTAGGTCTGACTTCTCTCCCATAAGTCCCACAAAGCAGGGAGACTGTTGCCAGCAGCCCCCCTGAAAATAAAAAACCTAACAAAGTCTTTTCAGAGAAACTCAGTAGAGCTCCTCAGAGTGCATCCAGTCTGCCTGGGCACAATTCTAAAACTGGAGTCTGGAGGAGGGGCATAGAGGGAGGAGCCAGGTCACACCATTTGAAAGTCTTAAAGTGCCCATGTCTCCTGCGGATCCCGTCTATACCCCATGGTTCTTGAAGTGACCCCAGCATCCTCTAGGACGTATGAGCTGTAATACAGAAGCTACATGAATTTAGATCTATTTTGCTCATTGATTTTCCATTTTAGTGCATAATAAAAATTGTTAAATTAAAAATGAAATAAACAGGAAAGACCAAAAGCTGATGACTGGAATATCAATAGATAGGTCAATGTTTACTCATAGTAACAGTACAAATAATGATATTAAATAATAATATTAAATAAAATAAAAAGGGTGTGAGGCTATTCAGTTAAAGATGGTACATACTAAATGGTCAGTTCAAGACCTTTTTACTAGTACTAGACAGCGCCTAGGTACCGAACATTTAATAAGAGTTCATCAGGATCTGCAGGCAGTCTTGCATCTAAAGTAACGGCCACTAGGCATTCTCCACCCATAAGGTCTAGTTATAGGCTGGCCTATGAGCTCCAGATCCTGGGAACTTGTTGCTGAGAAGCTGGACCTGGCAGAGTTAGGTCTTTTTGATGGTAAGAAGTCCTTATCTTACTGCAAAGTCATTTAACTTATACATTATCATTCCATTATCTGAGCAGCCAGTTCATTCTTCTACTTGTGAACTTTCATGTGTCTTTTTAAATGACCCTTGAACCTAAATCCCTGCTGACATTCAGGGCAGGAGAACATTCTATCTCTGGCGTGAGACTTCAGATGTACTGCAAGGTGTGAATTACGGGAGAAGCTCTTCTCACATTCGGTACAGGCATATGGACGCTCCCCAGTGTGAATCCTCATATGTATTTTCAGGTGAGACCGCTCTATAAATCCCCGGCCACAGACGGAGCAGGGAAACGGCTTCTCTCCGGTGTGGATCCTCTGGTGCACTGTAAGGTGGGAATTAAACGTGAAGCTTTTCCCACACTCATTGCACGGAAAGGGCTTTTCCCTGGTGTGAACCCTCTGATGCGTGATAAGATTTTCCTTATTGGTGAAAAGTTTCCCGCACACCAGACAGGTGAACGGCTTTTCCCCGGTATGAATCCTTCGATGCCTGACCAGGTGCGTTTTGCGGGCAAAACGCTTTCCACAATCAGCACAAGAAAACGGTCTCTCTCCGGTGTGCGTCATTTGGTGTTTGAGGAGTTGTGGCCGATAGGAGAAGCACTTCCCGCACTCGGAGCAGGAGTAGGGTTTCTCCCCGGTGTGAGTCCTAATGTGCACGACCAGGTTCGAACCCTGCGTAAAACATTTCCCACACACGGAGCAGGAGTAGGGTTTCTCCCCGGTGTGAAATCTCTGGTGTGTAGATACGCTGGTCTTATTGGCAAAGCGTTTGCCGCACTCAGCGCAGGAGAACGGCTTCTCGCCCGTGTGGGTCCTTTGGTGGCTGATCAAGCGGCAGTTTTTGTAAAACCGTTTCCCGCATTCCGAGCAAGAGAACGGTTTTATCCCGATGTGGATTTTCAGGTGTCTGGAGAGACCCGGTTGGTCCTTGAAACATTTGCCACACACGCAACAACAGTAGGTCTTCTCAGAGCCGGGTATTCGGTGGTGTGACTTAAAAGCTGCCTTATTGCAAAATGACTTGCCACAGGCGGGACAGTCCATGATAGAGAAGCGGTTCCTCTTTCTGCGCGCATAGCCATTCTTTTTCCTAGGCTTCCGAGCATCACCTGATGCATCTTTTGGCTGCATAAGCTCTGCGCCTTTGTACAAATATCTGTCAATGGGTTTTTCCTCCTTAACATTATCAGACTTGTGTTCCATGGGTACGTAAATGTCAGTGTCTTCGAAATTATCATTACAAGAGATAGAATCTTCCTTGATAAGTACAGATGTAAAGTCTGTGTCCTCCTGCTGGCACGTTCCACTAATAGAGTCTTCTTCCCATAGATGGAGAGATCCATCATTGACATTCCTCAAAGATGGGCTCTGCCTTCTCAGTCTATATCCTGTCTGCTGATTACTTTCAAAACCAGGTGGATCTCCACTTAAAACATCCGGAGAGGACGTAAGTGAAGCAAATCCTAGTGGTGATTCTAGATCGATGTCCTTGTCTGTCATAAAAAGAGTAAATTAAAAAAAAAACATTAGGCATCCTTCACCAATTAGGTCTACAACTACTGCGAGAAGACATTTCCAATATAGGTTAGGAATGCTTTTAACAAAACTAATAATGTTAGCAATGCGAGTTTGTTTTATCTTTTTTTTTTTTTTTGCTTAACTATGCATGTGATCATGTGATCCTGCTGGAAGAGTGAAGAGGATAAGGGCAGATCTGCTAAATCTTGAACATGATAAAGTGGAGATATAAAGCACCAGCCCATCAGCTCCTTACTGCCACGTTACAGGCTGTGTTTGAAAAATGACAGTATGTAACTGATTGGCTGGGGCTTTATCTCTCTAAGTCTTTATCTTAGTACAGCTGCCTCTGAGAGAAGAGCTGGCTGTTAGACAAGCCACATGAAATGACAGAAGTAAACTTTCTATGAGATGAAAAGACTTAAGAGGAAGATTTGTGAAAAGGAGATTTATGGTAGACTTACCATGGTTAAATCTCTTTCTGCGAGGTACACTGGATTCCACAGGGAATACATCGGGGGTGTAGAGTTGGATCTTGATCCGAGGCACCAACAGGCTAAAGCTTTGACTGTTCCCAGGATGCACTGCACCGCCTCCAGGCACTGGAGCTCAGTTTCGTTCACCGGTCCAATGCAGTAGCAGGTAAGAGAGACGGTAGATGTTAGTCACATAGAACCATATTCTCCCGACAGGAGAAGGGGCCAGCGGCTAATGCCATACAAATCCAAAGAAGCTAAGTGCGTCAGGGTGGGCGCCCTGTGGAATCCAGTGTATCTCGCAGAAAGAGATCTAACCATGGTAAGTCTACCATAAATCTCCTTTTCTGCAGCAGGGTACACTGGCATTCCACAGGGAATACATCGGGGATGTCCTAAAGCAGTTCCTTTTGGGAGGGGACGCACCGTGGCGGGCACAAGAACCCGGCATCCAAAGGAAGCATCCTGGGAGGCGGAAGTATCAAAGGCATAAAACCTAATGAACGCCTTCACTGAAGACCACGTAGCCGCCTTGCACAATTGTTCAGCAGACACGCCTCGGTGGGCCGCCCAAGAAGGTCCAACAGACAAGAGTAGAATGGGCTTTGATAGCAGCAGGAGCTGGGAGTCCAGCCCACGCATAAGCTTGTGCAATCACCTTTCTAATCCATCTGGCCAAGGTTTGCTTATTCGCAGGCCAGCCACATTTGTGAAAACCAAAAAGTACAAAAAGGGTATCCGACCTCCTGATAGAGGCAGTCCTCTCCACATAACTACGGAGAGCATTCACCGCTTTTTGTAGGACAAACCAGAAGAGATAAAAGCCGGAACCACAATCTCTTGGTTAAGATGGAAAGATGACACCACCTTAGGTAGATATCCGGGGCGAGTTCTAAGAACTGCCCGGTCATGGTGAAAAATCAGAAAGGGTGGACGACAGGACAAAGCGCCTAAGTCCGACACCTAGCAGAGGCAATAGCCAGTAAAAACGCGACCTTAAGCGTAAGGCATTTAAAGATCCACAGACTCAAGAGGTTCAAATGGAGACTCTTGTAGGGCATTTAAGACAACAGACAGATCCCATGGAGCCACAGTAGGGACATAGGGAGGCCGAATCCGTAAAACATCCTGAGTGTAAGTATGAACGTCAGGAATAGACGCAATTTTCCTCTGAAACCACACCGACAAGGCAGAAAATAGGATTTTGGTACTTACCAGGTAAATCCTTTTCTTTGAATCCATAGGGGGCACTGGAGTACTCTTGGGATATGGACGGTTTCACAGGAACTAGGCACTGAATAAATTAAAATTTGAGACTACTTCTCCCCTCCATATCCCAGAGTACCTCAGTGTTTTTTTACTGAGCCGAACAGGAGCTATAGAGGTTGACAATGGAGAATTACATATAACAAACGGACAACAATAAAGTTGACACATAACGTTACTGACAACTAACAGTTGACACCAACCCGATAAACTTGCTAATTTGAACCAGTCGGTGAGAGTGTGATACCATAAGATCCCCTGAACTTACCACAAGCCAGGTAAAACTGCTCTGGGTGGGCGTCCAGTGCCCCCTATGGATTCAAAGAAAAGGATTTACCTGGTAAGTACCAAAATCCTATTTTCTTTTTCATCCACTAGGGGTCACTGGAGTACTCTTGGGACGTACCAAAGTTTCCCCCGTGGGCGGGAGAGCTGTTTGGCACCTGTAACACTAGACGGCCAAAGCTAGATGCTGATGCCGCAAAAGTATCAAACTTGTAAAAGCGCACAAACGTGTGCACTGAAGACCATGTAGCCGCACTGCAAAGCTGTGTCGTAGAAACTCCACGACCAGCTGCCCATGACGTTCCTGGAGAACGTGTGGAATGAGCTGTTACTGATGTAGGCGGCTGTAACCTAGCATGAAGGTAAGCCTGACGTATGGTCAGTTTTATCCATCTGGATAAGGTCTTCTTAGAAGGTGGCCAACCCATCTTGGCCGCATCATAGAGGATAACAACGTATCCGTCTTAGGAACTGTAGACGTTCGGAATATATCAACGCGTAATGCCAAGATTCCAGAATCTCCTGTTAACACAGGAACTACTATTGGTTGATTGATGTGAAAAGAGGACACTACTTTTGGTAGGAAAGCGGGATTCGTCCAAAGTTCCGCTCTGTCATTATGAAACACTAAATACGGTGGCTTGCATGACAAGGCACCCAAATCTGAAACCCGTCCTGCCGAAGCTAAGGCTAGGGGAGAAATAGTTTTCCAAGTGAGAAACTTAATATCCACTTGTTGTAAGGGTTCCAAATAAAAAGACTATAAGAAATCTAAAACCAGATTCAAGTCCCATGGCGCAGTAAGTGGAGTGAAATGGAGGCTGTACTTTGAGGACACCCTGCATAAAGGTGTGTACCGACGGCAATAGAGCCAATCTTCTTTGAAAATAAATTGACAACGCAGATATCTGCACCTTTAGTGTGGATAAACGCAGACCTCCATCTAACCCCATCTGTAGACATCACAAAAGACGGGATAACTTGAAAGATGATGTCGGAAACTTCCGAGCTTCACACCAACCTATATAGGCATGCCAAATTCTGTAATAATGAGCTGCCGTAACCGGCTTCCTAGCTCGTAACATGGTTGGTATAACCTATTCTGGAATGCCCTCTCTTTTTAAGAGGGCTGTCTCAACAGCCACTCCGTCAAACGCAGCCTAAATCGGAGAAAAGAAACGGACCCTGTTGTAACAGGTCCGGACATAGTGGGAGCGGCCAAGGAACGTCCGTGAGTAGACCGCGGAGATCCGAAAACCAAGCTCTCCGAGGCCAATGAGGCGCCACTAGTATGACTGTGACGGACTCTCTTTTGATCCGTTTTAGCAACAGAGGGAGCAGCGGAAACGGTGGAAACAGATACACGAGACTGTATGGCCACGTGATTGTGAGAGCATCCACCGCCACTGCCTTTGAATCTCTCGTTCTGGACACGTACTGGGGCGTTTGATAATTGTGGCGAGATGCCATCAGGTCCACTTGCGGGTAACCCTACTTCTGGACCAGCATGTGAAACATTTCTGGATTTAATGCACATTCATGGATGAAAATCCCGACAGCTGAGATAATCCGCCTCCCAGTTGTCCACTCCCGGAATGAAAACTGCCGACAAAATCACCTCGGCCCAATTGAGGACTCGAGCTACTTCCCGCATTGCCATGCGGCTTTTCGTTCCTCCTTGTTTGTTGATGTATGCGACCACCGTCGCATTGTCTGACTGCACCTGAACAGCCTGAGCCTGCAGCATGTGCACTGCTTGTCGTAGCGCATTGTAAATTGCCCGGAGTTCCAGGACATTTATAGACAGCAATCTTTTGTGATCCGCCCAGAGACCCTGGAGCTGAAAATTTTGAACTACAGCTCCCCAACCTCTGAGACTCGCGTCCGCCGTGAGAATTATCCAATTCCAGGCGCCGAACCGTTTCCCTGCGGTTAGATTCTGTACTTTGAGCCACCAGAGTAGAGACACCCTGGCCCTTGGAGACCACCTCACCCTGTGGTGAATCTGCAGATGCGAGCCCGACTACTGTGCGAGCACATCCAGTGGACGTGAGTGAAGTCTTCCGAACTGAAGTGCTTCGAAAGCCGCCACCATTGTGTCTAATAGGCGAATGCACAAATGAACCGAGACTGTGCGTGGCTTGAGCACTAATTGTACCAGATGACGAATGACCTGTACTTTCTGTTCGGGTAGGTAAATTCTTTGATTTACCGTATCGAGAATCATACCTAGGAATTGAAGTCGTTGAGACGGAATCATTCAGGAATTCGCGTAGACAATGGTAGGAAATCAGATTTCCCCCCCCCACTTGGTCTGCGATCTATTCTCGTTTGGAATCCGACTCCGCCTGTTAGGAACGTAGCCAAAGTGGACGTTGTGCGCCACTAGCGAAGCTGAAAACGCAAGAACCAACTGCCAACGTCCACAGAAGCTGTAGGCAGCAAGAAGTGTAAGGTGGTATTTATTTAGGGCAAACCTGAACTGGAGTCCCCTGCCACTACAGCCTTGTTACCTCAAACCCTTACCAAAGCAGGGCGAAGCAACAGCCCTACTGCGGTGTAGGGTACACTCCGATAGGTAGTTAAACGCCCAATAATTGCAATTGTCTCTCATTGGAAATTGTTCAGCCTTCGCTGAGAACCTGACGTACTGGCCTGGTGCTACGAGGGCTGGCGGCGAATCGACCGCAACAATCTAGCTGAAACAGTAAGAAATTTATTTTTTTCTCTCAGGCAGTACATGCGCCTGCATTCCCCCCCAAAGAGGACCGGTAAGGGTCTGTCTGTGCAGTCGTATTTGTCCGACACACTGTGTGACCGACTCTGCAGCGAAGCTGCTTGTTTGACTATACATTAGACTTAGTGATCATGTACCCCGACCAGTAAGTACACCACGGAAGTAACGTGTGTATAAACCTGCATTACCGTGCATGTAGTTACCAGCAATAGTGAATCTTCCTGTAGAGTCATGCTGTCGAAAACAATTAATAAATTAAATTCCTAACAACACCCCGCTCCTGCAGAGGCTGAGTGTTGTAGGGCAGCAACCTCCGGGAAAGAACCAGGAAGTAACGTTAAAAATGGTGTCCTACCATGTTTTTTTTTTTATATATTATTATTATTATTTTATTTTTTAAACACCTGTTAAACCAGGATCTGAACCAGTGTCCATGCAATCACAATGTTCACTGTGGGCGGGAAGCCTAACCACTTGGCTACAGAGCCACCTGTAAAAATAATAAGCAAAGCTGCTGCTTAAACATCAACTCTGGTGATGAAATGGTTGCTGTAGTGACTTGCAATCCAGATGGGACCTGAACCCCCAATCCCTGGTTTAGGAGGGCAGTGTCCTATCAATTAGGCCACTGGGGATCTGGGGAGGTGAGGCCTGAACTCACAATGTTTGCAGTGCTCAACAGATACTGTTTAATAAGCACTGTGTGCCGACCAACTGCGCCACTGTAGTCTTGCTTATTGCAAAATAAATTTTTAATGTCAGAATATTATACATACATATATATATATATATATATATATATACACACACACACACAACAATGTATATTCACACATACTCAGACCTTTATAAATATATTTCATATATGCATACATATACACATATATATTATATACCCATATACATATATCCAGATATATCCTGATTCAGAGGTATAATAATTCTTAGAAGTCTTGAAACTAAATGCGACCACTCACAGGCTTAAAAACCTGAGATGTCTGCTGCTTAACCGCAGCTTAGTTAATGGGCCCCGTATCCAGTGTGGTGTGGCTGTAGATTAAAAAATACCTACAGCACCTTGTATTCCCAGGTGGCTAACCAGGCCCAACACTGCTTAGCTTCCAAGATCAGATGAGATCGGGCGTATCCAATGTGGTGTGGCTAAGTTAATTAAGCAAAGCTGCTGCAGGTGAGCCTGAACTCACAATGCTTGCAGTGCTCCACAGATACTGTTTTATAATCACCATGTGCTGACCAATTGTATAACACATCTTACTTTACAACAGTGAACAAACCCAGTATTTGGCTGACCACAGCCATGATTCAGATTTGCCCATGTAATACACTCTTACAGACATGGTAGGGAAACTGCTTTTTTAGTCTTTGCTGGTGTCTTACTCATTATGCAGACAGACAATACAAAATACAAAGACAGACAACTTGCGCGACTCAGTAAATAGCACTAAGGTGTCTCTATAAATATATATCTGGCCAAGTGCAGTGCACGCCAGCAATATGCCTGATCCCAAATTCCCCTTAACACCCCTGCGCCTTCAATGGAGGAGAGCTGTAATACAGGAAATTCTGGAAATACAACAGGAAAAACAACAGGAAGCATGGTTAAATATGTCCCCATGCTCACAGTATAACACAAAGTGCAGACTTATAATTATGTAAGCAGATTTAATAAACATCTTATGTTGCATTCAAACCTGCACATATAACTTGTATCCTGTTTAACAAAGACTTAATAGCCTATTGTAATACATATGCAGCGCTGCTGTATTCTAGTAAACATACTTTCTTTTATTAACAAGAGTTGAACATGAGATTTTATCCAGTGACCCTAACATTTCTGTGTGCAGGGAACATCACTGTGGCAGCAAAGTTACTCACTAGGCTATGGAGCCTGCCTTTTACAACTAACTCATTTGTGTGCCCCCCCCCCCCCCCCGGTGCTCCGTGTACCGCTCTCTATACACGGAGCCGGGCTATGGTGGAGAGGGAGCCGGAAGCGGCATCGAGGGCCGGGGAGCGCGCTGCATAGAGCCGTGGAGCGGCCTATGCATAAATCAAC
The DNA here is from genome assembly GCF_028390025.1 of Pseudophryne corroboree. Lineage (NCBI taxonomy): Eukaryota > Metazoa > Chordata > Amphibia > Anura > Myobatrachidae > Pseudophryne > Pseudophryne corroboree. Next base: position 104,433,970 of record NC_086446.1, read on the forward strand.
GTGGCCGGCGCGGCTCAGAGCGGCGGGGGAGCCAGCATAAACAGCGGCGCTGGAAGCGGCGGCGGGCGGCTGAAGGCAGCGGTGGGTGGCCACACACACAGTATCCCACACAGCGGGGCGGCAGCATGAGCTGACCGCCCCATTTAACATACCTGGACCCTGTGGTGAGGGCTATGACGGGGCTTCTTCTGTAAGTTCCGTCCAGCCTTTACTGCAGGTTTTAGTCCTGCGCGTGGTGGTGAGGGAGCTCTTTCAGAGAGGTCTGACACCCACAGCTGCTTCAGCAGCTTCCACTATCCCGGACCCTCGCCTTTCTGGAAGGGGGGAAGGGATGTGGAACATTGAAAAATCAAAAATAAATCCAATAATTGTGGACAAACTCCACAGGCCTTGTTGCTCGGTGAGCACCGAAAAAACACTGAGGTACTCTGGGATATGGAGGGGAGAAGTAGTCTCAAATTTTAATTTATTCAGTGCCTAGGTCCTGTGGAACCGTCCATATCCCAAGAGTACTCCAGTGACCCCTAGTTGATGAAAAAGAAATATGAACCTTGAGGGAGGCCAGACAAAGGCCTAAATCTAGGCCTTGTTGCAGAAAAGCCAAAAGCCTGGAAGTTCTGAACGAATAGGCATCATATTTCTTAGCAGCACACCATGTGAAGTAAGAGTTGCAGACCCTGTAATAAATCCGTGCAGAAGCCGGTTTGCGGGCCTTCAGCATAGTTTGAATAACCGCCTCAGAGAATCCCTTGGCACTCAGGAGTGAAGCTTCAAGAGCCACGCCGTCAAAGCCAGTCTGGCCAGGTCCGGATAGACACAAGGGCCCTGAACGAGGAGGTCTGGGTGTTGAGGAAGTAGAAGAGGACGCTCTATCAATAGACCCTGCAGGTCTGAGAAGCAATGCCGTCTGGGCCACGCTGGAGCGACTAGAAGTAGCATTCCTCTTTCTTGCTTGAACTTCCATAGTATCCTGGGCAGTAGTGACACTGGAAGGAACAAGTATGGCAGCCGATAGTTCCATGGAATTGCCAGTGTGTCCACGAACGCTGCTTGAGGATCCCTTGTCCTTGATCCGAAGACCGGTACCTTATGATTATGTCGAGACGCCATCAGGTCTACATCTGGTAAGCCCCACTTGTCCACTAGGAGTTGAAAGACTTTCGGATGAAGACTCCACTCTCCGGCGTGAACGTCCTGATGACTGAGGAAATCCGCTTCCCAGTTGAGGACTCCGGGAATGAACACTGCCGATTTTGCCGGCAGATGGCGTTCCGCCCAATGGAGGATTTTTGATACTTCCAGCAATGCCATGCGGCTTCGAGTGCACCTTGATGATTTATGTACGCCACCGTGGTGGTGTTGTCTGATTGTACTTGAACAGGCCTGTTCTGTACCAGAGGCAGGGCCAGTGTCAACGCATTGAACACTGCCCGCAATTCCAGAATGTTTATCGGGAGGAGAGAATCCTCCTTGGTCCACCGACCCTGGAGAGAGTGTTGCACCAACACCGCTTCCCAACCTCGCAGACTGGTGTCTGTTGTAAGGAGGACCCAGTTGGAGATATAGAAGGGACGGCCCTTGCTCAACTGTTGGTCCTGTAGACACCAGCTCAGTGACAGACGAACCTCCGGAGTCAAGGAGATCATTTGAGACCTGATCCGATGAGGCAGGCCGTCCCACTTGGAAAGGATTAACCTCTGGAGAGGGCGGGAATGAAATTGAGCGTACGCCACCATGTCGTATGCCGACACCATGAGGCCTAGTACCTGCATCGCCGAGTGTATCGACGAGAGAGGAAGTATCTGATCCTGTCCTGAAGTTTCAGGACTTTCTCTGGGGACAGAAACAATCGCTGGCTGTGTGTGTCCAGCGGTGCCCCCAGGTGCATCATGCTCCGAGCAGGGACCAGTGAGGACTTTTTCCAGTTGATGAGCCACACGTGGGCTTGTAGGAACTGGATCGTCAGTTCCAGATGACTGAGGAGAACCTCTTGGGAGTTCACCAGGATCAGCAAGTCGTCCAGATACGGCAGGATTCTGATTCCCTGACGGCGGAGAAGGGCCGTCATTACGGCCATGACCTTGGTGAAGATCCGAGGGGCCGTGATCAATCCAAAAGGCAAGGCCCGGAATTGATAATGTAGGTTGCAAATAGCAAACCACAGAAATTGCTGATGTGACATGGCAATAGGTATATGCAGGTAAGCATCCTGTATGTCCAGGGATACCATATAGTCTTCGGGTTCTATGGGCAGCACAATGGAGCGCAGAGTTTCCATACGGAATTTGGATACTCTCCCAAACTTGTTCAATGATTTGAGGTTGAGTATAAGCCAGAAGGACCGACTTGGCCTCGGAACTAGAAAGAGGGTCGAATAGTATCCCCTGCCTCTCTGAGACAGGGGTACCGGCATTACTACTCCCGTGTCCAGGAGGGATTGTGCAACCAAGTGTAAAGAGCTTACGCTTTTAACGGATCCGAAGGGTTAACCGCCGTGCAGAAAAGGGGGGACGTCTCTTGAAAGAGATTGTGTACCTGTGAGAGACAACTTCTCGCACCCAGGCATCCGAAGTGGTCTTTAACCAGGTCTGGGCGAACTGCAGAAGTCGGCCTAGGGGAGGCCCGCCCCGTCATGCAGCAGGGTTGTCTTGTTTGGAAGCAGGCTGAAGGGTGGCCCAGGACTGCTTAGATATGGACTTAGTGGTTTTGGAAGCATGAGCCTGTCTCAGGTACGCCTGACCTTTTGCTTTCCCTGGAGGTCGAAAGGAACGAAAAGTGGTACTCTTAGCCTTCGGATATATATATCTATCACCTATCCCCTCAGGGTACAGAATATAGTGATAGCAATAAGTGTGATGCAGGAGATGAAATCCACACAGCAGCTACAGGCACACTCAGTCACAGGTACAATGCAGAAGTTATTACAGATAAACAATAAAACTGCTAAGGACTAGTAGAACTACATATAAATATGTATGAATATAGATATAATAAGCACAGTACATACTGGATGTAGATCACAGAATACTTGTACTAAATATTCAGATAGCAGTACACTTGTTCTTAACTAACACTGTCTAAAATGACATGTAGAATACTTAAGTGTCTGTAAATACACAGCGCTGATGAGACAGGCGGCTTTACAGAGGAGACAGAGCCCTGCAGTCCCGGAGATCAGCCCAGTTAGTAGTGAAGACTGCGACAAAATCTCTGTCAGGGAGTGAGGGAGAGTGAAATGCAGCGCCAGGGCGGGAACACCTGCTGTAGATGGCGCCCGGAGCTGGGGAAGGGGCTACAGGTCTGCGCCTTATCCCCTATGCTGGGCCTCACCACTGGGTACTGTGGAGCCTATGTAAAACAGACTATAGTAAATCCGACCTGTGCTCCCCCTGCCCTGGTGGATATAGGTGGTCATTCAGAATTGTTCGCTCGTTGCTGTTTTTCGCAACGGAGCGATTAGGTGGAAAATGCGCATGCGCATGGTACGCAGCGCGCATGCGTTTAGTAATTTAGCACAAAACTTTGGAGATTTGCACAAGCTCGAGCAACGTTTTTTTCATCGCTCGAGTGATCGTAGTGTGATTGACAGGAAGTGGGTGTTTCTAGGCGGAAACTGGACGTTTTCCGGGAGTGTGCTAAAAAACGCAGGCGTGCCAGGTAAAAACACAGGAGTGGCTGGAGAAACGGGGGAGTGGCTGGCCGAACGCAGGGAGTGTTTGTGTCATCAAACCAGGAACTAAACGGACCGAGCTGCTCGCAATCTAGGAGTAGGTCTGGAGCTACTCAGAAACTGCAAGGAATTATTTAGTAGCAGTTCTGCTAATCTTTCGTTCGCTATTCTGCTATGCTAAGATACACTCCCAGAGGGCGGCAGCCTAGTGTGTGCAATGCTGCTAAAAGCAGCTAGCGAGCGAACAACTCGGAATGACCACCATAGTGAGGTCCCTGTGCAGTACAGTGTCCACGCCATCGGTGCGGCCAGTCTCCTGGGACTGCGATTTACCGGCGGGTCCCACCTGGGGAACCCACTTACCTCCTCCCTGATGTGCAGCCACGCGATCCTGGAGAGTGTCAGCGGTGGTGTGCCTTATGACCGATTTGCCTCCGCTGCAAGTACCCAGGAATCTGGCTGCGGGAGTATGCAGCGCTGCTGGGGAGGCGATGGAGTCACAGCACAGAATGTCAGAATGACATAAACAGTGCTGCGGCCCTTGAAGTCTTCTTCAAAAAGCTCTTTTCAGGGCTGCCTAGCGCAGCCCCACCTGTCAGTGACCTACTCTGCAGGGACCAACTTACAAACTGAGCTGAGCTCCAGTGCCTGGAGGCGGGGTTATAGAGGAGGCAGTGCAATGCATCCTGGGAGCAATCAAAGCTTTAGCCTGTTGGTGCCTCGGATCAAGATCCAACTCTACACCCCCGATGTATTCCCTGTGGAATCCCAGTGTACCCCGCTGCAGAAAGGTCATTTTTCAACCACATCTATTTTTTGGGAGCATTATATTTGCTATTCACCTAATCCACTATCCAAGAAAATCACCACTATACATTTCTGCATACATCTCCCTAGAAAAATCATTATTCTCTGCCCTGTGAAGGAAATCTAGTAATTGACAGTTTGCAAAATCCTGATGGAAAGCTCCTATAATAATCTCACTGGTTTACCAGATTTGTTTATATTCCATTGTGATTGCCCATTGATTTCAATGGATGATGCTCTTTAATGGGCAAAGACAGCCTATAGCATTGAACCTGATGCTCTGTTCAGTAAAGAAATATTTGTGTTACTTTCTATCAGTGCTCGTCAGGATAATCAGTGATGGCTGGAAGCAGTGAATGGGAGCAATGCTATTTTTGGTGCCAGCTACCAGGAACATAAAGGGCAGCTCATTACTGTGTGATCAATCACTGCATGATTAGGAATTACTTGATGATCACCCAATTGCCACAGAAATGGTATACTTAGTAATGAAAAACGGGACTCTTGAATTATTGACATTTAAACGGGTGGTCTTCAGTATGCCGACTGTCGGGATCCCGGCGCACAGTATACCGGCGCCAGAATCCCGACAGCCGACATACCGACACTTTTTCTCCCTCGTGGGGGTCCACGACCCCCCTGGAGGGAGAATAAAATAGCGTGGAGCGCGTAGCGCACCACCGTGCCCGCAAGGGGCTCATTTGCGCTCGCCACGCTGTCGGTATGCTGGTCGCCGGGAGCCCGGCCACCGGCATACCATATTACACCCATTTAAACAGCTGGCTAAATAAATTGATTTTGGTAAAGTTACTATCTCACTGTACTCCACTGGGGCCACCAGATTGCTCTTTGTATTGTATGTTTATTGTGATTAATATTGTTATCACTGTTAAATTTGTGGTATATTTTTAGTGGGAATTCAAGCGCTGACATTACTGTTATGTTGTAGCGGCATTTTGACTGTCCGGTAACTAGTTAATAATATCTGAAAAACTGACAAATAAGTGTGACAATTTCTGCTTGTTGAGAATCCCAACACTGCAAGTGTTCATGTATAGATGGAATACGCTTTCTATGTTCGTTTTGGCCCCTATCCGATGAGCCTTTATCTTCATTTCTCTTACGTCCTAGAGGATGCCGGGGACTCCAAAAGGACCATGGGATATAGACGGGATCCGCAGGAGACATGGACACACTAAAAGACTTTGACTGGGTGTGAACTGGCTCCTCACTCTAGGCCCCTCCTCCAGACCTCAGTTAGATTCTGTGCCCAGGAGAGACTGGACACACACTAGGGGAGCTCTACTGAGTTTCTCTGGAAAGACTTTATGTTAGGTTTTTTATTTTCAGGGAGACCTGCTGGCTACAGGCTCCCTGCAGCGTGAGGGGAGAGAAGCAGACTTACTTCTTCTTAGTTAAGGGCTCTGCTTCTTAGGCTACTGGACACCATTAGCTCCAGAGGGTTCGATCACTTGGTGCGCCTAGCTGCTTGTTCCCAGAGCCGCGCTGTCACCCCCCTCACAGAAGCCGGGTGAGTATGAGAAGAACAGAAGACTTCAGTGACGGCAGAAGACTTCAGTGACGGAGGTACATCGCAGTGGTCGCGCTGCGCTCCATGCTCCCACACACACACCAACGGCACTCACAGGGTGCAGGGCGCTGGGGGGGGAGCGCCCTGGGCAGCAAGTTACTGAGGGCCTTTTGACTGGCAAAAGAGGCATATTCGGTCACCGCGCACGATACCCCCGCCAGTATAAAAAAATTCAAATTTAAGCGGGACTACAGCGCGCCGGGAAGGGGCGGGGCTTAGCCGCACAGCTTACCAGCGCCATTTTATCTCTTCACAGCCGCTGCAGAGACGCTGGCCCGGACCTCCACTCTCCTTACAAGTGCAAGGGAGCAAAACGGGAGGGGGGGGGGGCACAGACAATTTGGTGCTGCATATGTATATGTATTTACAGCGCAGCCATCATATATTATTTATTTTGTAGTATATGGGCACTGGGGTGTGAGCTGGCATACTCCCTCTGTGTTCTCTCTACAGGCTTCCCTGTGGGTCTGTCCCCTTTTGGCCGGTGTGAGTGTGAGTGTGTCGGTACTGCGTGTTGACATGTCTGAGGCGGAGTGTTCCTCCCCGGAGGAAGTTACTGGGGGCACGGAGAAAGATTTGGGAATGACTCTGTCGGCATAGCAGACTGCTGATTGGGTGAATATGTTGAGTACATTGAATGCAAACGTGGCATTATTGTCTAAGAGGCTAGATAAATCTGATTCTCAGACACAAACATGGAGAAAATCCATGGAGGACGCTTTGTCTCAGGTACAGACCCCCTCAGGGTCAGAAAAACGTTCATTTACTCAGATGGCAGATACAGATACCGACACAGACTCCGATTCCAGTGTCGACTTCAATGAAGCCAGTTTACATCCGAAAGTGGTTATGAGTATTCAGTACATGATTGTGGCTATTAAAGATGTTTTACATATTTCTGAAGAGCCTGCTGTTCCGGATGAGAGGGTTTGTTTGTATATGGGAAAAAAGCCTGAGGTGACTTTTCCCCCCTCTCATGAACTGAACGCTCTTTGTGAAAAGGCTTGGGAGTCGCCTGACAAAAGGTGGCAGATTCCCAAGAGAATTTTTATGGCATATCCTTTCCCCTCTGACGACAGGGAGAAATGGGAGTCGTCTCCCAATGTGGACAAGGCTCTGTCCCGACTGTCCAAAAAGGTGGCGCTTCCGTCTCCTGACACGGCTGCCCTCAAGGATCCGGCGGATCGCAAGCAGGAGACGACATTGAAGGCCATTTTCGTTACTACTGGTGCACTACTCAGGCCTGCTGTGGCGTCAGCGTGGGTGAGTAGTGCTATTGCTAAGTGGGCTGATAATTTAGCTTCTGACATGGATACACTGTGATCTCCAGCCTAGAAGGGGGGGATTTTGATAAGGATAAGGATAACATTCTTTTGACTCTTGGTTATATCAAGGACACTGCAGATTACCTAAAGGATGCGGCGAGGGATATTGGCCTCTTGGGATCAAGGGCCAATGCCATGGCGGTCTCGGCCAGGAGGGCGCTGTGGATTCATGAATGGAATGCTGATGCCGACTCCAAGAAAGCTATGGAAGCTCTCCCTTTTAAAGGTAGTGTCTTGTTTGGTGACGGCCTTGCTGACCTGGTGTCTACCGCTACTGCGGGTAAGTCATCTTTTCTTCCTTATGTTCCCACACAACAGAAAAAGGCGCCCCATTATCAGATGCAGTCCTTTCGGCCTAATAAATACAAAAAAAGAAAGGGCTCGTCCTTCCTCGCTTCAAAGGGTAGAGGAAGGGGAAAAAGGTCGCCTGCTGTGTCTGGCGCCCAGGACCAAAAGTCCTCCCCCGCCTCTACCAAGTCCACCGCATGACGCTGGGGCTCCCCTGCGGGAGTCCGTGCTGGTGGGGGGCCGTCTCCGAATCTTCAGTCAGGTCTGGTTTCAATCGGCCCTGGATCCTTGGGTCTTAGACATAGTGTCCCAAGAGTACAAACTGGAGTTTCAGGAGATGCCCCCCCGCCGCTTTTTCAAATCGGCCTTGCCAGTTTCTCTTCCAGAAAGAGAAGTGGTAAATGCTGCGATACAAAAGCTGTGTCAACAGAGGGTCATTGTCCCAGTTCCCCCGTCCCAACGAGGGGAAGGGTTCTATTCAAGCCTCTTTGTCGTGCCGAAGCCGGACGGCTCGGTCAGACCGCTTCTGAACCTAAAATCCCTCAATCCATACTTGAAAACTTTCAAGTTCAAGATGGAATCTATTCGAGCTGTGATCTCCAGCCTAGAAGGGGGGGATTTTATGGCGTCAGTCGACATAAAGGATGCCTACTTACACGTCCCGATATATCCTCCTCATCAGGCCTTCCTAAGATTTGCGGTGCAGGATTGTCATTACCAATTTCAAACGTTGCCGTTTGGGCTTTCCAAGACCCCGAGGGTCTACACCAAGGTGATGGCGGAAATGATGGTACTCCTACGCAAGCAGGGGGTCACAATTATCCCGTACTTGGACGATCTCCTGATAAAGGCGAGATCAAAAGAGCAGTTGCTAAGACATGTGGAACTCTCCCTGACGGTTCTGCAAGATCATGGTTGGATTCTAAATTTGTCAAAGTCTCACTTGATTCCAACAACTCGGCTGCCCTTCTTGGGCATGATTCTAGTCACGGAACTACGGAGGGTGTTTCTTCCGGCGGAAAAAGCTCTGGAAATCCAGACCATGGTCAAGGAGATTCTGAGACCGGCAAGTGTGTCGATTCATCAATGCACTCAAGTGCTAGGGAAGATGGTTCCGGCTTACGAAGTTATTCCGTTTGGCAGGTTTCATGCCCGGGTGTTTCAGTGGGATCTGCTGAACAAATGGTCCGGGTCTCACCTGCACCGGAAAATAAGTCTATCTTCCAGGACTAGAATTTCTCTCCTGTGGTGGCTGCAAGGTTCTCAACTTCTAGAGGGACGCCGATTCGGAATCTAGGATTGGGTCCTACTGACCACAGATGCAAGTCTCTGAGGCTGGGGTGCAGTCACACAAGGAAGAAGTTTCCAGGGAAAATGGTCAAGCCAGGAATCTTGTCTCCACATAAATGTTCTCGAGTTAAGAGCCATTTACAACGGCCTCCTGCAAGCGAAGAACCTTCTTCAAGGTCTCCCTGTCTTGATCCTCCAGTCGGACAACATAACAGCGGTGGCGTACGTAAACCGCCAGGGCGGAACAAAGAGCAGGGTGGCAATGGCGGAGGCCACAAGAGTTCTCCGCTGGGCGGAACAGCACGTGAGCGCTTTGTCAGCAGTCTTCCTTCCGGGCGTGGACAACTGGGAAGCAGACTTCCTCAGCAGACACGATCTCCATCCAGGAGAGTGGGCCCTTCATCAAGAGGTATTTGCAGAAGTGACAAGGCGTTGGGGAATTCCTCAAATAGACATGATGGCGTCTCGCCTCAACAAGAAGCTTCAGAGGTATTGTTCCAGGTCAAGGGACCCCCAAGCCAGTGCAGTGGACGCCCTGGTAACTCCGTGGGCGTTTCAGTCGGTGTATGTGTTCCCTCCACTTCCTCTCATTCCAAGAGTGTTGAGGATTATAAGACGAACAAGGGTTCAGGCAATACTCGTCGTTCCAGATTGGCCACGGAGGGCCTGGTATCCGGATCTTCAGGAATTACTCGTAGAAGATCCTTGGCCGCTTCCTCTAAGAGAGGACCTGTTACTGCAGGGGCCATGCGTGTTTCCGGACCTACCACGGCTGCGTTTGACGGCGTGGAGGTTGAACGCCAAATCCTAGCTCAGAAAGGTATTCCCGGGGAAGTCATCCCCACTCTCCTTAAGTCTAGAAAGGAGGTCACGGCAAAACATTATCACCGTAGTTGGAGAAAATATGTGGGTCGTTTCCTCCATTTTATGCAGGCAGGCGTGGATGCAGGCCTGAAATTGGGTTCCATCAAAGTGCAGATTTCGGCTTTATCTATTTTCTTTCAAAAGGAATTGGCCGCCCTTCCTGAGGTTCAGACTTTCGTGAAGGGAGTGCTGCATATCCATCCTCCGTTTGTGCCACCCGTGGCCCCGTGGGATCTTGAAGTGGTGTTACAGTTTCTTATGTCTCACTGGTTTGAACCTTTGCGAAAGGTTGAGTTAAAGTTTCTCACTTGGAAAGTGGTCATGCTTTTGGCCTTGGCGTCTGTCTCACAAGAGCCCATATTTGATTTTTCATGTGGATAGAGCGGAATTGAGGACTCGTCAACAATTTCTGCCGAAGGTGGTTTCTTCGTTTCACATAAATCAACCTATTGTGGTACCTGTGGCTATGAAGGCTGTCGCAGTCCCAAAGTCTCTTGATGTCGTAAGAGCTTTAAAAATTTATGTCGCCAGAACGGCTCTTGTTAGGAAAACGGAAACACTGTTTGTCCTGTATGCTTCCAACAAGATTGGAAATCCTGCTTCCAAGCAGACAATTGCACGCTGGATTTGTAATACGATTCAGCATGCTCGCTCTTCGGCTGGGTTGCCATTGCCGAAGTCCGTAAAGGCCCATTCTACTAGGAAGGTGGGCTCGTCTTGGGCGGCTGCCCGAGGGGTCTCGGCACTTCAACTTTGCCGAGCAGCTACGTGGTCGGGTTCAAACACTTTTGCTAAATTCTATAAGTTTGATACCCTGGCTGAGGAGGACCTCATGTTTGCTCAATCGGTGCTGCAGGGTCATCCGCACTCTCCCGCCCGGTCTGGAGCTTTGGTATAGACCCCATGGTCCTTTTGGAGTCCCCAGCATCCTCTAGGACGTAAGAGAAAATAAGAATTTACTCACCGGTAATTCTATTTCTCGTAGTCCGTAGTGGATGCTGGGAACTCCGTAAGGACCATGGGGAATAGCGGGCTCCGAAGGAGGCTGGGCACTCTAGAAAGATTTATGACTACCTGGTGTGCACTGGCACCTCCCACTATGACCCTCCTCCAAAAGCCTCAGTTAGGACACTGTGCCCGGACGAGCAGACATAATAAGGAAGGATTTAGAATCCCGGGTAAGACTCTTACCAGCCACACCAATCACACCGTACAACTCGTGATACTATATCCAGTTTGACAGTATGAAAACAACTGAGCCTCTCAACAGATGGCTCAACAATAACCCTGTAGTTAACAATAACTATTTACAAGTATTGCAGACAATCCGCACTTGGGATGGGCGCCCAGCATCCACTACGGACTACGAGAAATAGAATTACCGGTGAGTAAATTCTTATTTTCTCTGACGTCCTAGTGGATGCTGGGAACTCCGTAAGGACCATGGGGATTATACCAAAGCTCCCAAACGGGCGGGAGAGTGCGGATGACTCTGTAGCACCGAATGAGGGAACTCCAGGTCCTCCTCAGCCAGGGTATCAAATTTGTAGAATTTTGCAAACGTGTTTGCCCCTGACCAAGTAGCTGCTCGGCAAAGTTGTAAAGCCGAGACCCCTCGGGCAGCCGCCCAAGATGAGCCCACCTTCCTTGTGGAATGGGCATTTACAGATTTTGGCTGTGGTATGCCTGCCACAGAATGTGCAAGCTGAATTGTACTACAAATCCAGCGAGCAATAGACTGCTTAGAAGCAGGAGCACCCAGCTTGTTGGGTGCATACAGGATAAACAGCGAGTCAGATTTTCTGACTCCAGCCGTCCTGGAAACATATATTTTTAGGGCCCTGATAACGTCTAGCAACTTGGAGTCCTCCAATTCACTAGTAGCCGCCGGTACCACAATAGGCTGGTTCAGGTGAAACGCTGACACCACCTTAGGGAGAAATTGGGGACGAGTCCTCAACTCTGCCCTATCCATATGGAAAATCAGATAAGGGCTTTTACATGATAAAGCCGCCAATTCTGACACTCGCCTGGCTGAAGCCAAGGCTAATAACATGACCACTTTCCACGTGAGATATTTCAGATCCACGGTTTTTAGTGGCTCAAACCAATGTGATTTTAAGAAACTCAACATCACGTTGAGATCCCAAGGTGCCACAGGAGGCACAAACGGGGGCTGAATATGCAGCACTCCTTTCACAAATGTCTGAACTTCAGGTACTGAAGCTAGTTCTTTTTGAAAGAAAATCGACAGAGCCGAGATCTGTACTTTAATGGAGCCTAGTTTTAGGCCCATATCCACTCCTGCTTGCAGGAAATGCAGAAATCGACCTAGTTGAAATTCCTCTGTTGGGGCCTTATTGACCTCGCACCATGCAACATATTTTTGCCATATGCGGTGATAATGCGTTGCCGTAACATCTTTCCTGGCCTTAATAAGCGTAGGAATGACTTCTTCCGGAATACCCTTTTCCTTTAGGATCCGGTGTTCAACCGCCATGCCGTCAAACGCAGCCGCGGTAAGTCTTGGAACAGACGAGGCCCCTGCTGTATCAGGTCCTGTCTGAGCGGTAGAGGCCACGGGTCCTCTGAGAGCATCTCTTGAAGTTCCGGGTACCACGCTCGTCTTGGCCAATCCGGAACCACGAGAATTGTGTTTACTCCTCGCTTTCTTATTATTCTCAATACCTTTGGAATGAGAGGCAGAGGAGGGAACACATAAACCGACTGGTACACCCACGGTGTCACTAGAGCGTCCACAGCTATCGCCTGAGGGTCCCTTGACCTGGCGCAATATCTTTTTAACTTTTTGTTGAGATGGGACGCCATCATGTCCACCTGTGGTTTTTCCCAACGGTTTACCAGCATCTGGAAGACTTCTGGGTGAAGTCCCCACTCTCCCGGGTGGAGGTCGTGTCTGCTGAGGAAGTCTGCTTCCCAGTTGTCCACTCCCGGAATGAACACTGCTGACAGTGCTAGTACATGATTCTCCGCCCATCGGAGAATTCTTGTGGCTTCTGCCATCGCCATCCTGCTTCTTGTGCCGCCCTGTCGATTTACATGGGCGACTGCCGTGATGTTGTCTGACTGGATCAGCACCGGCTGGTGTAGGAGCAGGGATCTTGCTTGACTTAGGGCATTGTAGATGGCCCTTAGTTCCAGAATATTTATGTGAAGGGAAGTCTCCTGACTCGACCATAGTCCTTGGAAGTTTCTTCCCTGTATGACTGCCCCCCAGCCTCGAAGGCTGGCATCCGTGGTCACCAGGACCCAGTCCTGTATTCCGAACCTGCGGCCCTCTAGAAGATGGGCACTCTGCAGCCACCACAGTAGAGACACTCTGGTTCTTGGAGACAGGGTTATTAAGCGATGCATCTGAAGATGCGATCCGGACCACTGGTCCAACAGGTCCCACTGAAAGATTCTGGCATGGAACCTGCCGAAGGGAATTCCTTCGTAAGAAGCCACCATCTTTCCCAGGACCCGTGTGCAGCGATGCACTGATACCTGTTTTGGTTTCAGGAGGTCTCTGACTAGAGATGACAACTCCCTGGCTTTCTCCTCCGGGAGAAACACTTTCTTCTGGACTGTATCCAGAATCATACCCAGGAACAGTAGCCGTGTCGTCGGAACCAGCTGTGACTTTGGGATATTCAGAATCCAGCCGTGCTGGTGCAGCACCTCCTGAGATAGTGCTACTCCCACCAACAACTGTTCCTTGGACCTCGCTTTTATTAGGAGATCGTCCAAGTACGGGATAATTAAAACTCCCTTTCTTCGAAGGAGTATCATCATTTCCGCCATAACCTTGGTAAATACCCTCGGTGCCGTGGACAGTCCAAACGGCAGCGTCTGGAATTGGTAATGGCAATCCTGTACCACAAATCTGAGGTACTCCTGGTGAGGATGGTAAATGGGGACATGCAAGTAAGCATCCTTGATGTCCAGGGATACCATGTAATCCCCCTCGTCCAGGCTTGCAATAACCGCCCTGAGCGATTCCATCTTGAACTTGAATTTCTTTATGTACGTGTTCAAGGATTTCAAATTTAAAATGGGTCTCACCGAACCGTCCGGTTTCGGTACCACAAATAGTGTGGAATAATACCCCGGCCTTGTTGAAGTAGGGGTACCTTGATTATCACCTGCTGGGAATACAGCTTGTGAATTGCCGCTAGCACCGCCTCCCTGTCTGAGGGAGCAATCGGCAAGGCAGATTTTAGGAACCGGTGGGGTGGGGACGCCTCAAATTCCAGCTTGTACCCCTGAGATACTATTTGCAGGATCCAGGGATCCACCTGTGAGCGAGCCCACTGATCGCTGAAATTTTTGAGGCGACCCCCCACCGTACTTGGCTCCGCCTGTGGAGCCCCACCGTCATGCGGCGGACTTGGAAGAAGAAGCGGGGGAGGACTTTTGCTCCTGGGAACCTGCTGTTTGTTGCAGCCTTTTTCCCCTACCTCTGCCTCTGGACAGAAAGGACCCGCCTTTTCCACGCCTGTTTTTCTGGGTCCGAAAGGACTGAACCTGATAAAACGGCGCCTTCTTAGGCTGTGAGGGGACATTGGGTAAAAATGCTGACTTCCCAGACGTTGCTGTGGAAACTAGGTCCGAGAGACCATCCCCAAATAATTCCTCACCCTTATATGGCAACACTTCCATGTGCTTTTTTGAATCTGCATCTCCTGTCCACTGGCGAGTCCATAAGCCTCTCCTAGCAGAAATGGACAATGCACTTACTTTAGATGCCAGTCGGCAGATTTCCCTCTGTGCATCTCTCATATATAAGACTGAGTCTTTTATATGGTCTATGGTTAACAGGATCGTGTCTCTGTCTAATGTGTCAATATTTTCTGACAGTTTATCTGACCACGCAGCGGCAGCACTGCACATCCAAGCTGACGCAATAGCTGGCCTAAGTATAATGCCTGTGTGTGTATATACAGACTTCAGGATCGCCTCCTGCTTTCTATCAGCAGGTTCCTTGAGGGCGGCCGTATCCGGAGACGGTAGTGCCACCTTTTTAGACAAACGTGTGAGCGCTTTATCCACTCTAGGGGGTGTTTCCCAACGTGACCTATCCTCTGGCGGGAAAGGGAACGCCATTAGTACCTTCTTAGGAATTACCAATTTTTTATCAGGGAAAACCCACGCTTCTTCACACACTTCATTTAATTCATCTGATGGGGGAAAAACTACGGGTAGTTTTTTCTCTCCAAACATAATACCCTTTTTAGTGGTACCTGTAGTTATATCAGAAATGTGTAACACCTCTTTCATTGCCTCAATCATGCAGTGAATGGCCTTAGTGGGCATCAGGTTAGACTCATCGTCGTCGACACTGGTGTCAGTATCAGTGTCGACATCTGGGTCTGCTTGAGGTAGCGGGCGTTTTAGAGCCCCTGACGACCCATGCGACGCCTGGGCAGGCACGAGCTGAGAAGTCGGCTGTCCCACATTTGGCATGTCGTCAATTTTCTTATGTAAGGAGTCTATACGTGCACTCATTACTTTCCATAAGCCCATCCACTCAGGTGTCTGCCCCGCAGGGGGCGACATCCCTTCTAAAGGCATCTGCTCCGCCTCCACATCATTATCCTCATCAAACATGTCGACACAGCCGTACCGACACACCGCACACACACAAGGAATGCTCCGAATGAGGACAGGACCCACAAAAGCCCTTTGGGGGGACAGAGTGAGAGTATGCCAGCACACACCAGAGCGCTATATAATGCAGGGACTAACTGAGTTATGTCCCCTATAGCTGCTTTTTCTATATAATATATACTGCGCCTAAACTTAGTGCCCCCCCTCTCTGTTTTTACCCTGTTCTGTAGTGTAGACTGCAGGTGAGAGCCAGGGAGCTTCCTTCCAGCGGATCTGTGAAGGAGAAATGGCGCCAGTGTGCTGTGAGATAGCTCCGCCCCTTTTCCGCGGACTATTCTCTCGCTTTTTTCCATATTCTGGCAGGGGTATTTTCCACATATATAGCCTCTGGGACTATATATTGTGGAGTTTTTGCCAGCCAAGGTGTTATTATTGCTTCTCAGGGCGCCCCCCCCCAGCGCCCTGCACCCTCAGTGACCGGAGTATGAAGTGTGTATGAGGAGCAATGGCGCACAGCTGCAGTGCTGTGCGCTACCTTGGTGAAGACTGATGTCTTCTGCCGCCGTTTTTCCGGACCTCTTCTTGCTTCTGGCTCTGTAAGGGGGACGGCGGCGCGGCTCCGGGACCGAACACCAAGGACTGGGCCTGCGGTCGATCCCTCTGGAGCTAATGGTGTCCAGTAGCCTAAGAAGCCCAATCCGGCTGCAAGCAGGCGAGTTCGCTTCTTCTCCCCTTAGTCCCTCGCTGCAGTGAGCCTGTTGCCAGCAGGTCTCACTGAAAATAAAAAACCTAAACTATACTTTCTTTCTAAGGGCTCAGGAGAGCCCCTAGTGTGCATCCAACCTCGGCCGGGCACAAAATCTAACTGAGGCTTGGAGGAGGGTCATAGTGGGAGGAGCCAGTGCACACCAGGTAGTCATAAATCTTTCTAGAGTGCCCAGCCTCCTTCGGAGCCCGCTATTCCCCATGGTCCTTACGGAGTTCCCAGCATCCACTAGGACGTCAGAGAAAATAGGATTTTAATACCTACCGGTAAATCCTTTTCTCCTAGTCCGTAGAGGATGCTGGGCGCCCATCCCAGTGCGTACTGTTGCTTGCAGTTGTATTAGTGGTTGTTTTCGGTTACACGATAATTGTGTATCGGTTACGTTCAGCTTGTTGCTGTCTTTTCGTTCATACTGTTATCTGGTATTCCTGCTAATCCAGTTGTACGGTGTGTTGGTGGTGTGAGCTGGTATGTATCTCACCCTTAATTTTACAAAAATCCTTTTCCTCGAAATGTCCGTCTCCCCTGGGCACAGTTCCTATAACTGAGGTCTGGAGGAGGGGCATAGAGGGATGAGCCAGTTCAAACCCAATCAAAGTCTTTTAGTGTGCCCATGTCTCCTGCGGATCCCGTCTATACCCCATGGTCCTTTTGGAGTCCCCAGCAACCTCTGCAGACTAGGAGAAAAGGATTTACCGGTAGGTATTAAAATCCTATTATTACATTATTCCATTGACATGCGTGAAGAGATAAAGGAAATGTAGTGCAACGCTGTTTTTATAGAGGTGCATGAATAAAAGAGCAGATTATTATGGGTGGGAGGAGGGGGAGCAAAATATCAGCGCTCGTATGCACCCTTGGCAAGGAGCATTACCCTTGGCAAGGAGCATTACCTATACACCCTTGACAACGAGCATTACCCTTGGCAACGAGCATGAAACCCCTGGCAACGAGCATGACACCCATCGCATGAAACCCCAGGCAACGAGCATGACACCCATCGCATGAAACCCCAGGCAACAAGCGTGACACCCAGCGCATGAAGCCCCTGGCAACGAGCATGACACCCAGCGCATGAAACCCAAGGCAACGAGCATGACACCCAGCGCATGAAACCCCTGGCAACGAGCGTGACACCCAGCGCATGAAACCCCTGGCAACGAGCGTGACACCCAGCACATGAAACCCCTGGCAACGAGCGTGACACCCAGCGCATGAAACCCCTGGCAACGAGCGTGACACCCAGCGCATGAAACCCAAGGCAACGAGCGTGACACCCAGCGCATGAAACCCAAGGCAACGAGCGTGACACCCAGCGCAAGAAACCCCTGGCAACGAGCATGACACCCAGCGCATGAAACCCCTGGCAACGAGCATGACACCCAGCACATGAAACCCCTGGCAACGAGCATGACACCCAGCGCATAAAACCCCTGGCAACGAGCATGACACCCAGCGCATAAAACCCCTGGCAACGAGCATGACACCCAGCGCATGAAACCCAAGGCAATCAGCGTGACACCCTGAGCATGAAACCCCCGGCAACGAGCAGCTAATTTAAAAGTAATTAGAAGCTTTACTGTAGGACATAATGTATCACGTGCATTGTGGTGTGTGGCATAATATGGTGCAGAGGGCATTACTGTGTGTGGCTTAATATGGTAGAATGTTTTTTTTTTCCTGTGGTGGCCAGGTCTGCTGTTGCAGGGTCATTTCCTGTGGTGGCTAGGTCTGTTGTTGCCGGGTCAAAAACTGGGGTGTAAGGTAGTCTTTTCCTGAGAGGCCACTTTAGTGATGTCCACGCCCCCTCGCTGGGACCGCGCGCACTTAAAAAATTATTTTTTTTATGTCTGTTTGGCACATTTTTTAATGTCTATTGGGGGGGAGGGGGAGGGGTGGGTGTGTGACATTTTTTTAATGCTCGCACTGGGAGCCAAATTGTCTTGAAACAACCCTGTTAACAAGTTTCGATATATTAGCTTTCTTAAAAGCCAAACCATTACTTTATTGATGCACCTCTGAGCTTCTTTTCTTTGGTAGGAGATCCAATTTTAAAGAGTGTATTGTGTTATGTGCTTATTTTTATGTGTAATATGTAATAAAAACCCCATTCGTAGGGGGTTATTTATCATAGGCCTGCAGTCAGGACTTGGCCTGCTTGCAATTGTGAAGAATGCAATTGTTAAGAATATGATTTAAGAATGGAGTTAGAACCGGAACTGAAAACCATTTCTCCTCTCTTCACAGGTAAAAACACCATCTTCATGCTTGTATATCTGAGTCTCTCATCTCTCTCTGGCTACACTTTTCACACCCCAAGGAAGTTTGTCTGCAAATGTCTGTGATCCTTCTTCAATGCAAAATAACCTCTGTTAATTAGCTGAACTTCTGATTGCATACCTCCCCCTTTGCCAGCTGATATAGTTGGAGCATTTAAGAGCAATATTATCAAGGCCTGCAGTCAGGACTTGGCCTGCTTGCAATTGTGAAGAATGCAATTGTTAAGAATATGATTTAAGAATGGAGTTAGAACCGGAACTTGAACTGGATTTGGACTACGCTAAAATCTCAAATAATACAATTTCCCCAAACACTGCAACTCGGGACCATCATGTGGCCTCTCCTTACCTCTGCCTTGAGAACACCAGGACCAATGCCTACTACTTCTCTGTCCAAGAACATCATGACTGCCCCCAAGACTACCCCTCAAGCTGAGCAGGGAACTGAGGGGCGTGCGCATCAGGACCAGATTTTGCTGGGTCAGTTCCATTGGACATTAGTGTGCACTCCACATCCTTACACCCACCCGCACTGCTCCCCACACTCTCACACCCACCCGCACTGCTCTCATGAGACCAGGACATTTATCATTTTCACAAATTAATGTTTTCCTGCAAATGTGTCTTTCCCTTCTTTCTTCTTACAGGGTACTTTCCCCCCACTGTGTGCTATTCCTGTAATGTGTACCTCCATTGGTTGCACACCCTGCCAGCAGTAACCTACACAGTGCGCCTCACATGGCTGCCTCGGATGGTCCCTCCATGGGCAGGGTGTGCTTCATTTGGATCTTTCCATGCAGGGTATAGCATACTCCTACACTCATGTCAGTTTTCCCGTAAATGCATTTGTCCCTTGTATGGCTCATCTCCCACTGTGTAACCTTCGTAGTGCGCCCAACATGGCTGCCTTATCTGGTGCACTTGTGGATGGGATGAAAAATACATGGACCTGATGGTTTTAGTGGAACCCTACTCTGAACCTAAGGACTCTGCAATCTCCCCGTTTTGTGTTCTCTTCTGGGGGTGGACTATTCCACCCTGGGTAATCCTACGCAGAGCGCCTAAGATGGCTGCCGCACCTGGTACCTTGTGAGGGTGGAATACACAACCCCTGGGAGGTTATTACCCAAAATGCTTACACCAACCCTGCATTATGCTTTCTGTCTTTATTGTCTGTGTGGTTTATCTTTTGATGTAATACTTAAATCTTCTGTTTTATGTGCATTGTTTGAGTTCTAGTTGGCGCCGCGGATGGCTGCGTCGGTGCTGCTCTGCCAAGCAGCCTTTGTGTTTAGTCCTACGTGTATAATATGTCTAATATGTTGAGTCTATTGTACAGTTGCAATGTGCAGTATCAACTCATACGTGTAATGTGTGTAATGTATGCTATGTTCTTCCCCCTTCGTATGCTATGTATTCCCCCTTCATGTTGCTGCTTGGCGATGCATTGTACCACAAAGAATTCCTAGTGTACGTGAGTACACCTGGCCAATAAAGCTGATTCTGATTCTGATAGCTTGGAGAGAGATAAAATTGTGAGAGATAAAGTACCAACTAATCAGCTCCTAGCTGTTATTTTTCAAACACAGCCTGTAAAATGTAAGGCAGAAGTCGATTGGCCAATACTTTATTGCTTTCAATGTGATCTCTCTCCAATATTTGATAAATACCCCCCATATTATTAATCTATAAACACATTGGATAGAGTCAAAAATGAACATCCTCAATGAGTAGGACTCAATCTATACATGAACACTTTCGGTGTTGTCAACAAGCAGAATTTGTGGAAGAAATTGTTACATGTGTTTGTCATTTTTTCGCAGGTGTTTTTAATCAATGTTAATTCAGTACAGTACTGCAGGTTTTTTTTGGTTTTATAATTATAAAATCACACAGCACTAGTAACATATATGTACAATGTTTGCAATCGCCCACTAAGGGGTCAATCCAATTAAATGCGAGTTGGGTCCTGCGAGACGTTCTTAAGTGCAAAAATCAGCCATTTGACACCTTTTAAGAACCTGCAGTACTTTCCTTATGGCCACCAATACTCCTTTCATACAACAGACCCGGGAAATTGCTGTGTCTAGCAAGCTGTCTCAGCCCGACCCTGGGAAGGCCCGGGTCGTTTCCTTTCAGACATACAGAAATCCCGGGTTGATGCACATTCACTTGAAGGAAGTCTGAAAAGGGTACTACAGCCTTCTAGATCATGGGTTTTCAACCTGTGGAACTACACATCCCAGCATGCCCTGCCTCAGTTTGAGCATGCCTTAATAGCAAAACTGTGGCAGGGCATGCTGGGATGGGTAGTTGCACAGCAGCTGGAGGTCCGCAGGTTGAAGACCCCTGTTCTAGATAGTCCTGCTTGCTATCTCAGTTGCTATTTTGTTTGGGTCCAATATGGTTTCCTCCGCTTTTTCATGCATTTCTCATGGGTCGCATTTTATAGAAAAGTCACGCAACCTTGCTACAAACTGGCATTTCTAATTGTATCTTTCATTTCTCGGGTGCCCGCATTCACGCCATGAATGCAAGTTTCATGAAAGAAATTCGCTTTGGCAAACTTGCACATAATTGGATTGACCCCTAAGTCTTCTCTACATATCTATACATAAAGCCTTGATAGTGACACCACCACTTACACTGTCACAGGTGTCACAGTATAGCCTCATTTTACACAAACTGTACCATAAATCTATCTCTTACCACACGATTGTAGAGGCTTGTCATCCTCCATCATGGCATGCTTGTAGAGATCCTTGTGTCCCTCTAAATACTCCCACTCCTCCATGGAGAGATAGACAGTGGCATCCTGACACCTTATAGGAACCTGACACACACAATGACACAGTCATCACCCAGACACCTCCCCTGGTGTTACTGTATAATGTCCCATTCCCAGCAGTCACCTCTCCAGTCATCACCCAGACACCTCCCCTGGTGTTACTGTATAATGTCCCATTCCCAGCAGTCACCTCTCCAGTCATCACCCAGACACCTCCCCTGGTGTTACTGTATAATGACCCATTCCCAGCAGTCACCTCTCCAGTCATCACCCAGACACCTCCCCTGGTGTTACTGTATAATGCCCCATTCCCAGCAGTCACCTCTCCAGTCATCACCCAGACACCTCCCCTGGTGTTACTGTATAATGCCCCATTCCCAGCAGTCACCTCTCCAGTCATCACCCAGACACCTCCCCTGGTGTTAATGTATAATGTCCCATTCCCAGCAGTCACCTCTCCAGTCATCACCCAGACACCTCCCCTGGTGTTACTGTATAATGCCCCGTTCCCAGCAGTCACCTCTCCAGTCATCGCCCAGACACCTCCCCTGGTGTTACTGTATAATGCCCCGTTCCCAGCAGTCACCTCTCCAGTCATCACCCAGACACCTCCCCTGGTGTTACTGTATAATGTCCCATTCCCAGCAGTCACCTCTCCAGTCAGCAGCTGAATGATCTTGTTGGCGAGTTCCAGGATCTTCTGCTCTTTGTCTCTCGCATGTGTCAGTGAGTGAGGTGGGGGATCCGTGATGGGGCTCTGGGTCCTGCTCCCTCCTCCTGAATCACAGGCACTACTTATACTAGGCTTCCTCATTACTATATAATCCTGTGAATTAGAACACAATGTCACTATATAAATGCATACAACTCCACCCTTCTTTTATATTTTAAATTACTGCTTATTGACAGGATCTGGAGAAAACCAAGGTCTGCGCCTTTATCTGACTAGCTGACGATAGATGGACTAGCTTTTCTCTTGTGGTAAAAAATATTGGGTTCTTGTTTTAGCCAGAATAAATAGGGTCCAGGGAAGAGATAAACAGGACAGCCGCTGTCAGATTTGCCAAGAAAGGTAATTACCTAGTAGAGGGGGATTTCTGAAGGTAACTAGCCAAAGCATGACTCAATGTTTTACCATAATAAGATGAAAAATCACCTACAGACAACAGAAGTGATTTTTCTCTTGCAATGACATAAATCATTTAATGAATGACTTAATTATTAATAACATTTTCCTCAACCCACGTAAGAGTTTCTGTTGTCTTTAGGGGAACACGGAACAGGAGACCGCCCCACCCCCTAAAATAATTCTCTATTGCACATGCGAATAACGGCCAGTGCCATTTTGTCTGTGATTTCTGCAGTGACGAGCATAAGGTTAAGTATAGTCAACGGGTGCCAGGCCAGCGCAAACTCTGCCCACATTCTAGATACACCATTGTGTGTGCATAAATCGCTTTGGCAGGTGCTTCTGCAAGCTGCTGCGTAGCAACCGTAGCCAGTCAGATGGTATATGTCATTATGACATGTGGCATTGTAGGCTGCCATATCAAAAAATAGGATTTTAATACCTACCGGTAAATCCTTTTATCTTAGTCCGTAGAGCAGAGGTTCTCAAACTCGGTCCTCGAGAGCCCACACAGTGCATGTTTTGCAGGTAACCCAGCAGGTGCACAGGTGTATTAATTACTCACTGACACATTTTAAAAGGTCCACAGGTGGAGCTAATTATTTCACTTGTGATTCTGTGAGGAGACCTGCAAAACATGCACTGTGTGGGCCCCCGAGGACCGAGTTTGAGAACCTCTGCCGTAGAGGATGCTGGGGTAACCATAAGAACCATGGGGTATAGACGGGATCCGCAGGAGACATGGGCACTTTAAGACTTTGAATGGGTGCGAACTGGCTCCTCCCTCTATGCCCCTCCTCCAGACTCCAGTTATAGGAACTGCGCCCAGGGAGACGGACATTTCGAGGAAAGGATTTATTGTTAAACTAAGGTGAGATACACACCAGCTCACACCTCAAACACGCCGTACAACATGGCATTCAACAGAACTCCAGCCTACGGCCTGAACAATGCCAGCAACAGGCTGACTATAACGTAACACAAACTGTGTATAACCAGAACTAACAACTGCAGATACATTACGCACTGAGAAGGGCGCCCAGCATTCTCTATGGACTAAGAGAAAAGGATTTACCGGTAGGTATTAAAATCCTATTTTCTCATACGTCCTAGAGGATGCTGTGGTAACCATAAGAACCATGGGGTTTATACTAAAGCTCCAGAATGGGCGGGAGAGTGCGGATGACTCTGCAGCACCGATTGACCAAACATGAGGTCCTCCTCGGCCAGGGTATCGAACTTGTGAAACTTTGCAAAAGTGTTTGAACCCGACCAAGTAGCTGCTCGGCATAGCTGTAACACCCAGGACGCGCCCACCTTCCTTGTAGAATGGGCCTTCACCGATTTCGGTAACGGCAATCCAGCCGTAGAATGAGCCTGCTGAATCGTAGCCTGCTGAATAGTCTGCTTGGAAGCAGGAGCCCCAATCTTGTTGGGATCATACAGGACAAACAGAGCCTCCGTTTTCCTAATCCGTGCTGTCCTGGCGACATAAATTTTTAAAGCTCTGACCACATCGAGAGACTTCGATTCCACTAAGGCGTCAGTAGCCACTGGTACCACAATAGGTTGGTTCATTTGGAACGACGAAACCACCTTTGGCAGAAATTGCTGACGAGTCCTCAACTTTGCTCTATCTTCATGGAAGATCAAATAAGGGCTCTTGTGAGACAAAGCCGCTAACTCCGATACCCGCCTTGCGGATGCCAAGGCCAACAGCATGACCACTTTCCAAGTGACGAATTTCAATTCCACCTTTTGTAAAGGCTCAAACCAATGTGATTGAAGGAACTGCAACACCACATTAAGATCCAATGGTGCCACTGGGGGCACAAACGGAGGTTGGAAGTGCAACACGCCTTTTACGAAAGTCTGAACCTCTGGAAGGGAGGCCAATTGTTTTTGGAAGAAAACCGATAAGGCCAAAATTTGCACTTTAATTGAGCGCAACTTCAAATCCGCATCCATACCTGCCTGTAGAAAATGGAGAAACAAACACATATTTTCTCCAAATACAGTGGTAATGTTTGGACGTTACTCCCTTCCTAGCTTGCAGAAGTGTGGGAATGACTTCACTGGGAATACCCTTTCGGGTTAGGATCTGGCTTTCAACCGCCAAGACGTCAAACGTAGCCGCGGTAAGTCTTGATACACGCACGGCTCTTGTTGTAACAGATCCTCCCGTAGAGGAAGAGGCCAGGGATCTTCTATGAGTAATTCCTGAAGATCCGGATACCAAGCCCTCCTTGGCCAGTCTGGAACAATGAGGATCGCCCGAACCTTTGTTCTTCTTAAGATCTTTAGCACTTTTGGAATGAGCGGAAGCGGAGGGAATACATACACCGACTGAAACACCCAAGGTGTCACCAGGGCATCCACTGCTATTGCTTGAGGATCCCTCGACCTGGAACAATATCTCTGAAGCTTCTTGTTGAGACGAGATGCCATCATGTCTACTTGAGGTATTCCCCAAAGACTTGTCACTTCTGCGAAGATCTCTTGATGAAGACCCCACTCTCCTGGATGGAGATCGTGTCTGCTGAGGAAGTCTGCTTCCAAGTTGTCCACTCCCGGAATGAAGACTGCTTGTATGTCTTTCCGCCCAGCGGAGAACCCTCGTGGCCTCTGCCATCACCGCTCTGCTTTTCGTTCTGCCTTGTAGGTTTATGAACGCTACTGCCGTTATATTGTCCGACTGGATCAGTACGGGCAGATTGCAAAGCAGATGTTCCGCTTGAAGAAGGCCGTTGTAAATGGCTCTTAACTCCAGAACGTTTATGTGTAGACAAGTTGCCAGGCTTGACCATCTTCCCTGGAAGTTTGCCCCCTGTGTGACTGCTCCCCAGCCCCGGAGACTCGCATCAGTGGTTACTAGGATCCAGTCCTGGATCTCGAACCTGTGCCCCTCTAGGAGGTGAGAGCTGTGCAGCCACCACAGGAGTGAAATTCTGGTCTTGGAAGACAGAATTATTTTCCGGTGCATGTGCAGGTGGGATCCGGACCACTTGTCCAACAGGTCCCACTGAAACACTCTGGCATGGAACCTGCCAAACTGAATGGCGTCATAGGCCGCCACCATCTTCCCCAGTAAACGAGTGCATTGATGGACTGACACTCTTGTTGGTTTCAGAATTTGTCTCACCTGGTTCTGAATTTCCAGAACCTTTTCCACTGGAAGAAACACTGTGTCCAGAATCATTTCCAAAAACGACAGTCGCGTCGTCAGAATCAACTGTGATTTTGGCAAGTTTAGGAGCCAACCGTGTTGTTGTAGAACTGCCATGGTGAGCGTAATGTTCTGCACCAATTGGTCCCTGGATCTCGCCTTTATCAGGAGATCGTCCAAATACGGGATAATCGTGACTCCTTGTTTGCGAAGGAGAACCATAATCTCCGCCATCACTTTGGTGAAAATCCTTGGAGCCGTGGACAGACCAAACGGCAACGTCTGAAATTGGTAATGACAATCCTGAATTGCAAACCTAAGGTAAGCCTGATGCGGAGGATAAATGGGAACATGTAAGTAGGCATCTTTTATGTCCACCGACACCATAAAATCCCCTTCCTCCAGGCTGGATATCACTGCTCAGAGGGACTCCATCTTGAATTTGAATCCTCTTAGGTAGAACTTGAGGGATTTTAGGTTCAAGATTGGTCTGAACAGGCTCGAATAAAAGCATTCTCCCTGTTGTGACGGGGGAACCTTGATAATGACCTGATTTTGACACAACTTTTGTATTGCGCCGCATACTACCTCCCTGTCTAGAAGAGAAGCTGGTAAGGCCGATTTGAAAAATCGGCGAGGGGGAACGTCTTGAAACTCCAGTTTGTACCCCTGGGAAACTATTTCTAAAACCCATGGGTCCAGGTCCGAACGAACCCAGAACTGACTGAAGAGTTTGAGACGTGCCCCCACCGGTGCGGACTCCCGCAGAGGAGCCCCAGCGTCATGCGGTGGATTTTGCAGAAGCCGGGGAGGACTTCTGCTCCGGGGAACCTGCAGTGGCCGGTGACTTTTTACCCCTTCCCCTTCCTCTAGAAGCAAGGAAGGAAGAACCTCGGCCCTTCCGGTATTTATTGGGCCGAAAGGACTGCATCTGATAGTGGTGTGTTTTCTTTTGTTGTGAAGGAACGCAAGGCAAAAATGATGACTTACCCGCGGTGGCCGTAGATACCAAATCTGTGAGACCTTCACCAAACAAGACACCACCCTTATATGGCAGAGATTCCATATTTTTCCTGGAGACAGCATCAGCATTCCATTGATGGATCCACAATGCTCGTCTAGCCGAGACTGACATGGCATTAGCTTTTGATCCCAAAAGGCCAATATCTCTCGCCGTTTCCTTTAGGTAGGCCACTGCGTCCCTGATATGACCCAGTGTCAAAAGGACGCTATCCCTATCTAGGGTATCTATCTCAGATGACAAGTTATCTGCCCACTTTTCGATAGCACTACTCACCCACGCAGACGCTATGGCAGGTCTGAGCAGCGTACCCGTGGTGGCATAAATGGATTTTAACGTATTTTCCTGCTTGCGATCCGCAGGGTCCTTAAGGGCTGCCGTATCAGGAGACGGGAGAGCCACCTTTTTAGACAAGCGGGATAGGGCCTTGTACACAATGGGGGGTGACTCCCACTTTTCCCTATTCCCAGAGGGGAACGGATACGCCACCTGAATCCTCTTGGGAATTTGAAATTTTCTTGTCAGGGCTTTCCCAAACCTTTTCAAATCATGAGAGGTAGGAAATGTTACCACAGGTTTCTTTTCTTTATACATACAAACCCTTGTCTCAGGAACAGCAGGGTCCTCAGAAAATAAGATTTTAAACCTACCGGTAAATCTTTTTCTCCTAGTCCGTAGAGGATGCTGGGGACTCCGTGAGGACCATGGGGGTATAGACGGGCTCCGCAGGAGACATGGGCACTCTAAAGACTTTAGATGGGTGTGCACTGGCTCCTCCCTCTATGCCCCTCCTCCAGACCTCAGTTAAGAACTGTGCCCAGAGGAGACGGACAGTACGAGGAAAGGATTTTTGTTAATCTAAGGGCAAGATACATACCAGCCCACACCATCCACACCGTACAACATGGAATATACGAACCAGTTAACAGTATGAAACAAAACAGCATTAGCCAGAGACTGATCAAACTGTAACCTAACCCTTATGTAAGCAATAACTATATACAAGCCTTGCAGAATTTAGTCCGCACTGGGACGGGCGCCCAGCATCCTCTACGGACTAGGAGAAAAAGATTTACCGGTAGGTTTAAAATCTTATTTTCTCTTACGTCCTAGAGGATGCTGGGGACTCCGTAAGGACCATGGGGATTATACCAAAGCTCCAGACCGGGCGGGAGAGTGCGGATGACTCTGCAGCACCGATTGAGCAAACACGAGGTCCTCCTCAGCCAAGGTATCAAACTTATAGAATTTAGCAAAAGTGTTTGTACCCAACCAAGTAGCTGCTCGGCAAAGTTGTAATGCCGAGACACCTCGGGCAGCCGCCCAAGAAGAGCCCACCTTCCTAGTGGAATGGGCGTTTACCGAATTTGGTAACTGCAATCCAGCCATAGAATGAGCCTGCTGAATCGTGTTACAGATCCAGCGGGCAATAGTCTGCTTAGAAGCAGGAGCGCCAACCTTGTTGGCTGCATACAGGACAAACAGTGCCTCTGTTTTCCTAACCCGAGCCGTCCTGGCTACATAAACTTTTAAGGCCTTGACTACATCAAGAGATTTGGAATCCTCCAAGTCACCCGTAGCCACAGGCACCACAATAGGTTGGTTCATATGAAACCACCTTAGGCAGAAATTGAGGACGAGTCCTCAACTCTGCTCTATCCACATGGAAAATCAGATAGGGGCTTTTCTGAGACAAAGCCGCCAATTCGGACACCCGCCTCGCAGATGCCAAGGCTAATAACAACATGACCAGTTTCCAAGTGAGAAATTTTAATTCAACCGTTTGAAGAGGTTCAAACCAGTGTGACTTAAGGAACTGTAACACCACGTTAAGGTCCCATGGCGCCACTGGGGGCACAAAAGGAGGCTGGATGTGCAGCACTCCCTTTACAAAAGTCTGGACTTCGGGGAGAGAAGCCAATTCCTTCTGAAAGAATATTGACAGGGCCGAAATCTGCACCTTAATGGAGCCTAACTTTAGGCCCATATCCACTCCTGTCTGCAGAAAGTGGAGAAAACGGCCCAGGTGGAAATCTTCCGTAGGAGCATTCTTGGCTTCACACCAAGATACATATTTCCTCCAGATACGGTGATAATGTTTCGCCGTCACCTCCTTCCTAGCTTTTATCAGAGTAGGGATGACTTCCCCCGGAATACCTTTCCTAGCTAGGATTTGGCGTTCTACCGCCATGCCATCAAACGTAACCGCGGTAAGTCTTGGAACACGCAGGGCCCCTGCTGCAACAGGTCCTCCCTGGGAGGAAGAGGCCACGGATCTTCTGTGAGCATTTCCTGAAAATCTGAATACCAGGCCCTTCGAGGCCAATCCGGAACAATGAGTATTGTCTAGACTCTTTTTCGTCTTATGGTTCTCAGTATTTTTGAGATGAGTGGAAGAGGAGGGAACACATAGACCAAAGGAAACACCCACCAGGGCGTCTACTGCTACAGCCTGAGGGTCCCTTGACCTGGAACAATACCTCCGAAGTTTCTTGTTGAGGGGTGACGCCATCATGTCTATTTGAGGAAGCCCCCAATGACTTGTTATCTCTGCAAAAACTTCTTGATGAAGACCCCACTCTCCTGGATGGAGATCGTGTCTGCTGAGGAAGTCTGCTTCCCAGTTGTCCACTCCCGGAATGAAGACTGCTGACAGCGCGCTTACGTGATTTTCCGCCCAGCGAAAGAATCCTGGTGGCTTCCGCCATTGCCACTCTGCTCCTTGTCCCGCCTTGGCAGTTTACATGAGCCACGGCTGTGACGTTGTCCGATTGAATCAGAACAGGTAGGTCGCGAAGAAGAGTCTCTGCTTGTCGTAGGCCGTTGTATATGGCCCTTAATTCCAGCACGTTGATGTGTAGACAAGCCTCCTGGCTTGACCACAGTCCCTGAAAAGGTCTTCCTTGTGTGACTGCTCCCCATCCTCGGAGGCTCGCATTCCGGGGTTACCAGAACCCAGTCTTGAATGCCGAACCTGCGACCCTCTAGAAGGTGAGCACTCTGCAGCCACCACAGGAGAGACACCCTGGCCCTGGGGGACAGGCTTATTTTCTGATGTATTTGTAGATGGGACCCCGACCACTTGTCCAGAAGGTCCAACTGAAATGTCCTCGCATGGAACCTGCCGAAGGGGATGGCCTCGTAGGCCGCCACCATCTTTCCCAGCACTTGAGTGCATTGATGAACTGACACTCTTTTTGGCTTTAACAGGTCTCTGACCATGCTCTGGAGTTCCTGGGCTTTTTCCGTTGGGAGAAAAACCCTCTTCTTTTCCGTGTCCAGAATCATGCCTAAAAATGATAGCCGAGTCGTTGGAATCAACTGCGAATTTGGCAGATTTAGGATCCAGCCGTGTTGCTGCAGCACTCTCAGGGAGAGTGACACGCTTTTCAGCAACTGATCTCTCGATCTCGCTTTTATCAGGAGATCGTCCAAGTATGGGATAATTGTGACTCCTTGCCTGCGGAGGAGCACCATCATTTCCGCCATTACCTTGGTGAAAATCCTTGGGGCCGTGGACAGCCCAAACGGCAACGTCTGAAACTGGTAATGACAGTCCTGTACAGCGAATCTCAGGTACGCCTGATGAGGATAAATGGGGACATGAAGGTATGCATCTTTTATGTCTAGTGATACCATAAAATCCCCCCCCTTCCAGGCCGGAGATCACTGCCCGGAGAGATTCCATCTTGAATTTGAACTTTTTTAGATACAGGTTTAGGGATTTTAGATTCAGAATGGGTCTGACCGAGCCATCCGGTTTCGGGACCACAAATAGGGTTGAATAGTACCCTTTCCCCTGTTGTATTAGGGGAACCTTAATAATCACTTGCTGTTTACACAGCTTTTGTATTGCAGCTAAAACTATTTCCCTCTCTGGGGGAGAAGCTGGCAAAGCCGACTTGAAAAAATAAGATTTTACTCACCGGTAAATCTATTTCTCGTAGTCCGTAGTGGATGCTGGGAACTCCGAAAGGACCATGGGGAATAGCGGCTCCGCAGGAGACTGGGCACAACTAAAGAAAGCTTTTAGGTCACCTGGTGTGCACTGGCTCCTCCCACTATGACCCTCCTCCAAGCCTCAGTTAGGACACTGTGCCCGGACGAGCTGACATAATAAGGAAGGATTTTGAATCCCGGGTAAGACTCTTACCAGCCACACCAATCACACCGTATAACTCGTGATACTATACCCAGTTTAACAGTATGAAAACAACTGAGCCTCTCAACAGATGGCTCAACAATAACCCTTTAGTTAACAATAACTATGTACAAGTATTGCAGACAATCCGCACTTGGGACGGGCGCCCAGCATCCACTACGGACTACGAGAAATAGATTGTGGATGCTGGGAACTCCGAAAGGACCATGGGGATTATACCAAAGCTCCCAAACGGGCGGGATAGTGCGGATGACTCTGCAGCACCGAATGAGAGAACTCAAGGTCCTCCTCAGCCAGGGTATCAAATTTGTAGAATTTTGCAAACGTGTTTGCCCCTGACCAAGTAGCAGCTCGGCAAAGTTGTAAAGCCGAGACCCCCCGGGCAGCCGCCCAAGATGAGCCCACCTTCCTTGTGGAATGGGCTTTTACTGATTTAGGATGCGGCAGTCCTTCCGCAGAATGCGCCAGCTGAATTGTGCTACAAATCCAGCGAGCAATAGTCTGCTTAGAAGCAGGAGCACCCAGCTTGTTGGGTGCATACAGGATAAATAGCGAGTCAGTTTTCCTGACTCTAGCCGTCCTGGAAACATACATTTTCAAGGCCCTGACTACGTCCAGCAACTTGGAATCCTCCAAGTCCCTAGTAGCCGCAGGCACCACAATAGGTTGGTTCAAGTGAAAAGCTGATACCACCTTAGGGAGAAACTGGGGACGAGTCCTCAATTCTGCCCTATCCATATGGAAAATCAGATAAGGGCTTTTACATGACAAAGCCGCCAATTCTGACACACGCCTGGCTGAAGCCAAGGCCAATAACATGACCACTTTCCACGTGAGATATTTTAGATCCACGGTTTTAAGTGGCTCAAACCAATGTGATTTTAAGAAACTCAACACCACGTTGAGATCCCAAGGTGCCACTGGAGGCACAAAAGGGGCTGAATATGCAGCACTCCCTTAACAAACGTCTGAACTTCAGGTGGTGAAGCTAGTTCTTTCTGGAAGAAAATCGACAGAGCCGAGATCTGTACCTTAATGGAGCCTAATTTCAGGCCCATAGTCAATCCTGCTTGTAGGAAATGCAGAAATCGACCCAGTTGAAATTCCTCTGTTGGGGCCTTTTTGGCCTCACACCAAGCAACATACATCCGCCATATGCAGCGATAATGCTTTGCAGTTACATCTTTCCTGGCTTTAATCAGCGTAGGAATGACTTCCTCCGGAATGCTCTTTTCCTTCAGGATCCGGCGTTCAACCGCCATGCCGTCAAACGCAGCCGCTGTAAGTCTTGGAACAGACAGGGCCCCTGCTGCAGCAGGTCCTGTCTGAGCGGCAGAGGCCATGGGTCCTCTGAGATCATCTCTTGAAGTTCCGGGTACCACGCTCGTCTTGGCCAATCCGGAACCACGAGTATTGTTCTTACTCCTCGTTTTCTTATTATTCTCAGTACCCTTGGTATGAGAGGCAGAGGAGGGAACACATAAACTGACTGGTACACCCACGGTGTCACTAGAGCGTCCACAGCTATCGCCTGAGGGTCCCTTGACCTGGCGCAATATCTCTCTAGTTTTTTGTTTAGGCGGGACGCCATCATGTCCATCTGTGGCCTTTCCCAACGGTTTACCAACAGTTGGAAGACTTCTGGATGAAGTCCCCACTCTCCCGGGTGTAGGTCGTGTCCGCTGAGGAAGTCTGCTTCCCAGTTGTCCACTCCCGGAATGAACACTGCTGACAGTGCTAAGACGTGATTTTCCGCCCATCGGAGAATCCTTGTGGCTTCTGCCATCGCCATCCTGCTTCTTGTGCCGCCCTGTCGGTTTACATGGGCGACTGCCGTGATGTTGTCTGATTGGATCAGTACCGGCTGGTTTTGAAGCAGAGGCCTTGCCAGACTTAGGGCATTGTAAATGGCCCTCAGTTCCAGAATATTTATGTGTAGGGACGACTCCTGACTTGACCAAAGTCCTTGGAAATTTCTTCCCTGTGTGACTGCCCCCCAGCCTCGAAGGCTGGCATCCGTGGTTACCAGGACCCAGTCCTGTATGCCGAATCTGCGGCCCTCTTGAAGATGAGCACTCTGCAGCCACCACAGTAGAGATACCCTGGTCCTTGGAGACAGGGTTATCAGCCGATGCATCTGAAGATGCGATCCCGACCACTTGTCCAAGAGGTCCCACTGAAAGGTTCTTGCATGGAACCTGCCGAATGGAATTTTGCTTCGTAAGAAGCTACCATTTTTCCCAGGACTCGTGTGCAGTGATGCACAGATACCTGTTTTGGTTTCAGGAGGTTTCTGACTAGAGATGACAGCTCCTTGGCTTTCTCCTGCGGGAGAAACACTTTTTTCTGTTCTGTGTCCAGAACCATCCCCAGGAACAGTAGGCGTGTGGTCGGAACCAGCTGTGACTTTGGAATGTATAGAATCCATCCGTGCTGTTGTAACACTTCCCGAGATAGTGCTACTCCGACCAACAACTGCTCCTTGGACCTCGCCTTTATAAGGAGATCGTCCAAGTACGGGATAATTAAAACTTCCTTTCTCGAAGGAGTATAATCATTTCTGCCATTACCTTGGTAAAGACCCTCGGTGCCGTGGACAGTCCAAACGGCAGTGTTTGGAATTGGTAATGGCAATCCTGTACCACAAATCTGAGGTACTCCTGGTGAGGATGGTAAATGGGGACATGTAGGTAAGCCTCCTTGATGTCCAGGGATACCATGTAATCCCCCTCCTCCAGGCTTGCAATAAATCGCCCTGAGCGATTCCATCTTGAACTTGAATTTTTTTATGTATGTGTTCAAGGATTTCAAATATAAAATGGGTCTCACCGAACCGTCCGGTTTCGGTACCACAAACAGTGTGGAATAGTAACCCCGTCCTTGTTGAAGTAGGGGCACCTTGACTATCACCTGCTGGGAATACAGCTTGTGAATTGCCTCTAGCACAGTCTCCCTGCCTGAGGGAGTTGTCGGCAAGGCAGATTTGAGGAAACGGCGGGGGGGAGACGCCTCGAATTCCAGCTTGTACCCCTGAAATACTACTTGAAGGATCTAGGGATCCACCTGTGAGCGAGCCCACTGATCGCTGAAATTATTGAGGCGGCCCCCCACCGTACCTGGCTACGCCTGTGGAGCCCCCCCATCATGCGGTGGACTCAGAGGAAGCGGGGGAAGAATTTTGATTCTGGGAACTGGCTGACTGGTGCAGCTTTTTCCCTCTTCCCTCGTTTTACACGCTTGCATTTCTGAAGCCGAAAGGACTGTACCTGATAATACAGTGCTTTCTGAGGCTGTGAGGAAACCTGAGGTAAAAAAAATTTCTTCCCAGCTGTTGCTGTGGATACGAGGTCCCAGAGACCATCCCCAAACAATTCCTCACCCTTATAAGGCTCTATGTGCCTTTTAAAGTCAGCATCACCTGTCCAGTGTCGGGTCTCTAATAACCTCCTGACCGAATGGACATTGCATTAATTCTGGATGCCAGCCGGCAAAATATCCCTCTGTGCATCCCTCATATATAAGACGACGTCTTATGTTCGCAAACTAGTATCCCTGTTTGACAGGGTTACAGACCACGCTGCAGCAGCACTATCTGCAGGTCTCAGTCTAGTACCTGAGTGTGTAAATACAGACTTCAGGATAGCCTCCTGCTTTTTATCAGCAGGTACCTTCAAAGTGGCCGTATCCTAAGACGGCAGTGCCACCTTTTTTGACAAACGTGTGAGTGCCTTATCCACCCTATGGGATATCTCCCAGCGTAACTTATCCTCTGGCGGGAAAGGGTACGCCATCAGTAACTTTTTAGAAATTACCAGTTTCTTATCGGGGGAACCCACGCTTTTTCACACTTCATTCACTCATTTGATGGGGGAACAAAACACTGCCTGCTTTTTCTCCCCAAACATAAAACCCTTTTTTAGTAGTACTTGGGTTAATGTCAGAAATGTGTAACACATTTTTTATTGCCGGGATCATGTAACGGATGTTCCTAGTGGATTGTGTATATGTCTCAACCTCGTCGACACTGGAGTCAGACTCCGTGTCGACATCTGTGTCTGCCATCTGAGGGAGCGGGCGTTTTTGAGCCCCTGATGGCCTTTGAGACGCCTGGGCAGGCGCGGGCTGAGAAGCCGGCTGTCCCATGGCTGTTACGTCATCCAGCCTTTTATGTAAGGAGTTGACCCTGTCGGTTTATACCTTCCACCTATCCATCCACTCTGGTGTCGGCCCCCAGGGGGCGACATCACATTTATCGGCATCTGCTCTGCCATCACATAAGCCTCCTCATCAAACGTGTCGACACAGCCGTACCGACACACCGCACACACAGGGAATGCTCTGACTGAGGACAGGACCCCACACAGCCCTTTGGGGAGACAGAGAGAGAGTATGCCAGCACACACCAGAGCGCTATATAATTTAGGGATTAACACTATATTGAGTGAATTTTTACCAATAGCTGCTTGTATATACAATATTGCGCCTAAATTTAGTGCCCCCCCTCTCTTTTTAACCCTTTGAGCCTGAAAACTACAGGGGAGAGCCTGGGGAGCTGTCTTCCAGTTGCACTGTGAAGAGAAAATGGCGCCAGTGTGCTGAGAGAGATAGCTCCGCCCCTTTTTCGCAGACTTTTCTCCCGCTTTTTAATGGATTCTGGCAGGGGTATTTATCACATATATAGCCTCTGGGGCTATATATTGTGATATATATGCCAGCCAAGGTGTTTTTATTGCTGCTCAGGGCGCCCCCCCCCCCAGCGCCCTGCACCCTCAGTGACCGGAGTGTGAAGTGTGCATGAGGAGCAATGGCGCACAGCTGCAGTGCTGTGCGCTACCTTGGTGAGGACTGATGTCTTCTGCCGCCGATTTTCCGGACCTCTTCTTGCTTCTGGCTCTGTAAGGGGGACGGCGGCGCGGCTCCGGGACCGAACACCAAGGCCAGTTCCATGCGGTCGATCCCTCTGGAGCTAATGGTGTCCAGTAGCCTAAGAAGCCCAAGCTAGCTGCAAGCAGGTAGGTTCGCTTCTTCCCCCCTTAGTCCCTCGCTGCAGTGAGCCTGTTGCCAGCAGGTCTCACTGTAAAATAAAAAACCTAATTATATACTTTCTTTCTAGAAGCTCAGGAGAGCCCCTAGTGTGCATCCAACCTCGGCCGGGCACAAAATCTAACTGAGGCTTGGAGGAGGGTCATAGTGGGAGGAGCCAGTGCACACCAGGTGACCTAAAAGCTTTCTTTAGTTGTGCCCAGTCTCCTGCGGAGCCGCTATTCCCCATGGTCCTTTCGGAGTTCCCAGCATCCACTAGGACTTCAGAGAAATCGGCGAGTAGGCACTTCTTCGAATTCCAGTTTGTAGCCTTGGGATACAATTTCTATCGCCCAAGGATCCAAATCTGACAGAACCCAGACCTGGTTGAAGAGTCGAAGACGTGCCCCCACCGGCGCGGACTCCCACAGTGGAGCCCCAGCGTCATGCGGTGGATTTTGTAGAAGCCGGGGAGGACTTCTGTTCCTGGGAACTAGTCGTAGCAGGCATTCTTTTCCCTCTATCCTTACCTCTGGCGAGGAAGGAAGAGCCCCCACCTCTTCTGGACTTATGCGACCGAAAGGACTGCATCTGATATTGAGGTGTTTTCTTTTGCTGTGGGGGAACATAAGGCAAAAAAGAAGATTTACCCGCGGTAGCTGTGGAAACCAGGTCCGCGAGGCCCTCCCCAAATAAAACTTCACCCTTGTAAGGCAAAGTTTCCATATGTCTCTTTGAATCGGCATCACCCGTCCATTGGCGGGTCCACAGGGGTCGCCTAGCAGAAATTGCCATGGCATTGGCTCTTGAACCCAACAGCCCAACGTCTCTCACAGCGTCTCTCATATATAACGCTGCGTCTTTAATATGACCCAAGGTCAATAAAATGCTATCCTTATCTAGGGTGTCAATGTCAGATGACAAGTTATCTGCCCATGCTGCTATTGCGCTACATATACCCATGCCAACGCTACTGCCGGTCTGAGCAAGGCACCCTTATGTGTATAAATTGATTTTAAGGTAGTCTCCTGTCCGCGATCAGCAGGATCCTTGAGGGCTGCCGTGTCTGGAGACGGTAGCGCCACCTTTTTGGACAAGCGCCTTGTCCACCCTGGGCGAGGATTCCCACCGTAACCTGTCCTGTGCGGGGAAAGGATACGCCATAAGAATTCTCTTGGGAATCTGCAGTTTCTTGTCCGGAGTTTCCCAAGCTTTTTCAAATAAAGCGTTCAGCTCATGAGATGGGGGAAAGGTTACCTCAGGTTTCTTCTCCTTAAACATGCATACCCTTGTGTCAGGCACCGAGGGGTCCTCTATGATATGCAAAACATCTTTTATTGCAATAATCATATAATGAATACTTTTGGCCACCCTTGGGTGTAACCTCGCATCATCGTAGTCGACACTGGAGTCAGAATCCGTGTCCGGATCAGTGTCTGCTACCTGGGACAGGGGACGTTTATGAGAGCCCGAAGGGCCTTGTGACACAGTCAAAGCCATGGATTGACTCCCTGCTTTTTCTCTGGACTCTGTTTTGTCCAATCTCTTATGTAATAAAGACACATTTGCATTTAAAACATTCCACATATCCAACCAATCAGGTGTCGGCGTCGCCGACGGAGACACCACAATTATCTGCTCTACCTCCTCCTTAGACGAGCCTTCCGCTTCAGACATGTCGACACACACGTACTGACACCCCCACACACACTGGGATATACAATTATGGGGACAGCCCCCCAATAAGGCCCTTTGGAGAGACAGAGAGAGAGTATGCCAGCACACACCCAGCGCCACTGGACACTGGAATAAAATCCCAGACTGTACAGCGCTCTTTTATAGAATAAATAATACACTCACTGTGCCAATTAAATGTGCCCCCCCCCCCTTTTTTTTTGCCCTCTGTACTTGCTCAGCAGGGGAGAGTCCGGGGAGCAGCTTCTCTGCAGCTTGCTGTGGAGAAAAAATGGCGCTGGTTAGTGCTGGAGGATCAAGCTCCGCCCCCTCAACGGCGGGCTTCGGTCCCGCTCAAATTCTTTATACTGGCGGGGGTTTTGTAATATACTGCCTCCGCAGTATCTAATATATTAGCCAGTGTCCCTTGAGGTTAATATTGCTGCCCAGGGCACCCCCCCTGCGCCCTGCACCCGTACAGTGCCTTCTGTGTGTGTATGTGTGGGAGCAATGGCGCGCAGCGTTAGCGCTGCGCGGTACCTCAGTGAAGATCTGAAGTCTTCTTTCTTCTTATACTCACCCGGCTTCTTTCTTCCGGCTCTGTGAGGAGGACGGCGGCGCGGCTCCGGGACTAACAGCGAGGACGACACCTGTGTCGTCTGTAAGGGGGGTGACGGCCTGCTCTGGGAGCGAGCATCTAGGTGCACCTAGCGATCAAACCCTCAGGAGCTAATGGTGTCCTGTAGCCAGAAGCAGAGCCTTTGAACTCACTGGAAGTAGGTCATACTTCTCTCCCCTAAGTCCCACGAAGCAGGGAGGCTGTAACCAGCAGCCTCCCTGAATATAAAAAACCTAACAAAAGTCTTTTCCTAAGAAACTCTGTAGAGCTCCTCAGTGTGCATCCAGTCTGCCTGGGCACAATTCTAAAACTGGAGTCTGGAGGAGGGGCATAGAAGGAGGAGCCAGTTCGCACCCATTCAAAGTCTTAAAGTGCCCATGTCTCCTGCGGATCCCGTCTATACCCCATGGTTCTTATGGTTACCCCAGCATCCTCTAGGACGTATGAGAAACTGGCATGCACCAAACCAACAGCTCCAATGAATGCAGAGTATTTTCTGTGTATAGTATCAATCCTTGCTTGGGTATCACTACACGTTCTATTTAGTGACGGCTCCGTCAAGAGTCATGTATAGAAGTGACCTGACCGGTAGTCAGCGGTACGTTACTATCGTTTCTCACCTCTTTAGTCAGCAGGTAGATCATCTCCAACGTCAGGTTTAGTATTTCCGCAGACAGTGGACTCATGTCATCCTGGGCTCTCACTCTCTCAGGTGCACACCCTGAAGGTGGGATCTGATCCATGTTGGAGTCCGTAACCATGCGCTCTGCAATATCCCGGCAGCTTTATATCAGCCTAGGAAGCATGGAAAAGGTGAGAAGTTGAATTTGTGCATTAGAAACATACATATATAGCATCAGACTCTCAGCGGATCCTCTTATCTCCTTCATCTGCTCCTAGATTGCTTCACTGTGATGCCTTCTTTTCTCTCCACCTACCCAACATGTTACTGGCTGATGGAAAGCTCCCCCGATTCCTCTCTACTAGGGTTGCCACCTCATCCCTTTAATTCTGGACTCATATTAATTACACAGGTTCTGTGGCTGGCTGGCTGACTTCAAGACTCCATTTCACCTGGTTTTAATCAGCCACAGAACCTGTGTAATTAATATGTGTCCAGAATTAAACAGCAGATACGCCACTGAGCACCTGCTTCACCCCCCCTTCCTTCTTCCTCCCCTGATCCTTGACCCTTACTTCCACCTCTTTAACATCCTACCTTACTCCCTGGCCCCCTTCCTCTCCATCTCATCCTCTGCTCTGTCCTCTATCTATCGTATGCCGCTGACTCTTTTCCAGTATGTCATATTATTTGTTCTGTTAATTGCAGCCGTGCATTTATCGTTCTGCTCTTCTGTATACATGTACCTGTTTTACGCTTACTGTTCTCATTTATGTCAAGCTAGGCCTTACTAGAAATATTGCGCTATATAAATAAACAAAGATGACAATGTCCAACCCCAAATTGTAATCAATTCTATAGTAGCAATTAGTGTTCATTCTAGCGCCCTGCAATTGGCAGAACCTATGCAGTTCTTCTTTCCCTGGCTGGTCCCTGGGGTGTCGCTCTCTGCTCTGGTGCTTCTAGCACACTCTGGTCTGTATCTCAGCTCTGAGAAAGACCAGAGTATGCTAGAAGCACCTGAGCAGAGAGCGACACCCCAGGCAGGAAAGAGGAACTGCACGGGGTGAGACACGTGCAGGGTTCTAGAATGAACACGAAGTATAATGATGCTAGGCAGAATGTCTTTAAAGCGCTTTAAAAAACAATGTATGCTTTTATGATCTTTGGCAATACGGGGCCCATCTGTCGGAATCCTGGCAGTGAGGCCACACTTCGGGCCTGGTGGCTCGCTTCGCTCACCACAGGTCATATTCCATGGACCCACCAACTGAGTGGGAATAGCCTGCAGAAGTTGGGATTCTGTCCGGCGTTATTTCAGCAGCTATCGGGATTTCAGCATTGGTCCCTTGAACGCCGGGATTCCGACAGCTGGCATTTTAACTGCATCCCGGTCAGAACAACAGTGAAACTCAATGTGTATTATTTATTGTGTAGAGTTTAATGTGTACTAACAATGGATTACAGTGTAACAAGGGATTAATCAGTTAGTCATCAACATTTTTACATTTTACAGATTACAAAGATGGTCTCAACATACAAATTATTTAAAGAGGCTATTCCAGTGGATCCCAAACTTCTCTGAATCACAGCGCCCTAGAGTATTAGAATTTTTTTTTTCATGGCACTCCTAGGCCAAAAATGTCTGATTGAGAAAAAAAATATTAAATTAAGTAAATTGTGTTTATATGTCACCCTTATAGGCCCTACACACTGGCCGATTTTCTGAAAGATATGAACGATCTCGTTCATAAATGAACGAGATCTCGTTCATATCTTTCAGTGTGGAGACTCCAGCGATGAACAATGCGCGGCCCCGCGCTCGTTCATCGCTGGTCTCCTGTCGGCTGTGCATGCAGGCCAATATGGACGATCTCGTCCATATTTGCCTGCACTTCAATGCAGCCGCGTGACGGGGGGAGTGAAGAAACTTCACTCCCCCCGTCACTGCCCCCCCGCCGCCGGGTCGCTCGTCGGCCGTTTCGGCTGTCGGGCACCTCGGCGGCGCATCGTCAAATGTGTAGGGCCCCTTAGGTCCAGTTATACGGTGAGGGACAGGATTCACTTCTGTTTGTCCACATATTATATGATTGGCAGCCACCAGCACTGGTTTAGCCTTTTACATTGACCATAAATAATTTGAATTGGTTTTAGACCATTAATCCAAGGCAACCCTGCAAGTGACCCGGGGCCCCCCAGGGTGCACCCCTGTAAGTGTCCCAAGGAACCCTAGGGTGCCTAGGGCCACAGTTTGAGAATCACTGGTCTACTCAATATAAATTGATTCCTATATGAAATAAAAAATACTTAAAAACAAGGTAAGACCCTATTGATGGCAGATACAGATCCTTCATTTTGCAAATTATGAGAGAGACTATTTATTGTACGGGAACGAAAAATTATAAAAAATAAATAAATTAATTGATAAGTAAAATCAAACATACATACTTTAATACATCTGTAATAAACACTGAGTTCTGATGTAATCACTTCAGTGTTTATTAGACAAACAGATGCATTATAAGGAAGAATGGATCTCCTGCTACGGGATGCAGTCAATTTGGCGGCAGTTGGGATCCCAGCGGCCAGGATATAGACGCCGGAATCCCGGCAAACAGGAGCTGTTCCCACTCGTGGGTGTCCATGACACCCATAGAGTGGGAATAGATCCTGTGGTGAGCCCGCAAAGGGACTCTTTGCGCTCGCCCCGCTGCCGGCGTACTGGCGGGTGGGATGCTGCTGTCGGGATCTTGACAGCTGGCATCCCACCCGCCGGTAAATCATACAGCTCCCCCTGCTATAAATGGTTATGGATAATAAAAATCACCTAAAATTTCTGTGACCAACATAAAAGCACTCTACTTATAGCTTTGTACTTTTGTATGGTCACACTTACTTTCAATACTCCAATTTAATAAGTAGCTGGCAGTGCACTATCCAGATAACCATGCATGTCCAGCATGCCGTGTCTGTAATCCCTAAGGTGATAGCTTTTAAAAAGCTTCGGTCTCCTGCATCACTCAGCGCCAGGGCTGTAGTCTTCCAAATATCAGACATTCTCTGTATTAGGGATAGCCATCGAAGATTTGAATTCATCAACGGTTTATGCCGGCTGGTGAATGCTTTTGTCATTGATGGGGGAAGAACCAGATGTGTCCTACAAGGTGCCCGGACACTGAGCAAAGCCCCACCCCAAGGCTATGATTGGCCCAAGTGAAATAACAGGGATGACCATAGGTCGATGAAACAATCGATGGTCAACAATTGCGTAGTTTGTAACCACTGACGGTCACTTGTCATATAACCATCAATCATGAACACATCGATGGCCATCAATGGTTACAAACTATGCAATGGCTGACCATCGATTGTTTCACCGACCTATGGTCATCCCTGTTATTTCACTTGGGCCAATCATAGCCTTGGGGTGGCTCTTTGCTCGGTGTCCGGGCTTAGCTGTGGACACTGTTTCTGGGTGTCCACAATTACATAAAAACTGTCTATCAGCAGAATGGCATCGGAAATGGCTGGCAATAATTGAAAAAGTACTTCTATCAAATCAGGAACATTGATGGTTGCTAGCCATTGGTTTACCCTACCCACTGGTGTGTGATCACTGATATCTGCTCATGGGCAGTATGTACTAAGGCTAAAATTAGGCTATAACGCCGCAAACTGCCATTTTCTGAGCTTTGACCACAAACCCCATATGTACAAAGCACCAGAAAGCGAAGCTTTGCTGAGCTTGTACCTGGTAGGCAACGCCATCTATAGATATGTGCTGCTTTACACAGCCTTCTCTGATTGTGATCAAATTAGATCCCTCCCAGTATCATCTAATGCATGTGCAGAAGGACTTCCAGGACATAAACCCGGAAGTCCTATCATCGCAAAGGATCGCTCTTTTCAGAAGAGCTGTCCTTTGTAATTTTAATCGCATTTCTATGTGTGATATCCAGATGATAGATCGACTATGTATTGGTCGACTGTCAATAAGTCAACATCATATGGTCGACAGCTACAAAAGGACGAGATATGAAAGATCGACAGTGCTTAAGTTCGACAGGTTCAAATGGTCAACATGACAACAATCAACGTGTTTTTTAGGATTTTTCATGTTTACTCAACATTTGCGTGATTTACTATCCACCTGAACATCTACTGAGGGGAGTAATGAAGCGGAGCAGAGCGAGCCACCTTGCCCGAAGTGCAGCGGGGGCGTCCATGTTTCTAATTGTAAAGCGCAACGGAATATGCTGCGCTATATAAGAAACTGCTAATAAATATTGATTGAGGTCACATAACGTGAAACATACAAGATTTGCCCCCCAAAAAAACATGTGCCAACCATTGTTGCGTTGACCTTTTGTACCCACCGACCTTTTATTAACGCTGCTACGCATCCGATAAGTGGTCGGGATGTATAGCATCCAAAATGCGATGCTTAGTACATCCCATCCTAAACGTAAAAATGCATAATTAACACGCTACGTGCTGCTATTGGGACCAGAATCAGCAGCAGCCTTAAACATATTGGATGTGAGCTGTCTACGAAGTAGAAGAAAATACTCCATTACACTCTACTTTTACCCTGTGGGTTTGGTTATTGTTCTTTAAAATAAAGAGTATATTTGTAATCTGCGAGAAAACATAGATTTGTGAACATATACTACAGTAATAACCACATAATATATATATTTAAAAAAAACATAACAGGGACAATTATAAAAAAGCAAATAATTAGAACTGAGGGAAGGAGGGACACAGAAAAATAAATCACTGACCTGCATAAGCATCTATCCTTTTCTTTGTAACAAGAGACAGAGGAGCCGGAAGGTCCTAATAGGAAATGTCTCAGTGTAACACATCTTTAAGTTATTTGTGTCCACAATTGAGGTGATGCGAGAGCCATTTTGTTGGAGCCGGGATGCACATAAGCCGGTATTACTTTCCTGCACGTTTAATGAATAATACGTGCACAGCAATGGAGACAGTACTGTAGAGAGCAGAAGCGACCTCTAGTGTACAGCAGCAGTTATGGTAGCGTCTAGTTACCCTTCGTGGAGAGGACCTTTTCCATAATCCCCTGCGTCCATGTCACCAACTATTTAGACACCATGCTTATACTATGGTAGTGGCAGCACAGCTGCAATAGACGATAATAATAAGGTAAGAAGTTGGGGGCATCTGGAGAATAAGCTGCTGTCGAGGGGGATTATCAGGGAGTAGCTGGGGGCGTGTCAAGCAGTAGCTGGGGGTGGGGGCAGACTGGCCTGTGAGAGAGAGTGGGCATGTGGGGCACACAGGTGGGCAATAAGCTGTGTGTGTTTGGGGAAAGTCAGGAAAAAGGCAGGCATGCGAGGCAGATAGGTGGGCACGTGGGTAATGAGCTGCTGTGGAGGGGGCATGTGAGGGAGCAGCGGGGTGGAGGGGGCAGACTGGCATGTGAGAGAAACTGTAGGCATGTAGGGCACACAGGCAGGCATGTGGGTAATGAGCCGCTATGGATGGGGCATGTGAGGGAGAAGGGGGGGCACTCATGCATGTGAGGGAGAAGCTGTAGGTATGTAGGGCACACAGTAGGTGGGTACGTGGGTAATGAGCTGCTGTGGAGGGGGCATGTGAGGGAGCAGCCGGGTGGGGGATGGAGGGGGCAGACTGGCATGTGAGAGAAACTGTAGGCATGTAGGGCACACAGGCAGGCATGTGGGTAATGAGCCGCTATGGATGGGGCATGTGAGGGAGAAGCGGGGGGGGGGGGGGGGGGGCACTCATGCATGTGAGGGAGAAGCTGTAGGTATGTAGGGCATACAGGTGGTGGGCATGTGGGTAATGAGCTGCTATGGATGGGGCATGTGAGGGAGAAGGGGGGGCACACATGCATGTGAGGGAAAAGCGGGGGGGGGGCACTCATGCATGTGAGGGAGAAGCTGTAGGTATGTAGGGCACACAGGTGGTGGGTAATGAGCTGCTATGGAGGGGGCATGTCAGGGAGAAGCGGGGGAGGGCACACATGCATGTGAGGGAGAAGCGGGGGGAGGCACACATGCATGTGAGGGAGAAGCTGTAGGTATGTAGGGCATACAGCTGGTGGGCATGTGGGTAATGAGCTGCTATGGAGGGGGCATGTGAGGGAGAAGCGGGGGGGGGGGCACACATGCATGTGAGGGAGAAGCGGGGGGGGCACTCATGTATGTGAGGGAGAAGCTGTAG
Organism: Pseudophryne corroboree; assembly: GCF_028390025.1. Classification (NCBI taxonomy): domain Eukaryota; kingdom Metazoa; phylum Chordata; class Amphibia; order Anura; family Myobatrachidae; genus Pseudophryne; species Pseudophryne corroboree. Next base: position 104,478,876 of record NC_086446.1, read on the forward strand.
GTATGTATGGCACACAGGTGGTGGGCATGTGGGTAATGAGCTGCTATGGAGGGGGCATGTGAGGGAGAAGCGGGGGGGGGCACACATGCATGTGAGGGAGAAGCGGGGGGGGGCACACATGCATGTGAGGGAGAAGCGGGGGGGGGGGCACTCATGTATGTGAGGGAGAAGCTGTAGGTATGTATGGCACACAGGTGGGCATGTGGGTAATGAGCTGCTATGGAGGGGGCATGTGAGGGAGAAGCGGGGGGGGCACACATGCATGTGAGGGAGAAGCGGGGGGGGCACACATGCATGTGAGGGAGAAGCTGTAGGTATGTAGGGCACACAGGTGGTGGGCATGTGGGTAATGAGCTGCTATGGAGGGGGCATGTGAGGGAGAAGCGGCGGGGGGGCACACATGCATGTGAGGGAGAAGCGGGGGGCGGGCACTCATGCATGTGAGGGAGAAGCTGTAGGTATGTAGGGCACACAGGTGGTGGGCATGTGGGTAATGAGCTGCTATGGAGGGGGCATGTCAGGGAGAAGCGGGGGAGGGCACACATGCATGTGAGGGAGAAGCGGGGGGGCACACATGCATGTGAGGGAGAAGCGGGGGGGCACACATGCATGTGAGGGAGAAGCTGTAGGTATGTAGGGCATACAGGTGGTGGGCATGTGGGTAATGAGCTGCTATGGAGGGGGCATGTGAGGGAGAAGCGGGGGGGGCACACATGCATGTGAGGGAGAAGCGGGGGGGCACTCATGTATGTGAGGGAGAAGCTGTAGGTATGTAGGGCATACAGGTGGTGGGCATGTGGGTAATGAGCTGCTATGGAGGGGGCATGTGAGGGAGAAGCGGGGGAGGGCACACATGCGTGTGAGGGAGAAGTGGGGGGGGCACACATGCATGTGAGGGAGAAGCGGGGGGGGGGCACACATGCATGTGAGGGAGAAGCTGTAGGTATGTAGGGCATACAGGTGGTGGGCATGTGGGTAATGAGCTGCTATGGAGGGGGCATGTGAGGGAGAAGCGGGGGGGGCACTCATGCATGTGAGGGAGAAGCGGGGGGGGGCACTCATGCATGTGAGGGAGAAGCTGTAGGTATGTAGGGCACACAGGTGGTGGGCATGTGGGTAATGAGCTGCTATGGAGGGGGCATGTGAGGGAGAAGCGGGGGAGAGCACACATGCATGTGAGGGAGAAGCGGGGGAGGGCACACATGCATGTGAGGGAGAAGCGGGGGGCACTCATGCATGTGAGGGAGAAGCGGGGGGCACTCATGCATGTGAGGGAGAAGCTGTAGGTATGTAGGGCAGACAGGTGGTGGGCATGTGGGTAATGAGCTGCTATGGAGGGGGCATGTGAGGGAGAAGCAGGGGGGGGGGGGGGCACACACATGCATGTGAGGGAGAAGCGGGGGGGGGCACTCATGTATGTGAGGGAGAAGCTGTAGGTATGTAGGGCATACAGGTGGTGGGCATGTGGGTAACGAGCTGCTATGGAGGGGGCATCTGAGGGAGAAGCGGGGGAGGGCACACATGTGTGTGAGGGAGAAGCGGGGGAGGGCACACATGCGTGTGAGGGAGAAGCGGGGGGGGGCACACATGCATGTGAGGGAGAAGCGGGGGGGCACACATGCATGTGAGGGAGAAGCGGGGGGGCACACATGCATGTGAGGGAGAAGCTGTAGGTATGTAGAGCACACAGGTGGTGGGCATGTGGGTAATGAGCTGCTATGGAGGGGGCATGTGAGGGAGAAGTGGGGGAGGGCACACATGCATGTGAGGGAGAAGCGGGGGAGGGCACACATGCATGTGAGGGAGAAGCGGTGGGCACACATGCATGTGAGGGCGAAGCGGGGGGCACTCATGCATGTGAGGGAGAAGCTGTAGGTATGTAGGGCATACAGGTGGTGGGCTTGTGGGTAATGAGCTGCTATGGAGGGGGCATGTGAGGGAGAAGCGGGGGGGCACACATGCATGTGAGGGAGAAGGGGGGGTACTCATGTATGAGGGAAAAGCTGTAGGTATGTAGGGCACACAGGTGGTGGGTATGTGGGTAATGAGCTGCTATGGAGGGGGCATGTGAGGGAGAAGCGGGGGAAGGCACACATGCATGTGAGGGAGAAGCGGGGGAGGGCACATGCATGTGAGGGAGAAGCGGAGGGAGGGCACACATGCATGTGAGGGAGAAGAGGGGGCACACATGCATGTGAGGGAGAATCAAGGGGGCACTCATGCATGTGAGGGAGAAGCGGGGGGCATACATGCTTGTGAGGGAGAAGCGGGGGGGCACACATGCATGTGAGGGAGAAGCTGTAGGTATGTAGGGCACACAGGTGGTGGGCATGTGGGTAATGAGCTGCTATGGAGGGGGCATGTGAGGGAGAAGCGGGGGAGGGCACACATGCGTGTGAGGTAGAAGCGGGGGAGGGCACATATGCATGTGAGGGAGAAGCGGGGGGCACACATGCATGTGGGGGAGAAGCGGGGGAGGCACACATGCATGTGAGGGAGAAGCGGGTGGGGGCACACATGCATGTGAGGGAGTAGCGGGGGGCACACATGCAAGCGAGGGAGAAGCGGAGGCACACATGCATGTGAGGGAGAAGCGGGGGGGCACACATGCATGTGATGGAGAAGCGGGGGAACACATGCATGTGAGGGAGAAGAGGTGAGTATCTAGGACACACACAATAGGCCATATGAAAAATGAGCTGATATGGAGTGGGCATGTGAGGGATCAGAAAGGGGGCATGAGGGGCACATGAGGGTAATAAGCTGTGCAAGGGGCAATGTAGAAAGCTTCACAATTTTTAGATAATGGTATATATGTTTCTCTGACGTCCTAGTGGATGCTGGGACTCCGTCAGGACCATGGGGAATAGCGGCTCCGCAGGAGACAGGGCACAAAATTTAAAAGTTTGACCACTAGGTGGTGTGTACTGGCTCCTCCCCCCATGACCCTCCTCCAAGCCTCAGTTAGGTTTTTGTGACCGTCCGAGCAGGGTGCAATCTAGGTGGCTCTCCTAAAGAGCTGCTTAGAAAAAGTTTGTTAGGTTTTTTATTTTCAGTGAGTCCTGCTGGCAACAGGCTCACTGCAACGAGGGACTTAGGGGAGAAGAAGTGAACTCACCTGCGTGCAGGATGGATTTGCTTCTTAGGCTACTGGACACTAGCTCCAGAGGGACGATCACAGGTACAGCCTGGATGGGTCACCGGAGCCGCGCCGCCGACCCCCTTGCAGATGCCGAATAGAGAAGAGGTCCAGAAACCGGCGGCAGAAGACGTCTCAGTCTTCATGAGGTAGCGCACAGCACTGCAGCTGTGCGCCATTGCTCTCCGCACACTTCACACCAGCGGTCACTGAGGGTGCATGGCGCTGGGGGGGGCGCCCTGGGCAGCAATGTAATATACCTGTTCTGGCTAAAATATATCACATATAGCCCCTGGGGCTATATGGATGTATTTAACCCCTGCCAGGTTCCAAAAAAACCGGGAGAAGAAGCCCGCCGAAAAGGGGGCGGGGCCTATTCTCCTCAGCACACAGCGCCATTTTCCTGCCCAGCTCCGCTGCGAGGAAGGCTCCCAGGACTCTCCCCTGCACTGCACTACAGAAACAGGGTAAAAACAGAGAGGGGGGGCACTTATTGGCGATATTTATAATATTTGAGCTGCTATAAAGGGAACACACTTATTAAGGTTATCCCTATATATATTTATAGCGCTTGGGTGTGTGCTGGCAAACTCTCCCTCTGTCTCCCCAAAGGGCTAGTGGGGTCCTGTCTTCTATCAGAGCATTCCCTGTGTGTCTGCTGTGTGTCGGTACGTGTGTGTCGACATGTATGAGGACGATGTTGGCGTGGAGGCGGAGCAATTGCCTGTAATGGTGATGTCACCCCCTAGGGAGTCGACACCAGAATGGATGGCTTTGTTTATGGAATTACGGGATAGTGTCAGCACGCTACAAAAGTTGGTTGACGACATGAGACAGCCGGCAAACCAGTTAGTACCTGTCCAGGCGTCTCAGACACCGTCAGGGGCTGTAAAACGCCCTTTACCTCAGTCGGTCGACACAGACCCAGACACTGAATCCAGTGTCGACGGTGAAGAAACAAACGTATTTTCCAGTAGGGCCACACGTTATATGATCACGGCAATGAAGGAGGCTTTGCATATCTCTGATACTGCAAGTACCACAAAAAGGGGTATTATGTGGGGTCTGAAAAAACTACCTGTAGTTTTTCCTGAATCAGAGGAATTGAATGACGTGTGTGATGAAGCGTGGGTTACCCCTGATAAAAAACTGCTAATTTCAAAGAAGTTATTGGCATTATACCCTTTCCCGCCAGAGGTTAGGGCGCGCTGGGAAACACCCCCTAGGGTGGACAAGGCGCTCACACGTTTATCCAAACAAGATACGGCCGCCCTCAAGGATCCAGCTGATAGGAGGCTGGAAAATACTCTAAAAAGTATATACACACATACTGGTGTTATACTGCGACCAGCAATCGCCTCAGCCTGGATGTGCAGTGCTGGGGTGGCTTGGTCGGATTCCCTGACTGAAAATATTGATACCCTGGATAGGGACAGTATTTTATTGACTATAGAGCAATTAAAGGATGCATTCCTTTATATGCGAGATGCACAGAGAGATATCTGCACTCTGGCATCAAGAGTAAGTGCGATGTCCATATCTGCCAGAAGAAGTCTATGGACACGACAGTGGTCAGGCGATGCGGATTCCAAACGGCATATGGAAGTATTGCCGTATAAAGGAGAGGAATTATTTGGGGTCGGTCTATCGGATTTGGTAGCCACGGCAACAGCCGGGAAGTCCACCTTTTTACCTCAAGTCCCCTCCCAACAGAAAAAGCCGCAGTCTTTTCAGCCGCAGTCCTTTCGTTCCTATAAGAACAAGCGAGCAAAAGGACATTCATATTTGCCCCGAGGCAAAGGAAAGGGTAAGAGACTGCACCAAGCAGCCCCTTCCCAGGAGCAGAAGTCCTCCCCGGCTTCTGCAAAGGCCTCAGCATGACGCTGGGACCTTGCAAGCGGACTCGGGGGCGGTGGGGGGTCGCCTCAAGAATTTCAGCGCACAGTGGGCTCACTCGCAGGTGGACCCCTGGATCCTGCAGGTAGTATCTCAGGGTTACAGGTTGGAATTCGAGAAGTCTCCCCCTCGCCGGTTCCTAAAGTCTGCTTTGCCAACGTCTCCCTCCGACAGGGCGACGGTATTGGAAGCCATTCACAAGCTGTATTCTCAGCAGGTGATAGTCAAGGTACCCCTTCTACAACAGGGAAAGGGGTATTACTCCACGCTATTTGTGGTACCGAAGCCGGACGGCTCGGTAAGACCTATTCTAAATCTGAAATCTCTGAACCTGTACATACAAAAATTCAAGTTCAAGATGGAGTCACTCAGAGCAGTGATAGCGAATCTGGAAGAGGGGGATTTTATGGTGTCCTTGGACATCAAGGATGCTTACCTTCATGTCCCAATTTGCCCTTCACATCAAGGGTACCTCAGGTTCGTGGTACAAAACTGTCATTATCAGTTTCAGACGCTGCCGTTTGGATTGTCCACGGCACCCAGGGTCTTTACCAAGGTAATGGCCGAAATGATGATTCTTCTTCGAAGAGAAGGCGTATTAATTATCCCTTACTTGGACGATCTCCTGATAAGGGCAAGATCCAGAGAACAGTTGGAGGTCGGAGTAGCACTAACTCAAGTAGTGCTCCAACAGCACGGGTGGATTCTGAATCTTCCAAAATCCCAACTGATCCCGACGACACGTCTGCTGTTCCTAGGGATGATTCTGGACACTGTTCAGAAAAAGGTATTTCTTCCGGAGGAGAAAGCCAGGGAGTTATCCGAACTAGTCAGGAACCTCCTAAAACCAGGGACAGTGTCTGTGCATCAATGCACAAGAGTCCTGGGAAAAATGGTGGCTTCTTACGAAGCGATTCCATTCGGCAGATTCCATGCACGAATTTTTCAGTGGGATCTGCTAGACAAATGGTCCGGATCGCATCTGCAGATGCATCAGCGGATAAAATTGTTGACAAGGACAAGGGTCTCTCTGCTATGGTGGTTGCAGAGTACTCATCTGTTAGAGGGCCGCAGATTCGGCATACAGAACTGGGTCCTAGTGACCACGGATGCCAGCCTGAGAGGCTGGGGAGCGGTCACACGAGGAAGAAACTTCCAGGGCGTGTGGTCAAGCCTGGAAACGTCTCTTCACATAAATATACTGGAGCTAAGAGCAATCTACAATGCTCTAAGCCTGGCAAAACCTCTGCTTCAGGGTCAGCCGGTGTTGATCCAGTCGGACAACATCACGGCAGTCGCCCACGTAAACAGACAGGGCGGCACAAGAAGCAGGAGGGCAATGGCAGAAGCTGCAAGGATTCTTCGCTGGGCGGAAAATCATGTGATAGCACTGTCAGCAGTGTTCATTCCGGGAGTGGACAACTGGGAAGCAGACTTCCTCAGCAGACACGATCTTCACCCGGGAGAGTGGGGACTTCATCCAGAAGTCTTCCACATGATTGTGGTCCATTGGGAAAGACCAATGGTGGACATGATGGCGTCCCGCCTCAACAAAAAACTGAACAGGTATTGCGCCAGGTCAAGAGACCCTCAGGCAATAGCTGTGGACGCTCTGGTAACACCATGGGTGTACCAGTCAGTGTATGTGTTCCCTCCTCTGCCTCTCATACCCAAGGTACTGAGAATTATACGGCAAAGGGGAGTAAGAACGATACTCGTGGCTCCGGACTGGCCAAGAAGGACTTGGTACCCGGAACTTCAGGAGATGCTCACGGAAGATCCGTGGCCTCTACCTCTAAGAAGGGACCTGCTTCAGCAGGGACCGTGTCTATTCCAAGACTTACCGCGGCTGCGTTTGACGGCATGGCGGTTGAACGCCGGATCCTAAGGGAAAAAGGCATTCCGGAAGAGGTCATCCCTACCCTGGTCAAAGCCAGGAAGGAGGTGACTGCACAACATTATCACCGCATTTGGAGAAAATATGTTGCATGGTGTGAGGCCAGGAAGGCCCCGACAGAGGAATTTCAACTGGGTCGATTCCTACATTTCCTGCAAACAGGATTATCTATGGGCCTCAAATTAGGGTCCATTAAGGTTCAAATTTCGGCCCTGTCGATATTCTTCCAGAAAGAATTGGCTTCAGTTCCTGAAGTTCAGACTTTTGTAAAAGGAGTACTACATATACAGCCCCCGGTTGTGCCCCCAGTGGCACCGTGGGATCTCAATGTAGTTTTGGATTTTCTCAAATCCCATTGGTTTGAGCCACTCAAATCGGTAGATTTGAAATATCTTACATGGAAAGTAACCATGCTACTGGCTCTGGCTTCAGCCAGGAGAGTGTCAGAATTGGCAGCTTTATCATATAAAAGCCCATATCTGATTTTCCATTCGGACAGGGCAGAATTGAGGACGCGTCCTCATTTTCTGCCTAAGGTGGTATCAGCGTTTCACCTGAACCAGCCTATTGTGGTGCCTGCGGCTACTAGCGATTTGGAGGATTCCAAGTTGCTGGACGTTGTCAGAGCATTGAAAATATATATTTCAAGGACGGCTGGAGTCAGAAAATCTGACTAGCTGTTTATACTATATGCACCCAACAAGCTGGGTGCTCCTGCTTCTAAGCAGACGATTGCTCGTTGGATTTGTAGCACAATTCAACTGGCACATTCTGTGGCAGGCTTGCCACAGCCTAAATCTGTCAAGGCCCACTCCACAAGGAAGGTGGGCTCATCTTGGGCGGCTGCCCGAGGGGTCTCGGCATTACAACTCTGCAGAGCAGCTACGTGGTCAGGGGAGAACACGTTTGTAAAATTCTACAAATTTGATACCCTGGCTGAGGAGGACCTGGAGTTCTCTCATTCGGTGCTGCAGAGTCATCCGCACTCTCCCGCCCGTTTGGGAGCTTTGGTATAATCCCCATGGTCCTGACGGAGTCCCAGCATCCACTAGGACGTCAGAGAAAATAAGATTTTACTTACCGATAAATCTATTTCTCGTAGTCCGTAGTGGATGCTGGGCGCCCATTCCAAGTGCGGATTGTCTGCAATACTTGTACATAGTTATTGTTACAAATAAATCGGGTTGTTTATTGTTGTGAGCCATCTTTTCAGAGGCTCCTACGTTATCATACTGTTAACTGGGTTCAGATCACAAGTTGTACGGTGTGATTGGTGTGGCTGGTTTGAGTCTTACCCGGGATTAAAAATCCTTCCTTATTGTGTACGCTCGTCCGGGCACAGTATCCTAACTGAGGCTTGGAGGAGGGTCATGGGGGGAGGAGCCAGTACACACCACCTAGTGGTCAAACTTTTAAATTTTGTGCCCTGTCTCCTGCGGAGCCGCTATTCCCCATGGTCCTGACGGAGTCCCAGCATCCACTACGGACTACGAGAAATAGATTTATCGGTAAGTAAAATCTTATTTTCTCATGATATCATATTAGGATGTTCCTCTTTATCTATGTGTGAGTGTCCCAAAAGCAGAATACTTGTACTTTCTTTGAATTTGGAAGTTATGAATATGTGTGTGTGGTAAGCAATTAATGTACAGGCGCTAACTCTAAAGAATGGAAGATGGAGACTTCCCTTAGTTCCTATATAACGAGGCGATGTGCAGTCCTTCCAAGGTCCTATCCCGGACGGATCTTCTGCCGGATAAGACTCCGATGTTCCACGAATTTATATAGAAAGGAATAAAAAGAACCATATGGTGTAGTACGCAAAGGAAACAGATAATGAGTATGTAGTAGAACGCCTCGTGCCTCCTCCCAAAAGTGACACCCGAACAATGGTGTAAAGGACAGAACAAATGGCTCAATTACCAGATTGTGGACTCGAGATAACGTGTTGCTACTCTCCTTTCAATTATCCCAAGTGTTCACTCCACAAAGCCCACACCTGGTGGTTTTCAGTGCCTCATACCTCTTCCCCAAAGAATATCCATATATAAAGCACAATAGTGACAGGATTAGCTTAATTACCAGACTCAAGTGTTAATCAGCATGTGTCTATATCCTTTATGGTGGTCACGGGTAGAAGCTCTTCAAACAAATCGGCCCAGATGTATCATGGGTTTATGCAAAGAAATATATGAAAAACGCATAGCATAATACGTTTTTTATTTTTAAAACAAGGTTAAAAACCTATGGATTGATCCCTTGCTGGAGTCCTTAACTCCTTAGACAAAACTCATTGGATGGCATAGGTGACAGCAGAATTAAATCAATTACCAGAGACCCATGAATATGTATTTGTGCTTACATTTATGTATCAATGTTAAAATGTTGATGTTCTGTATGTTTGTGGGTGACTTGATACCATACTATATGCAGCACAGAGTGTACGTTAAATGAGCCAGAAATGCAAATAAATAAAATAATGCCTGAATTCCAATTGCACCTGTCCTACATTATGAATAAATGTGTAAACATATACATACATTGCATTATTCATAAATGTTCCCCTAAATCCACTTCTAATTCATTATCATTCCAGCAGGGTCATAAAAGTATTGTTAGAGAAGGGGAACTAGGGATGACCATTGATGGATAACCTCGATGATGTGAAACCATCTGCAAGGGAACCATTGATGGTTTCACCCACTGATGTTCACCTTTGCTTTAGTATACACAAGGCTGTGGGGCTTCCTGTGAGTATCGGGGTAGAACTAAGCTCAGTGTCCTCTTCTTTAATATAAAAAATAAAGAAAACCATGTGGTTCTCCCCCATCCATGGTAAAAGTATTTGGCATCGGCCATAGACCATCAATTATATTGATTCATCGATGGTCGATGGCCATCCCTAAGGGGAACTGGCAGACAGTTCTATCTGCAAGTGTATACGCCAGAGGTTCACAAACGCGGTCCTCAAGGCCCCCCAACAGTCCAGGATTTAGGTATATCCATGGCTCAGCACAGGTGGTTAAATCAAATTGACTAAGGTGCTAATTAAGTCACCTGTGGCCAAGCATGGATACATTTAAAACCAGGACTGTTGGGGTGCCTTGAGGCCCGCGTTTGGGAACCTCTGGTATATGCACTTAACAATCATTAGATAGGTCGGCCAGGTGTGTACCCAGTCTTAGATGTGGAAGGGATGTGTCCAATCTCAAATTTGAATAGCCGTGTAATAGGCCCTACACACTGGGCGATAATACTCAAAGATATGAACGATCTTGTTCATTAATGAACGAGATACCGTTCATATCTTTGAGTGTGGAGGCACCAGCGATGAACGATGCGCGTCCCCGCGCTCGTTCATCGCTGGTGCCCCGTCGCCTGTGCCTGCAGGCCAATATGGACGATCCAGTAGGGCCCTTAAGAATACAGCTGCCCAGTGTTTGTAGGCTACATGCAAAAGCATCCAGTATTTACCTTGCATGTAAAATTAGTAAATGTATTTGCACCCCTTTCAGCGTTGCTTTGTCCACGTGCACCGCTACTTACTTTACTCCCACCTCATTATTTGAGCCACAGTGTGCTTTTTCATATACAGTACATGTACCTGATACATTAACTAAAGGGGATCTATGGGCTTATGTCATAGCTAGAGAGATGCACAATAGCCATTCCATAGAGTATTCGCATATTTATAAAGCGGCAATCTCTTAATAGGCAAAACTAACCTCTCTATTGCTGCCAATAACAGACAGCAAAATTCCATCCTAAGGAGGGTTGGGTGGGTAGCCACTTGGACTCTCAGAAGCTTTCAGAAGATGCCAGCAGTTGTCCCAATACAGTAGGTGCCTTGATGTAACGAATGTTGTCTTTCCCGCTTAGGATGTGTATATATGATCAAGTATTATCGGAGATATCTCAATGGCGACGAATGAGAGCACCCCGGTGAGGGCTGGAGCCTCCGCTGTTCCTTATGGACATGTCATCGGGAGCGAGAAATGGAGAGGAACTGAACTTGCGCAATTATTACAAGGTACGAGGTACAGTTGTATTTTGCTGTCTGGAGACCACTCTCATTCCATAAATGCAACGCTCATAAATGGAACTAAATATATGTCCTCGGTGTAGGGGTTATCCTGTATTGTGTCCCTGTTTCTTTATAAGACCAGAAGATATAAGATTGCTTGCTACACACTTCTGACAGTTAGTGGTCAATGTACTAAGCCTTGGAGCAGGGGCATTTTAAGAGAGGAGGGGACCGGCGTTTAGCCTCTGTTGAGGGGCCCCCTCCTTTCCGGCAGCAAGCTTTTGCCAGAGTCTACAGCGCGTACGCGTGTCTCCGGGAACATGGCGCCGTGCCTTGTTCCTGGGTACATCTCCAGTGCGCATGCGCAAATCACTCGGAAATAGCCGCAGCAGCCATTTTCCAAGTGATTTGTGTCAGCACTGCAGGGACGCCGCCTTGGGACTCTGGGGGGGTAAGTATAAATAAGAATTTACTTACCGATAATTCTATTTCTCGTAGTCCGTAGTGGATGCTGGGGACTCCGTCAGGACCATGGGGAATAGCGGCTCCGCAGGAGACAGGGCACAAAAAGTAAGCTTTTAGGATCACATGGTGTGTACTGGCTCCTCCCCCTATGACCCTCCTCCAAGCCTCAGTTAGGTACTGTGCCCGGACGAGCGTACACAATAAGGAAGGATATTGAACCCCGGGTAAGACTCATACCAGCCACACCAATCACACCGTATAACTTGTGATCTGAACCCAGTTAACAGTATGACAAACGTAGGAGCCTCTGAACAGACGGCTCACAACAAATAACAACCCGATTTTTTTTTTTTTGTAACAATAACTATGTACAAGTATTGCAGACAATCCGCACTTGGGATGGGCGCCCAGCATCCACTACGGACTACGAGAAATAGAATTATCGGTAAGTAAATTCTTATTTTCTCTAACGTCCTAAGTGGATGCTGGGGACTCCGTCAGGACCATGGGGATTATACCAAAGCTCCCAAACGGGCGGGAGAGTGCGGATGACTCTGCAGCACCGAATGAGAGAACTCAAGGTCCTCCTCAGCCAGGGTATCAAATTTGTAGAATTTTGCAAACGTGTTTGCCCCTGACCAAGTAGCAGCTCGGCAGAGTTGTAATGCCGAGACTCCCCGGGCAGCCGCCCAGGATGAGCCCACTTTCCTTGTGGAATGGGCCTTGACAGATTTAGGTTGTGGCAAGCCTGCCACAGAATGTGCAAGTTGAATTGTGCTACAAATCCAACGAGCAATCGTCTGCTTAGAAGCAGGAGCACCCATCTTGTTGGGTGCATACAATATAAGCAGTGAGTCAGACTTTCTGACTCCAGCCGTTCTTGAAATATATATATTTTCAATGCCCGTACCACGTCCAACAACTTGGAATCCTCCAACTCGTTAGTAGCCGCAGGCACCACAATAGGCTGGTTCAGGTGAAACGCTGACACCACCTTAGGCAGAAATTGAGGACGCGTCCGCAGTTCTGCCCTGTCCGTATGGAAAATCAGATATGGGCTCTTATATGATAAAGCCGCCAATTCTGATACTCTCCTGGCTGAAGCCAGGGCCAGTAGCATGGTTACTTTCCATGTAAGATACTTCATCTCCACCGATTTGAGCGGCTCAAACCAATGGGATTTTAGAAAATCCAAGACTACATTAAGATCCCACGGTGCCACTGGGGGCACAACCGGGGGCTGTATATGTAGTACTCCTTTTACAAAAGTCTGGACTTCAGGAACTGAAGCCAATTCTTTCTGGAAGAAAATCGACAGGGCCGAAATTTGAACCTTAATGGACCCCAATTTGAGGCCCATAGACAATCCTGTTTGCAGGAAATGTAGGAATCGACCCAGTTGAAATTCCTCCGTGGGGGCCTTCCTGGCCTCACACCACGCAACATATTTCCTCCAAATGCGGTGATAATGTTGTGCAGTCACCTCCTTCCTGGCCTTTACCAGTGTAGGAATGACCTCTTCCGGAATGCCTTTTTCCTTTAGAATTCGGCGTTCAACCGCCATGCCGTCAAACGCAGCCGCGGTAAGTCTTGGAATAGACACGGTCCCTGCTGAAGCAGGTCCCGTCTTAGAGGTAGAGGCCACGGATCCTCCGTGAGCATCTCTTGAAGTTCCGGGTACCAAGTTCTTCTTGGCCAATCCGGAGCCACTAGTATCGTTCTTACTCCCTTTTGCCGTATAATTCTCAGTACTTTTGGTATGAGAGGCAGAGGAGGGAACACATACACTGACTGGAACACCCACGGTGTTACCAGAGCGTCCACAGCTATTGCCTGAGGATCTCTTGACCTGGCGCAATACCTGTCCAGTTTTTTGTTGAGGCAGGACGCCATCATATCCACCATTGGTTTTTCCCAACGGTTCACAATCATGTGGAAGACTTCTGGATGAAGTCCCCACTCTCCCGGGTGTAGATCGTGTCTGCTGAGGAAGTCTGCTTCCCAGTTGTCCACTCCCGGAATGAATACTGCTGACAGTGCTATCACATGATCTTCCGCCCAGCGAAGAATCCTTGCAGCTTCTGCCATTGCTGTCCTGCTTCTTGTGCCGCCCTGTCTGTTTACGTGGGCGACTGCCGTGATGTTGTCCGACTGGATCAACACCGGCTGACCCTGAAGCAGGGGTTTTGCCAGACTTAGAGCATTGTAAATCGCTCTTAGCTCCAGTATATTTATGTGAAGAGACATCTCCAGGCTTGACCATACTCCCTGGAAGTTTCTTCCTTGTGTGACCGCTCCCCAGCCTCTCAGACTGGCATCCGTGGTCACCAGGACCCAGTCCTGTATGCCGAATCTGCGGCCCTCTAACAGATGAGCACTCTGCAACCACCACAGAAGAGACACCCTTGTCCGTGGCGATAAGGTTATCCGCTGATGCATCTGCAGATGCGATCCGGACCATTTGTCCAGCAGATCCCACTGAAAAGTTTGTGCGTGGAATCTGCCGAATGGAATCGCTTCGTAAGAAGCCACCATCTTTCCCAGGACTCTTGTGCATTGATGCACAGACACTGTCCCTGGTTTTAGGAGGTTCCTGACAAGTTCGGATAACTCCCTGGCTTTCTCCTCCGGAAGAAACACCTTTTTCTGAACCGTGTCCAGAATCATTCCCAGGAACAGCAGACGTGTCGTCGGGGTCAACTGAGATTTTGGAAAATTCAGAATCCACCCGTGTTGTTGCAGCACTAGTTGGGTTAGTGCTACTCCGTCTTCCAGCTGTTCTCTGGATCTTGCCCTTATCAGGAGATCGTCCAAGTAAGGGATAATTAATACGCCTCTTCTTCGTAGAAGGATCATCATTTCGGCCATTTCCTTGGTAAAGACCCGAGGTGCCGTGGACAATCCAAACGGCAGCGTCTGAAACTGATAATGACAGTTTTGCACCACGAACCTGAGGTACCCTTGATGTGAATAGCAAATTGGGACATGCAGGTAAGCGTCCTTTATGTCCAGGGACACCATAAAGTCCCCTTCTTCCAGATTCGCTATCACTGCTCTGAGTGACTCCATCTTGAACTTGAATTTTTGTATGTACAGGTTCAAAGATTTGAGATTTAGAATAGGTCTTACCGAGCCGTCCGGCTTCGGTACCACAAATAGCGTGGAGTAATACCCCTTTCCCTGTTGTAGGAGGGGTACCTTGACTATCACCTGCTGAGCAAACAGCTTGTGAATGGCTTCCAATACCGTCGCCCTGTCCGAGGGAGACGTTGGCAAAGCAGACTTTAGGAACCGGCGAGGGGGAGACTTCTCGAATTCCAACCTGTAACCCTGAGATACTACCTGTAGAATCCAGGGGTCCACCTGTGAGCAAGCCCACTGTGCGCTGAAATTCTTGAGTCGACCCCCCACCGTTCCTGAGTCCGCTTGTAAGGCCCCAGCGTCATGCTGAGGGCTTTGCAGAACCCTGGGAGGGCTTCTGTTCCTGGGCAGGGGCTGCTTGCTGCCCTCTCTTACCCCTTCCTCTGCCCCGAGGCAGATATGACTGTCCTTTTGTCCGCTTGTTCTTATAGGAACGAAAGGACTGCGGCTGAAAAGACGGTGTCTTTTTCTGTTGGGAGGGGGTCTGAGGTAAAAAAGTGGATTTTCCGGCAGTTGCCGTAGCCACCAGATCCGATAGACCGACGCCAAATAATTCCTCCCCTTTATACGGCAATACTTCCATATGTCGTTTGGAATCCGCATCACCTGACCACTGTCGCGTCCACAAACTCCTTCTGGCAGATATGGACATCGCATTTACTCTCGATGCCAGAGTGCAAATATCTCTCTGCGCATCTCGCATATAAAGGAAAGCATCCTTTAATTGCTCTATAGTCAATAAAATACTGTCCCTATCCAGGGTATCAATATTTTCAGTCAGGGAATCCAACCAGACGACCCCAGCACTGCACATCCAGGCTGAGGCGATGGCTGGTCGCAGTATAACACCAGTATGAGTGTATATACTTTTCAGGGTAGTTTCCAGCCTCCTATCAGCTGGATCCTTGAGGGCGGCCGTATCAGGAGACGGTAACGCCACTTGTTTCGATAAGCGTGTGAGCGCCTTATCCACCCTAGGGGGTGTTTCCCAGCGCGCCCTAACCTCTGGCGAGAAAGGGTATAATGCTAATAACTTTTTTGAAATTAGCATTTTTCTATCTGGGTTAACCCACGCTTCATCACATACATCATTTAATTCCTCTGATTCAGGAAAAACTACAGGTAGTTTTTTCACCCCCCACATAATACCCCTTTTTGTGGTACTTGTAGTATCAGAGATATGCAAAGCCTCCTTCATTGCCGTGATCATATAACGTGTGGCCCTACTTGAAAATACGTTTGTTTCATCACCGTCGACACTAGATTCAGTGTCTGTGTCTGGGTCTGTGTCGACCGACTGAGGTAAAGGGCGCTTTACAGCCCCTGACGGTGTCTGAGACGCCTGGGCAGGTACTAACTGGTTTGCCGGCCGTCTCATGTCGTCAACTGATTTTTGTAATGTGCTGACATTATCACGTAATTCCATAAACAAAGCCATCCATTCCGGTGTCGACTCCCTGGGGGGTGACATCACCATAATCGGCAATTGCTCTGCCTCCACGCCAACATCGTCCTCATACATGTCGACACACACGTACCGACACACAGCAGACACACAGGGAATGCTCTTATCGAAGACAGGACCCCACTAGCCCTTTGGGGAGACAGAGGGAGAGTTTGCCAGCACACACCCAAGCGCTATAATATATATGGGAACAACCCTATATAAGTGTTGTTCCTTATAGCCGCTTAAATATATAAAAATATCGCCAAAATATGCCCCCCCCTCTCTGTTTTACCCTGTTTCTGTAGTGCAGTGCAGGGGAGAGTCCTGGGAGCCTTCCTCACAGCGGAGCTGAGCAGGAAAATGGCGCTGTGTGCTGAGGAGAATAAGCCCCGCCCCCTATTCCGGCGGGCTTTTCTCCCGGAGTTTTAGACATTTGGCATGGGTTAAATACATACATATAGCCTTAATGGCTATATGTGATGTATTCTTTTGCCATAAAAGGTATTATATATTGCTGCCCAGGGCGCCCCCAGCAGCGCCCTGCACCCTCCGTGACCGTCTGGTGTGAAGTGTGTGACAACAATGGCGCACAGCTGCAGTGCTGTGCGCTACCTTCATGAAGACTGAAGAGCCTTCTGCCGCCTGTTTCCGGACCTTCAATCTTCAGCATCTGTAAGGGGGGTCGGCGGCGCGGCTCCGGGACGAACCCCAGGGTGAGACCTGTGTTCCGACTCCCTCTGGAGCTAATGGTGTCCAGTAGCCTAAGAATCCAATCCATCCTGCACGCAGGTGAGTTGAAATTCTCTCCCCTAAGTCCCTCGATGCAGTGAGCCTGTTGCCAGCAGGACTCACTGAAAATAAAAAACCTAAAAAAACTTTTTCTAAGCAGCTCTTTAGGAGAGCCACCTAGATTGCACCCTGCTCGGACGGGCACAAAAACCTAACTGAGGCTTGGAGGAGGGTCATAGGGGGAGGAGCCAGTACACACCATGTGATCCTAAAAGCTTACTTTTTGTGCCCTGTCTCCTGCGGAGCCGCTATTCCCCATGGTCCTGACGGAGTCCCCAGCATCCACTTAGGACGTTAGAGAAATATATGGGTGCAGGGTGTGCATTGTGGGCCCCCCTTGGGCCAAGGGGCCCGTGTGCATCGCACACCCTGTACCCAGGATAGAAACACCTATGCCTTGGAGCGAGATAAAGTACCAGCCAATCAGCTCCTGTAATTTTTCAAACACAGCCTGTAATGTGGCAGTTATGAGCTGATTGGCCGGTACATTATTTCTCTCCACTTTATCTCTCTCCATAAAGTTCAGCCAGACACTGTAGAATGGATCTGAGATGATATGCTTTGCTATTTGAGCTTTTTGACCAATATTGGCAGCTAGCTGGAAGATGTCTGTCATATGTAATGAGATATTTTAAGCAGAGAAGTAGTAGAAGTCTGGTTAAGTCCTAACAATGTATTTTACCTTCGTGATTCATATGTAAAAACAATTTGGGGCTTTTACTTTTTGTCTGCCCCTTAACAGTTTAAGGGGGAGATGTATCAAGCCATGGAAAGAGATAAAGTGGGGAAGTTGCCCAAAGCATCCACTCAGCTCCTAACAGTCATTTATCTAGTGCAGTCTTTTAAATAAGATTTTTGTTCTTAGACCCATAGATCTGCTAAGTGCCATTTGGCGGCATTTTCACATCATTGCAAAGCCATTTTGCCCCGTTTGTACCTAATTAAATTGACCCATACGTTTGATTATAGCAGGCTGTGATGGGAATTACTGATGACCAACGTATGTTCTATTTCCTTGATGACAAAGGCTGGAGAATCTAGATCTGTAATCAGGGCCAGCGCTTCCATTAGGCAGCTGCATAAGGGCACTGGGACCTGAGAGGGCGTCGTGCTGATGCTGCCTGTTAGAAAAATAAAGGATGTATACACAGGCCTATATTGGGTGGCACCCGATGATGGTAAGAACGGATCTCTGAGATCCATTCCATTCCTCCATTACCTACTGCACATAGTCAGTCTGAGACGACGAGTGCTCCCGCCCCTCTCTTCCAGTTGGCCGGAGGGGACATTTGTTTGGTGGTGTGCGTAGGTCAGGTGGTCTCCCTTCCGTGATCTGCCACTCTCCCATGATACCTGGGGCTCCTGGTCCTGCTCGAGGGAAGGCCTATTCCATCAGAACCCCCTGCATAGTGACTGCGCAGCTGAACTTACGGCTGCACTGCTCCCCCCCCCCCCCCCCCCCCCCCGTGTTCTGAGGTGGTCACCAGGCTCCTCCATCCCCGCAGCTCTCTGGGTGGCGCTGGCACCAGCAGTAGATCCGGGACAAGCAGTGAGCAACTGAGCAGCGCCATATAACCACAGGTGACTGTGGTAGCACCGAGCACTTCCTCCCTGGCAGCTGGAGCCTGGCCTGGTGGGGGCACTGCTGAGTGCTGTCACCCTAGGGTGCTGTGTGTGCCTGGCACCGAGTCCTGCTGCTGCCATATATACCCCCCCAAGACTCACCCCTCTCCTTCCACACTTCTGTCCTCCATTGTCACCCTTCCTCTCTCAACTGCCAGGGATTGTAACTTCCCAATGCATTATTTTATATATTTTGGGGTATATTGGAACAAGGTTCTACAGAATTGTACACAAACCATCCTGGGCCACTAAGAAATGCTATAAGTAAGCATGACTTCTCATCGTAGATGTAGACTTCTCATCGTAGATTACACAATCATAATCTGACAAACAGAAAAACAAAACAGTCAGTATGCCAACGAGAGATATACAATAGGCCCACAAAATAGCAGGCAAATAGGCTTGGTCCTTGGTGGGAATGACATAATACAAAAAGGGGAAAACATTGGTCGAAGAATCATTATATACAAGTAATGGAGAAATAAAATGAAACAAACAAGTAAAAGAAAAAATAATATCAATATCAGTAGCACACTCTTACACATTTTATAGTTACAGGAAAGAAACGTGAAATACATAGAGAAGAAAATAAGAATTTACTTACCGATAATTCTATTTCTCATAGTCCGTAGTGGATGCTGGGACTCCGTCAGGACCATGGGGAATAGCGGGCTCCGCAGGAGACAGGGCACATCTAAAAAAGCTTTTAGATCACATGGTGCGTACTGGCTCCTCCCCCTATGACCCTCCTCCAAGCCTCAGTTAGGTACTGTGCCCGGACGAGCGTACACAATAAGGAAGGATCTTGAATCCCGGGTAAGACTCATACCAGCCACACCAATCACACCGTACAACTTGTGATCTGAACCCAGTTAACAGTATGATAACACAAACGAAGTAGCCTCTGAACAGATGGCTCACAACAACAGTAATAACCCGATTTTTGTAACAATAACTATGTACAAGCATTGCAGACAATCCGCACTTGGGATGGGCGCCCAGCATCCACTACGGACTATGAGAAATAGAATTATCGGTAAGTAAATTCTTATTTTCTCTAACGTCCTAGTGGATGCTGGGACTCCGTCAGGACCATGGGGATTATACCAAAGCTCCCAAACGGGCGGGAGAGTGCGGATGACTCTGCAGCACCGAATGAGAGAACTCCAGGTCCTCTTTAGCCAGAGTATCAAATTTGTAAAATTTTACAAACGTGTTCTCCCCTGACCACGTAGCTGCTCGGCAAAGTTGTAATGCCGAGACTCCTCGGGCAGCCGCCCAGGATGAGCCCACTTTCCTTGTGGAATGGGCCTTTACAGATTTAGGCTGTGGCAGGCCTGCCACAGAATGTGCAAGTTGGATTGTACTACATATCCAACGTGCAATCGTCTGTTTAGACGCAGGAGCACCCAACTTGTTGGGTGCATACAATGTAAACAACGAGTCAGATTTTCTGACTCCAGCTGTCCTTGAAATATATATTTTTAATGCTCTGACAACGTCCAGTAACTTGGAGTCCTCCAAGTCGCTAGTAGCCGCAGGCACCACAATAGGCTGGTTCAAGTGAAATGCCGAAACCACCTTAGGGAGAAATTGAGGACGTGTCCTCAATTCTGCCCTGTCCGAATGGAATATCAGATATGGGCTTTTGTATGACAAAGCTGCCAACTCCGAAACTCTCCTGGCTGAAGCCAGGGCCAACAGCATGGTTACCTTCCATGTAAGGTATTTTAAATCTACCGATTTTAAAGGCTCAAACCAATGAGATTTGAGAAAATTTAGAACCACGTTCAAATCCCACGGTGCCACTGGAGGCACTATTGGGGGTTGTATATGTAGTACACCTTTGACAAAAGTTTGTACTTCAGGCACTGACGCCAATTCCTTCTGGAAGAAAATTGATAAGGCCGAAATTTGAACTTTAATGGACCCCAATTTGAGGCCCATAGACAATCCTGCTTGCAGGAAATGTAAGAATCGACCCAATTGAAATTCTTCCGTTGGAGCCTTCTTGGCCTCACACCACGCAACATATTTTCTCCAAATGCGGTGATAATGTTGTGCGGTCACTTCTTTCCTGGCTTTAATTAAAGTAGGAATAACTTCCTCAGGAATGCCCTTCTCTTTTAGAATCCGGCGTTCAACCGCCATGCCGTCAAACGCAGCCGCGGTAAGTCTTGGAACATACAAGGTCCCTGCTGAAGCAGATCCCTTCTTAGAGGTAGAGGCCACGGATCCTCCGTGAGCATCTCTTGAAGTTCCGGATACCAAGTTCTTCTTGGCCAGTCCGGAGCTACCAGTATTGTTCTTACTCCTCTTTTCCGTATAATTCTCAGTACCTTTGGTATGAGAGGCAGAGGAGGGAACACATACACTGACTGGTACACCCACGGTGTTACCAGAGCGTCCACAGCTATTGCCTGAGGGTCTCTTGACCTGGCGCAATACCTGTCCAATTTTTTGTTGAGGCGAGACGCCATCATGTCCACCTTTGGTTTTTCCCAACGGTTCACAATCATGTGGAAAACTTCTGGATGAAGTCCCCACTCTCCCGGGTGAAGGTCGTGTCTGCTGAGGAAATCTGCTTCCCAGTTGTCCACTCCCGGGATGAACACTGCTGACAGTGCTACGACATGATTCTCCGCCCAGCGCAGAATCCTTGCAGCTTCTGCCATTGCACTCCTGCTTCTCGTGCCGCCTTGTCGGTTTACGTGGGCGACTGCCGTGATGTTGTCGGACTGGATCAACACCGGCTGACCCTGAAGCAGCGATTTTGCCAGGCTTAGAGCATTGTAGATCGCTCTTAGCTCCAGTATATTTATGTGAAGAGACGTCTCCAGGTTTGACCACACGCCCTGGAAGTTTCTTCCCTTTGTGACTGCTCCCCAACCTCGTAGGCTGGCATCCGTAGTCACCAGGACCCAGTCCTGTATGCCGAATCTGCGGCCCACTAACAGATGGGCAGTCTGCAACCACCACAGGAGAGACAACCTTGTTCTCGGTGACAGTGTTATCCGCTGATGCATGTGCAGATGCGATCCGGACCATTTGTCCAGCAGATCCCACTGAAATGTTCGTGCATGGAATCTGCCGAATGGAATCGCTTCGTACGAAGCCACCATCTTTCCCAGGACTCTTGTGCATTGATGTACTGACACAGTTCCTGGTTTTAGGAGGTTCTTGACAAGTTCGGATAACTCCCTTGCTTTCTCTTCCGGGAGAAATACCTTTTTCTGAACCGTGTCCAGAATCATGCCCAGGAACAGCAGATGTGTTGTCGGGGTCAATTGAGATTTTGGAAGATTTAGAATCCACCCGTGTTGCTGAAGCACTACTTGTGTTAGCGCTACACCGACTTCCAGCTGTTCTCTGGACTTTGCCCTTATCAGGAGATCGTCCAAGTAAGGGATAATTAATACGCCTTTTCTTCGTAGAAGAACCATCATTTCGGTCATTACCTTGGTAAAGACCCGAGGGGCCGTGGACAACCCAAACGGCAGCGTTTGAAACTGATAATGACAGTCTTGTATCACGAACCTGAGATACCCTTGGTGTGAGGGGTAAATCGGGACATGTAGATAAGCATCTTTTATGTCCAAGGACACCATGAAGTCTCCTTCTTCCAGATTCGCTATCACTGCTCTGAGTGACTCCATCTTGAACTTGAATTTCTTTATGTACAAGTTCAAGGATTTCAGATTTAGAATAGGCCTTACCGAACCGTCCGGTTTCGGTACCACAAATAGTGTGGAATAATACCCCTTTCCCTGTTGTAGGAGGGGTACCTTGACTATCACCTGCTGAGAATACAGCTTGTGAATGGCTTCCAAAACCGACGTCCTTTCTGAGGGAGACGTTGGTAAAGCAGACTTTAGGAACCGGCGAGGGGGAGACCTTTCGAACTCCAGCATGTAACCCTGAGATACTATCTGCAGGACCCACGGGTCCACTTGTGAGTGAACCCATTGATTGCTGAAAATCTTGAGTCGACCCCCCACCGTTCCTGAGTCCGCTTGTAAAGCCCCAGCGTCATGCTGATGGCTTTGTAGAAGCCGGGGCGGGCTTCTGTTCCTGGGCAGGGGCTGCTTGCTGCCCTTTCTTACCCTTTCCTCTGCCTCGCGGCAGATAAGACTGTCCTTTTGGTCGCTTTTTATAGGAGCGAAAGGACTGCGGCTGAAAAGACGGTGTCTTTTTCTGTTGGGAGGGGGTCTGAGGTAAAAAAGTGGATTTGCCGGCAGTTGCCGTGGCCACCAGGTCCGAAAGACCGACCCCAAACAATTCCTCTCCTTTATATGGCAATACTTCCATATGCCTCTTGGAATCCGCATCACCTGACCACTGTCGCGTCCATAAACTTCTTCTGGCAGATATGGACATCGCGCTTACTCTTGATGCTAGAGTACAAACATCCCTCTGAGCATCTCGCATATAAAGGAAAGCATCCTTTAATTGCTCTAGAGTCAATAAAATACTGTCCCTATCCAGGGTATCAATATTTTCAGTCAGAGAATCCAACCACACTACCCCAGCACTGCACATCCAGGCTGAGGCTATTGCCGGTCGCAGTATAACACCAGTATGTGTGTATATACTCTTCAGTGTAGTTTCCAGCCTGCTATCTGCTGGATCCTTGAGGGCGGCCGTATCAGGAGACGGCAACGCCACTTGCTTTGATAAACGTGTGAGCGCCTTATCCACCCTAGGGGGTGTTTCCCAGCGCGCCCTAACCTCTGGTGGGAAAGGGTATAATGCCAATAACTTCTTGGAAATTAGCAGTTTTCTATCGGGGTTAACCCACGCTTCATCACACACGTCATTCAATTCCTCTGATTCTGGAAAAAATACAGGTAGTTTTTTCACCCCCCACATAATACCCCTTTTTGAGGTACCAGCAGTATCAGAGATCTGCAAAGCCTCCTTCATTGCCGTGATCATATAACGTGTGGCCCTATTGGAAAATACGTTTGTTTCTTCACCGTCGACACCAGATTCATCTGTGTCGGTACCCGTGTCGACTGACTGAGGTAAAGGACGTTTTACAGCCCCTGACGGTGTCTGAGACGCCTGAACCGGTACTAACTGGTTTGCCGGGCGTCTTATTTCGTCAACTGACTTTTGTAATGTGCTGACATTATCACGTAATTCCATAACTAAAGCCATCCATTCCGGTGTCGACTCCCTAGGGGGTGACATTACCATCATCGGCAATTGCTCTGCCTCCACACCAACATCGTCCTCATACATGTCGACACACACGTACCGACACACAGCAGCCACACAGGGAATGCTCTAATCGAAGACAGGACCCCCTAGCCCTTTGGGGAGACAGAGGGAGAGTTTGCCAGCACACACCAAAAGCGCTATAAATGTATATAAACAACCCTAGAAGGTGTTGTTTACTATATATGCGCTCTTAATATATAAATATCGCCAATTTATGCCCCCCTTCTCTTTGTTACCCTGTTTCTGTAGTGCAGTGCAGGGGAGAGACCTGGGAGCCTTCCTCACCAGCGGAGCGGAGCAGGAAAATGGCGCTGAGTGCTGAGGAGAATAAGCTCCGCCCCTTTTTCGGCGGGCTTTTCCCCGGTTTTTAAGAAACTGGCCTGGGTTAAAATACATACATATAGCCTTAATGGCTATATGTGATGTATTTATTTTGCCACTAAAGGTAATTATATTGCTGCCCAGGGCGCCCCCAGCAGCGCCCTGCACCCTCCGTGACTGAGTCAGTGAGCCGTGTGACAACAATGGCGCACAGCTGCCGTGCTGTGCGCTACCTTCAAGAAGACTGAGGAGTCTTCTGCCGCCTGCTTTCCGGACCTCCGTTCTGCCGTCTCTTCAGCGTCTGTAAGGGGGATCGGCGGCGCGGCTCCGGGACGAACCCCAGGCTGACCTGTGTTCCGACTCCCTCTGGAGCTAAGTGTCCAGTAGCCTAAGACTCCAATCCATCCTGCACGCAGGTGAGTTGGAAATCTCTCCCCTAAGTCCCTCGATGCAGTGATCCTGTTGCCAGCAGGAATCACTGAGATTGAAACCTAAAAAAAAACTTTTCTAAACAGCTCTTTAGGAGAGCCACCTAGATTGCACCCTCTCGGACGGGCACAAAAACCTAACTGAGGCTTGGAGGAGGGTCATAGGGGGAGGAGCCAGTACGCACCATGTGACCTAAAAGCTTTTTTAGATGTGCCCTGTCTCCTGCGGAGCCCGCTATTCCCCATGGTCCTGACGGAGTCCCAGCATCCACTAGGACGTTAGAGAAAAAGGTCATATGTATCAGCTGCTCATATGCCTAGCTAGTGAGGTTCTCTGCCCCACACATCTGCTCTTGTTCTGCTCATTACATTGCTCTATTGTGACAGCGGCGGATGTGTAACTTCTAAGACGCCAGATCCACACTTTATCCTGAGGTGGAAGGTGGGTATTGGTGGGGGGCAGTAGGCTGAAGATTTGCCTAGGGTGCAGTGAAACCTCGCGCCGGCTCTGTCTGTGATTTGAAAACACTTTCTCTGCAGGGCTCTAGGGCAGATGTACTATGCCATGGAGAAAGTTCCAGCCAATCAGCTCTTAACTGCCATGTTACAGGCTGTGTTTGAAAATTGAGAGAGATGATTGGTTGGCAGTTTATCTCTCTCCAAGGCTTGGTACATCTGCCCCTCTGAGTTAAACTGTTTCATATGTACAATATTTAAAAATAGAAAAAAAACCCTATGAAAAAATATTGGATGTCTGTTGCTGATGATTAGTGTTAATTTTCGTTCCATAGGAAAAATAAAACTTATGTTTGAAGACGGCTTGGGACTAGTAGACTTTCATCTGTCTAACCGAGCCTGCGTACTCTATATATCAGAGAGCGACATGGTGTCAGGAAATGCTTTCAAAAGACGACTGGTCCGCTTTCGTAAAGTAAGTAATTCACCGCTAATCACACCCACTAGGCTTTCAGAATACTAGTCTGCTTCTGTTTTGTAACTGCATCTGCTTCCACTATATATGTGCAGTGCCACCATGTGGCAAAATCAGGTCCTGCAGAATGCAAACTTGACTTGAGATTTTAGTTTTTAAGTAACTTTTATTAAGTTCTCTCACGGAGAGTTAGGGTAGGGGACGGTTAAAATACTTACACCATCCTGTGTCGGCATCTTTAGTGTGCCGCTGTCTGTCGTGACTGTCGGCATCCCGACCGCCGGTATTACATACTGAACCCTTTCAGACACCAGGTTAAAATAAAAAGAATTATTTTATTTAATATTTTATATTTTTCTCTGTCTAAACTCCTTCTAGTCTTTAAACGCTTACCTGGCACAGTCACATGGGACTTTCACTAACATGGTCATATCTGTACCTCGGCTCAAACTGCTCTGTCCCCCCTGCAGTGGCACTGTCGAAATCATCCCAGAGTGCTGTGCGAATGCATGTGCCAGGAATAGCCTACTTCACACAGGGAACTGCTATGCTGATCTCTGCAAGTGTAGACATCAACTGCAGCAGTGGAGACCGATCATCAGACGCCCCTTAGACATGCTCCGCTGTGTTCTGCCTTACATGGAGGGGCACTGCTACAGAGCGGGTGAGGTAATGGGGGAGTGCTGTTTTGGTACTGGCGGCAAGGTAGGAGTGTGTAATGCCCACCATAAGAATGATTGGGGGGTACCATCACAGTGAGAACCTTAGGACACTTTCAGGGGGACTCTGCCACTGGGGATCTGCTACTGCCAGGCATTGTCGGACTGCGGCATTAAGGGCCCACCGGGGAAAACATAGTGGTAGGGGCTCATGCTTAGTGGTATAGCTAGCTCTGACTGGCCCGTTATTAGTTCGCCCACAGTCCAACGCTGCACAGGTGCCGTTATTAATAGCTTTTAAGCAGGGGGAGTGGTCGCTCTGCAGAGTGTATACAATACTGATGCGTTTCGCCAGTCTGTTTCTATGATGTGACCAACCAGCGCAATGGATGCATGAAATGCTGTTTTCTCCGACAGGGTCCACAGGTTATCCATAGGATAACAATGGGATATTATGAAGCGACAGCGGGTTTGCACCATTCTGTCAAAGCTTTTCGGCCTCCCAGCATGCAACGGGCCCGTCCATATATCCCCGCCTCCTTTGCTCAGCTAAATCCGTTTTTTTGTTTGGTGCGGCAGGAGCCGGACCATGGTCAGAGGGCTGCTGGTTCTTAGCAGCCCTAAGCTTTCTTATTTTATTTTTATAGTCTTACTATTTTTTTGAGTGATCGTTCTAAAAAGCGTCTTATACGTACCTTAGAGTCGCTCCAACAACTCTCCGCCGAGTCGCGACAACGCTTACCCACAAGTACAGTGCTGTTTTGGCGGGCGTCTGTGTCGGATATACTAGCAGGTCCAGCAGACGTTACAAGGCTGTGGCCGGAGCACGGGGAGAAGGTAAGGCATCGGTTCCGCTTAGAAGGGGAATACAGACACAGCCGCACTGTTTTGGGAGGAGACTACCGAACAGTCGCTGATGCTGCTGCCACCTCGTGTGCACCAGCGCTAGACCTTGGGGTTCAGAGGCTCCAGGAATAGTATGAGGCCGCGATCCCTAGGGTTGATGTCAGCAGTGTGGAGTCAGACGCTCTCCTGGTCGCCCCTCCCCCCTGGTTCATGACCAGTTTCCTCAGAGTCTCCCGCCATGAACTGTTACCCGCTTCCGTCTCAGACGCTGTACACGAAGGGGACCTAGTCGCAGCATAGGCAGCTGTGTGACTGGTGTGTCTGTGTTCACTGAGCGTCTGTGTTCACGATAGGTTCATGGAGCAGCAGTGTACACTAGTAGTGTCTGGATCCACTCAACGGTCGCTAACGTATTGATCGGTCCTGGAAGCGAGGTGAGTCTCTCTGTATCCCACTCTACTGAGTATGGGTAATACAGCACTAAGTCTCTATCTACCTTTTTGAGTATGAATAGTTAGATAAGTGCCTATTGCATATGAGTCTGTATACATTTACTGTTTCTTTCGCATTGCGTCTGAATACGGTAGATCTGTTTTAACATGATTCAGTAATATGTTTTCCTACATACTTGAAATGTAGTTGTAGTTGATGATGTGCTCATATTGCTTATTATACTAATGTATAACGTGACTGACTGCTAGTGTGATTGCTGACTATATATTCTGTCAGTTTTGTTCTATTCCGATCCTCAATAAAGGTGCTTGGGTAGGGTCGGATTGTACGTCACAATTTGTGTAGTACACTGTGGAAGTGTTGATTATTTATCATGTCTAAGCCAAATCCTGTACCAGGGAGCAATTCTATCCTTAGAGGTTTCAGCAAAGCCTGTGTTAAAAACCAAGGCACCTGTGTGTAAACGTCCCAAAACAATTAAGACTGAGTTTCCAGGGTCAGATCAGCTGACGGAAATTATGGAAGAGGCTTGGGCTACACCCAATAAGAAGTTTAGAATTCCTAAGAAATAGAATTCCAATTATCCTCTTCCAGCTGGGGATTGTATAAAAAGGGAGGTGGCTCCTAAAGTGTATACGCATGTGATTCGATTAGTGCGGAAATCTACATTACCTTTGCATTCAACATCATTAAATGATCTCACGGATAGGAGAGTGGATGGGTTTCTAAAAACCATTTCTCTAACGTCCTTGAGGATGCTGGGACTCCATAAGGACCATGGGGAATAGACGGGCTCCGCAGGAGATAGGGCACTTTAAGAAAGCTTTGGACTCTGGGTGTGCACTGGCTCCTCCCTCTATGCCCCTCCTCCAGACCTCAGTTTTACACTGTGCCCAGAGCAAGATGGGTGCACTGCAGAGAGCTCTCCAGAGTTCTCTGCCTAGAAGCATTTTTGTTTGGATTTTTTTCTACCTTTTACTACTTTTTCACAGGGAGCACTGCTGGCAACAGGCTCCCTGCATCGAGGGACTGAGGAGAGAGGAGCAGACCTTCTTGTCAAAGATAGGCTCTGCTTCCTCGGCTACTGGACACCATTAGCTCCAGAGGGGGTGAACGCAGGTTCTTACTGGGCGTCCACCCCCGGAGCCGCGCCGTCATTCTCCTCACAGAGCTAGAAGTACAGAAGTCGTCAGGCGGCAGAAGCCTTCAGCTTCACTGAGGTAACTGTGCGTCATTGCTCCCATACACCTCACATACTCCGGTCACTGTAAGGGCGCAGGGGGGGGGGGCCGGGCCCTGGGCAGCAATGTAAACCTCTGCATGGCAAAAAGACTATATACATGTACAGGTGGGCTCTGTACATGTATATAAAAGAGCCCCCGCCATATTTTACTAAGTTTGAGCGGGACAGAAGCCCGCCGCCGAGGGGGCGGGGCTTCTCCCTCAGCACTCACCAGCGCCATTTTCTCTCCACAGCACTGCTGAGAGGGGAAGCTCCCCGGACTCTCCCCTGCTTACACACGGTGAAAGGGTGCTTAAAAGAGATGGGGGGGGGCACATAATTGGCGCTGCTGGGGAAAAACATTTTGTGTTGGTCTCCAGGGTTATTGCGCTGGGGTGTGTACTGGCATACTCTCTCTCTGTCTCTCCAAAGGGCCTTGACAGGGATACTGTCTTCAGGAAAGGGGTTCCCTGTGTGTGTGTGAAGTGTGTCGGTACGCGTGTGTCGACATGTTTGACGAGGAAGGCTCGCTTAATGTGGAGGAGGAGTGCTTGAATGTCAGGTCGCCGTCGGCAACGCCGACACCGGAATGGGTGGATATGCTGAATGTCTTGAATGCAAATGTCAATCTATTGCATAAAAGATTAGACAAGGCAGAAGCTAGGGATCAGTCAGGTAGCCAGTCCATGCCTGTCCCTGGGACGCCACGTCCTTCGGGGTCTCAGAAGCGCACCATATCCCAGATCGATGACACAGATACCGACACAGATACTGACTCTAGTGTCGACTATGAAGATGCAAAATTACAGCCGAAGGTGGCTAAGGGTATACGGTACATGATTATTGCCATTAAAGAGGTTTTGCATATTACTGAGGAACCCCCTGTCCCTGACACGAGGGTACACATGTATAAAAGGAAAAAGCCTGAAGTCACTTTTCCATCCTCATTTGAATTAAGTGACTTGTGCGAAAAGGCTTGGGAATCTCCGGATAGGAGACCACAAGTTCCCAAAAGGATTCTCATGGCGTATCCTTTTCCACAAACTGATAGGATACGCTGGGAATCTTCGCCAAAAGTTGACAAGGCGCTGAGACGTTTGTCCAAAAAGGTGGCACTGCCTTCTCAGGATACGGCTTCCCTCAAGGAACCTGCTGATCGCAGGCAGGAAATTACCTTAAAGCACATTTACAATCATTCCGGTACTATTGCTCGACCGGCTATGGCGTCGGCCTGGGTTTGTAGTGCGGTTGTGGCATGGGTAGATTCCTTATCTACGGAAATTGACACCTTAGATAGGGACGCCATTCAAATGACCATAGAGCATATCAGAGATGCTGCCTTGTATATGAGGAATGCTCAGAGAGACCTTTGTTTATTAAGCTCCAGAATAAATGCTATGTCTATTTCTGCTAGGCGGCTCTTGTGGACCCGACAGTGGACGGGAGATGCCGATTCAAAGCGGCATATGGAGTCCTTGCCT
Organism: Pseudophryne corroboree; assembly: GCF_028390025.1. Lineage (NCBI taxonomy): Eukaryota > Metazoa > Chordata > Amphibia > Anura > Myobatrachidae > Pseudophryne > Pseudophryne corroboree. The sequence goes on from NC_086446.1 coordinate 104,508,861, forward strand.
TACAAAGGGGTGGAGTTGTTTGGAGACGGCCTCCCGGATCTTGTCTCTACGGCTGGTAAGTCAGATTTCTTACCTTATGTCCCCCCGAAGCATACAAAAAAGGCACCTCATTATCAAATGCAGTCCTTTCGTTCCAATAAAAACAAGAAGGTACGTGGATCATCCTTTGTTGCCAGAGGGAAAGGCAGGGGAAAAAAGCTGCACACAGCTAGTTCCCAAGAGCAGAAGTCCTCCCCTGCGTCTGCAAAGTCCACCGCATGACGCTGGGGCTTTTCGAGGGGAGGCAGATCTGGTGGGGGCTCGTCTTCGGTTTTTCAGCCACATCTGGGTTCACTCGGAGGTGGATCCCTGGGCATTAGAGATTGTTTCTCAGGGATACAGGCTGGAATTCGAAGGGGAGCTAGTGTTGGCAGCAATCCAAAAATTGTATATTCAACAGGTGATTGTCACAGTTCCGCATCTCCAGCAAGGAGAGGGATATTACTCAACCCTGTTTGTGGTCCCGAAACCGGACGGTTCGGTCAGACCCATTTTTAACCTGAAATCTCTGAACCTGTACTTGAAGAGGTTCAAGTTCAAAATGGAATCACTCAGGGTGGTCATCGCCAGCCTGGAGGGGGGGATTGGATGGTGTCCCTGGACATAAAGGATGCTTACCTTCATGTTCCGATATTCCCCCCTCATCAGGCGTTCCTGAGATTTGCAGTGCAGGACTGTCACTACCAATTTCAGACGTTGCCCTTTGGGCTTTCCACGGCCCCAAGAATTTTCACCAAGGTAATGGCGGAAATGATGGTGCTCCTGCGCAGGCAGGGGGTCACAATTATCCCATACTTGGACGATCTCCTCATAAAGGCGAGATCTCGGGAGAGGTTGCTGGACAGCGTGTCTCTGTCCATGAAGACGTTGCAGATACACGGCTGGATTCTCAATATACCGAAATCCCAGCTAGTCCCTACAACGCGTCTGACCTTTTTGGGGCTGATTCTAGACACAGACCAGATAAAGGTTTTTCTTCCGATCGAAAAGGTTCAGGAACTCATGGTCATGGTCAGGAACCTATTAAAACCAAAAAAGGTTTCAGTGCATCATTGCACGCGGGTTCTGGGGAAGATGGTGGCTTCCTACGAGGCCATCCCTTTCGGCAGGTTCCATGCGAGGACTTTTCAATGGGACCTCTTGGACAAGTGGTCCGGGTCCCATTTACAAATGCATCAAAGGATCACCTTGTCTCCCAGGACCAGGGTATCTCTACTGTGGTGGCTGAACAGTGCTCACCTACTAGAGGGTCGCAGGTTCGACATTCAGGACTGGGTCCTGGTGACCACGGACGCAAGCATCCGAGGCTGGGGAGCAGTGACACTGGGAAGAAATTTCCAAGGTCTCTGGTCAAGCCTAGAGTCTTGTCTCCACATCAACGTCCTGGAGTTAAGGGCCATATACAACGCTCTGCGTCAAGCGGAGGAATTGCTTCGGAAAAAAACGGTTCTGATTCAGTCAGACAATGTCACGGCAGTGGCTCATATAAACCGCCAAGGCGGAACAAGGAGCAGAATGGCCATGGTAGAAGCGACCAGGATTCTACGCTGGGCGGAAGGCCATGTAAGCTCGCTGTCAGCGGTGTTCATCCCGGGGGTGGACAACTGGGAGGCGGACTTCCTCAGCAGGCACGACCTGCATCCGGGAGAGTGGGGACTTCATCAAGAAGTCTTCGCACAGATCACGGATCGTTGGGGACTGCCTCAAATCGACATGATGGCATCCCGTTTCAACAAAAAGCTAAAGCGGTATTGCGCCAGATCAAGGGACCCTCAGGCGGTAGCGGTAGATGCTCTGGTGACACCTTGGGTGTTCAGATCGATCTGTGTGTTTCCTCCTCTTCCTCTCATACCCAAGGTGTTGAGAATAAGACGAAGAAGCAGGGTCAGAACAATACTCATTGTTCCGGATTGGCCACGGAGGACTTGGTATCCGGAGCTGCAAGAGTTGCTCGCAGGATATCCGTGGCCTCTTCCTCTAAGGCAGGACCTGCTGCGGCAGGGGCCCTGTCTGTTCCAAGACTTACCGCGGCTGTGTTTGACGGCATGGCGGTTGAACGCCGGATCCTAGCGGAAAAAGGGATTCCGGAGGAAGTCATTCCTACCCTGATCAAGGCTAGGAAAGATGTGACGTTAAAACGTTATCACCGTATATGGCAGAAATATGTTTCTTGGTGTGAGGCCAGAGCTGCTCCTACGGAGGAGTTCCATTTGGGCCGTCTACTTCACTTCCTTCAAACAGGAGTGACTTTGGGCCTAAAATTAGGGTCCATAAAGGTCCAGATTTCGGCCTTATCCATTTTCTTTCAAAGAGAATTGGCCTCTATTCCTGAAGTACAGACCTTTGTGAAGGGAGTGCTGCATATTCAGCCTCCCTTTGTGCCTCCGGTGGCGCCTTGGGATCTTAACGTGGTGTTACGTTTCCTCAAGTCACCTTGGTTTGAACCACTGAAAACTGTGGAGTTGAAATACCTCACGTGGAAAGTGGTCATGTTGTTGGCGTTAGCTTCGGCAAGACGTGTTTCCGAATTGGCGGCTTTATCACATAAAAGCCCATACTTGGTTTTTCACGTGGATAGGGCAGAGTTGAGGACTCGCCCTCACTTTCTGCCAAAAGTGGTCTCATCTTTTCATGTAAACCAATCTATTGTCGTGCCTGTGGCTACACGGGACTTGGAGGATTCCGAGTCCCTGGATGTAGTCAGGGCTTTGAAGATTTATGTGACCAGAACGGCTAGAATCAGGAAGACTGAAGCTTTGTTCGTTCTGTATGCAGCCAACAATCGCTGGATCTGTAACACGATTTAGCAGGCGCATTCTACGGCAGGATTGCCGTTACCGAAATCGGTTAAGGCCCACTCCACTAGGAAAGTGGGCTCTTCTTGGGCGGCTGCCCGAGGGGTCTCGGCATTACAGTTGTGCCGAGCAGCTACTTGGTCGGGGACAAACACCTTTGCAAAGTTCTATAAGTTTGATACCCTGGCTGAGGAGGACCTCCTGTTTGTTCAATCGGTGCTGCAGAGTCATCCGCACTCTCCCGCCCGTTTGGGAGCTTTGGTATAATCCCCATGGTCCTTACGGAGTCCCAGCATCCTCAAGGACGTTAGAGAAAATAAGATTTTACTTACCGGTAAATCTATTTCTCGTAGTCCGTAGAGGATGCTGGGCGCCCGTTCCATGTGCGGACTTCTTCTGCAAGACTTTTATATAGTTATTGCTTACATAAGGGTTATGTTATAGTTTTTCGGTGGAACCGTGGCTATGTTGTTGTTCATACTGTTAACTGGGTAAGTTTATCACAAGTTCTACGGTGTGATTGGTGTGGCTGGTATGGATCTCGCCCTTAGATTTACAAAAATCCTTCCTCCTACTGTCCATCTCCTCTGGGCACAGTTTCCCTAACTGAAGTCTGGAGGAGGGTCATAGAGGGAGGAGCCAGTGCACACCCAGAGTCCAAAGCTTTCTTAAAATGGCCCTATCTCCTGCGGAGCCCGTCTATTCCCCATGGTCCTTACGGAGTCCCAGCATCCTCTACGGACTACGAGAAATAGATTTACCGGTAAGTAAAATCTTATTTATTTTCCCTGTCTGGGACAGTTATAAGCCCAGCCATGTCTTCATCTTGGATGGCAAAGGCAGTGGCTGCCGAGGCTGATGCATTGGAGGGGGATTTTTCAATAGCATCTAGAGAGCAAAAATCCCATATAGCACATATAAAACAGGCTACAATGTTCTTGGAAGAAGCAGCATTGGATATGGGTACTATTGCCTCCAGGGCATCAGCTTCAACAATAGCTGCTCGTAGAGCAGTTCGGCTACATACGTGGAAAGCTGATTCAGACTCTAAGAAGGTTTTGGAATCTTTGCCCCTTTCTCGAGATATTCTTTTTGGTAAAGAATTGACAGATATTTTGGAGTCCGAAGCAGACTCCAAGAAGGTAAAGTTTCCTTCCACATACAATTTCAAACTTAAAGTTCCGGCTTTTCGGCCCTTTCAGTCTCAAGGAAAAGCAAAAGGAAAACGTGATGGCAGACAGTCCCAATACAAGTCTGGTAAGACCAAAAAGAATTGGGCTACCAGAGGACCGGTTGGTAAAACGGATAATAAGCCATCAGCCTGATGGTGCAGGCCTCCACCTGGGGGATCCCAGGGTGGGGGGCTGACTTCTTCAGTTTGCACAGATCTGGCAGCAGTCTACAACAGATGCCTGCGTGCAGGAAGCGGTACCTCTAGGTTATGCTTTTGCATGCAAGTAGCACCCGCCTCGAAGGTTTTTTTTGTACCAGCCCGTCTCGGGTAGAGTCGAAGGACAGGGCTTTGTTAGAGGCAGTTCAGAAATTGCTTCAGTCAGAAGTAGTCATTCCAGTTCCTCCTGCACGACGAGGACAGGGTTTTTACTCCAACCTGTTTCTAGTTCAGAAGCCAAATTGAGAATGGGCCAAAATGACCCATTCTCAATCTCAAATTGCTGAACAAATTTGGGTACCTCGGTTTCACATGGAGACTTTACATTCCATCATTTTGGCCATGGAGCCAGGGGATTATATAGTACCCCTGGATATACAGGATGCTTACCTACATGTTCCTATAGCACTGTCACATCAGCGGTATCTCAGGTTTGCTATCCTCCAACAGCATTTTCAGTTCCAGGTCCTACCCTTTGGGTTAGCCACAGCCACCAGAGTGTTTACCAAGATTATGGTGGTAATGGCAGCTTATCTCCGCCAGCAGGGGATAAGAATTTTTCCATACCTCGACAATCTTTTAATCCTGGCACAGTTGCAGGAATTGCTCCTATGTCAAGTGCAACAGACAATAATGTGTTTACAGAGGCACGGGTGGCTCATAAATTGGGCAAAATCGTCTCTGGTCCCGTCACAGCAGATGACTCACTTGGGGCTGTACTGGATTCAAGTCTTCAGAGAGTAATTTTACCTCTGAACAAGATATCCAAGGTTCAGTCAAGGATTCAGGACTTGCTACACAGTCAAAAGGTATCCATTCATGTAGCAATGTGTGTGATCGGTTTGATGGTGTCAACATTCAACATGGTGGAGTATGCACAATTCCACTCAAGGCCTCTGCAGCGTCTGATTCTTGCCAAATGGAATGGATTGCATCAGACGATAAAAACACAGACTATGGTTCTTAGGATAGAAGTAAGAAGGTCATTAGCCTGGTGGCTACAGACATCCCATCTGGACAAGGGGAGACCCTTTTGGATATCAGATTGGGAAATTCTGACAACAGATGCCAGTCTTCAGGGCTGGGGAGCAGTGTCAGGAAGGTTGTGTTTCCAGGGGCAATGGACCAAAGAAGAAAGTTGCCTGCCAATAAATACATTGGAACTGCGGGCCATATACATGGCACTGATTCAGGCAAAAGACATTCTTCGGGGAAAACCAGTCCAGATCCGCTCGGACCATGCAACGGTAGTAGCGTACCTCAACCATCAGGGAGGAACTCGCAGCCGAAAAGCGATGCAGGAGGTATGTAAGTCACATACTAAAGTGGGCAGAACTTCATCATCCAGCCTTGTCTGCAGTGTTCATTCCGGGAGTCCTAAACTGGGAAGCGGACTTTCTCAGTCGACACGCCATTCAGGCAAGCGAATGGGCTCTACACCCAGAGGTCTTTTAGATTCTAGTAGACAAGTGGGGATTGCCAGAGATAGATCTCATGGCATCCCATCTGAACAACAAAGTGCTCGCTTACAGGTCAAGAACAAAGGATCCCAGAGCGATCTTTGTGGATGCCCGGTCGGTGAGATGGGACTTTCATCTGGCTTATGCGTTTCCTCCAATCACCCTATCACCCAGGGTGGTGAGAAAGATAAAGCAAGGAAAGGGTGCCATGATACTAATAGCTCCGGTTTGGCCCAGAAGAAATTGGCACACAGATCTGCAGAGAAAGTCGATGGATGCTCCGCTCCTGCTCCCTCAATGTCCAGATCTACTGATGCAGGGTCCTTGTTATCACAGACATCTGGATCGACTGTCTATGACGGCGTGGCTCTTGAAACCTCTGTCCTGAAGTCAAGAGGGTTCTCACAACAGGTAATTCAAACAATGCTCAGAGCAAAGAAACCTTCCTCAGCTCGCATTTATCACCGACTATGGCAAACCTATATTCATTGGTGCAGTGCACGGAAAATGGACCCTAAGTCTTTCAGAGTTTCCACGGTCTTCGCATTCCTTCAGGCAGGAATGGATAAAGGTTTGAAGGTGGCTTCCTTGAGAGTGCAAGTGTCGGCATTGACTGCATGGTTCCAAAAGAAATTGCCAATTTACAGGATGTGCATACTTTTTTCCAGGGAATGCTGTGTATTCAACCTCCTTTCTCTTACGTCCTAGAGGATACTAGGGTCCACATTAGCACCATGGGGTATAGATGGGTCCACTAGGAGCCTTGGGCACTTAAAGAAATCAATAGTGTGCACTGGCTCCTCCCTCTATGCCCCTCCTACCAGACTCGGTTTAGAAAATGTGCCCGGAGGAGCCGGTCACGCTTTGGAGAGCTCCTGAAGAGTTTTCTACATTTATTTCTCTGTCATCCATCTGGGGGACGCTGCGCCGTTACTTGTTGGTTAGAGATGTGTGGTAGTGGAGTTTGGCACAGAACCTATCAAACAAACTGCCTCCTCCCCCCTCTAACCCCTCCCATCTCCTTCCTGCCTAGCCAGCAACTCAGTTTCAGTTTTGTGCCTGTGGAGTACAGACACCGTTTTTCTTTCTCCTTAGTTTAGTGAGGTTTTTATTATTTTTGTTGGATTTTCTCAAAAGTACCTAGTCCCTGTTTACAGGTGACAGGTACTGCTGGAGTGGGTTTAGTTAGTAAGGAATGTCCCCACTCTGATCTGCCGCTGGAGGCCACCACACTTTGGTCACTGGGGCCACATTCTTCTCTTCCATGATACAGGATGCGGCAGGACTTTATCCCACAGCCACAATCTGTCACTGACAGTATTGGGCTGTCCCCTTTATGGTTATTTCTATTGCTGTGTTTACTGTAAACCTCTCCCCCCGCCCGCGCGTGCCCCCCCCCTTTTCCCCCGGGCTCCGGGGTTGAGGTGTCACGTTATTGCGACATGGTGGGGGCTACTGTCGGGTTGCTGAGCGGGGACCGGGAGAGTAGTGTTACCCTCCCCGGGACGGGACCAGCAAAATACATTTTAACTTGTACCCGCACAAGCCGCTGTGTGTAGCGGAGCACGGGAGCCCGAGAGCCCGAACTTCCGGTTTTCTGTGGACTCCCAGGGAGCAGCCGCGGCGGTTACATCTTTCAGGCAGGGACGGATTCCCGCCCTGCTCTGCCCGCGCGCGCTGTCCTACACCATCCTGAGGGCTCCGGGCGCCATCTTCTCCGGCTGCAGACTGGGAGACGCTGTGCTACTCACGCAGTCTGGGACACGGAGGATACAGCTATTCTCTGGGGGAAGTTTTTATTACAAGCAACAACACTTCTCATTTTCTTTATTCACAACTAACTGCAAGTATATTTGTGGATTGTTTTCTCTAGCCCTAGGGGGAGATAGCAGTCAGCATTATTGGTGTCCCTAGAATCGTGGGTTAACGGCTAGGTCACTATTATAGTGGATTTATAGTTAATTTATAGTGCTCTTAAATATTAATTTAAAAATAAATAAATAAATGAGAGAATATGGGCAGTAAGCCGGACAAAACTACAAAGGACAAAACGGCCTCGGTGGTTTATTTTTCCTGTTCCCAGTGTGGCTCAAAGTTGGCTAGGGGTATCACGGGCGCGGGTACCCTCGGTACTAAGTGCTCTGGTGCATCAGTGGCGGATCAGCAGGGAGGTTCCACAGATCAGTCTATGCCCCTATGGGCCAAGAACATGGTGGATGCCATTTCGGAATTGCGTCCGTCTAGATCGGAGGCTGAATCCGGTCAGACTCAGGTGGTTCTGTGGGCCCAAAATATGGGCAAGTGTCTTACTGATTTAACTCATTCTTTAAACAAGTAGATCCTGAATGGGACGAAGTTTCGGCTTGGGAAGACGAGGAACTATCTACTAGCTCAGGTGTTAGATTGCTGATAGAAGCCATCCGTCAGACTCTTAATATTCAGGATGCGGCAGTGGCGGAGACTTCCTCTGCCTTTTTCAAAAGACAGAAAAGACCAGTTACTGTCTTCCCTTCTTACTCTCACTTTGCCGATATTTTAAAAGAACCCTGGCTTAAACCAGATTCTCGTTTCCAGGCTCCTAAGAAATAAAAATTTCTATATCCTTTTACAGAGGAAGACACAAAATTTTGGGAAACAACCCCAAAGGTAGACGCTCCTATTTCACATTTGGCAAAAGCTACGGTTATTCCTTCTGTACAGTCTGTGACTTTAAAGGACCCTACAGATAGGAAGATAGAAGCAATACTTAAATCTGTTTCTCTGACGTCCTAGTGGATGCTGGGAACTCCGTAAGGACCATGGGGAATAGCGGCTCCGCAGGAGACTGGGCACATCTAAAGAAAACTTTAGGACTATCTGGTGTGCACTGGCTCCTCCCCCTATGACCCTCCTCCAAGCCTCAGTTAGATTTTTGTGCCCGACCGAGCAGGGTGCAATCTAGGAGGCTCTCCTGAGCTTCTTAGAAAAAGTTAGTTTTAGGTTTTTTATTTTCAGTGAGACCTGCTGGCAACAGGCTCACTGCATCGAGGGACTAAGGGGAGAAGAAGCGAACCTGCCTGCTTGCAGCCAGCTTGGGCTTCTTAGGCTACTGGACACCATTAGCTCCAGAGGGACCGAACACAGGCCCAGCCTCGGAGTCCGGTCCCAGAGCCGCGCCGCCGGCCCCCTTACAGAGCCAGAAGCAAGAAGAGGTCCGGAAAATCGGCGGCAGAAGACATCAGTCTTCACCAAGGTAGCGCTGTGCGCCATTGCTCCTCATGCACACCACACACTCCGGTCACTGAGGGTGCAGGGCGCTGGGGGGGGGCGCCCTGAGCAGCAATATAAACACCTTGGCTGGCAAAAATACATCACATATAACCCCCAGGGCTATATGGATGTATATTAACCCCTGCCAGATTCCATAAAAATGCGGGAGAAAAGTCCGCGAAAAAAGGGCGGAGCTATCTCCGTCAGCACACTGGCGCCATTTTTCCCTCACAGCTCCGTTGAAGGGAAGCTCCCTGGCTCTCCCCTGCAGTTAATACACTACAGAAAGGGTTAAAAAGAGAGGGGGGGGCACAATTTAGGCGCAGTATACAACATATATGCAGCTATAAGGGAAAACACTTTTTTATAGGTGCTATTCCTGTGATATATAGCGCCCTGGTGTGTGCTGGCATACTCTCCCTCTGTCTCCCCAAAGGGCTTTGTGGGGTCCTGTCCTCTATCAGAGCATTCCCTGTGTGTGTGCTGTGTGTCGGTACGGCTGTGTCGACAGGTATGTGGAGAATAATGAGGTGGAGGCGGAGCGAATGCCTGTAAATATGTTGTCACCCCCTGCGGGGTCGACACCGGTGTGGTTGAACTTATGGAAGGATTACGTGAAAGTGTCAACTCCTTACATAAAAGGTCGACGACACGAAACAGCCGGCTACTCAGCTTGTGCCTGTTCCAGCGTCTCAAATGTCATGGGGGGCTCTAAAATCGCCCGCTACCTCAGATAACAGACACAGATGTCGACACGGGTACTGACTCCAGTGTCGACATCGATGAGACTGGTGTACCCTCCAAATAGGTCCACCCGTTACAGGATTGAGACAATGAAAAATGTATTACACATTTATGATTATACCCCAGGTACCACATAAAAGGGTATTGTGTTTGGTGAGAGAAAACTATTAGTAGTTTTTCCTGCATCTGAGAAATTAAATGAGGTGTGTGAGGAAGAGTGGTCTTCCCCCGGTAAGAAATTGATATTTTCTACAACGGTTATTGGCAGCGTACCCTTTCCCGCCAGAGGATAGGTCACGCGGGGAAACACCCCATAGGGTAGATACAGCGCTTACACGCTTATCAGAAAAGGTGGCACTACCGTCTTCGGGTACGGCCGCCCTGAAGGAACCTGCTGATAGAAAGCAGGAGGTTACCCTATAAGATATGGTCACACACTAGGGCATTATATTGCGACCAGCCGTTGCTTCGGCATGGATGTGCAGTGCTCCCGCTGCGTGGTCAGATTCCCTGTCGGAAAATAACTATGGATAGGGACAATATTTTGCTGAAAATAGAGCATATAAAAGACGTGGTCTTATACATGCGTGATGCACAGAGGGATATTTGCCGGCTGGCATCAAAAATAAGCGCTAGGTCCATTGCCGCCAGACGGGGGTTATGGACTTGGCAATGGTCAGGCGATGCCGACTCGAATCGGCACATGGAAGTTGCCCTATAAGGGATAGTTGGGGATAGTTTTTCAGACCTCGTTTCCACAGCTACTGCTGGGAAATTAATTTTTTTGCCACAGGCTACCCCACAACAAAAGAAAGCACCGTATCATCAAGTACAGTCCTTTCGGCCCCAGAAAAACAAGTGGGCTAGAGGCTCATCCTTTCTGCCGAGAGGCAAAGGTAGAGGAAAAAAGCTGCAACACACAGCTAGTTCCCAAGAGCAGAAGTCCTCCCTGCGTCCGGTAGGTCCACAGCATGGTGCTGGGGCTGCTCAGGCGGACCCGGGTACGGTGGGGGCCCGTCTCAGATATTTCAGCGGACAGTGGGCTCTCTCACATGGATCCCTGGGTCCTTCAAGTAGTATCTCAGGGGTACAGGCTGGAGTTTGAGACGTTCTTCCCCCCGCCGTTTCCTAAACTGCCTTACCGGCACCTCCCTCTGCCAGGGAGACGGTGTTGGTGGATATTCAACACTATAATCACAACAAGTGATTGTCAAGGTGCCCCTCCTTCAGCAAGGAAGGGGTTACTATTCCACAGTGGTTGTGGTACCGCAACGGTTCGGTGAGACCCATCTTGAAATTAAAATACTTGAACTTTTATATCAGAAGATTCAAGTTCAAGATGGAATCGCTCAGGGCGGTTATTACGAGCCTGGACGAGGGGGATTACAGGGTCTCCCTGGACATCAAGGATGCGTACCTGCATGTCCCCATCCCCCCCCCCTCACCAGGAGTACCTCAGATATGTGGTACAGGACTGTCACTATCAGTTCCAGACGCGGCCGTTGGAGTTGTCCACGGCACCGAAGGTCTTTACCTAGGTAATGGCCGAAGTGATGATACTCCTTCGCAAGAAGGAAGTTTTTATTATCCCGTACTTGGACGATCTCCTGATAAAGGCGAGGTCCAAAGAACAGTTGGTAGTGGGGGTAGCACTCTCTCGGGAAGTGCTACAACAGCACGACTGGATTCTCAATATTCCAAAGTCACAGCTGGTCCCGACGACACGTCTTCTGTTCCTGGGAATGTTTCTGAACGCAGACCAGAAAAGAGTGTTTCTTCCAGTGGAAAAAGCCGAGGAGTTGTCATCTCTAGTCAGAGACATCCTAAAACCAGGACAGGTGTCGGTACATCAATGCACACGAGTCCTGGGAAAAATGGTAGCTTCGTACGAAGCATAATTCCATTCGGAAGACTCCACGCAAGGACGTTCCAGTGGGACCTGTGGGACTAATGGTCCGGGTCCCATGTACAGATACAACAGCGGATAACCCTGTCAGCAAGAAACAGGGTGTCGCTGCTGTGGTGGCTGCAGAGGGCTCATCTACTAGTGGGCCGCAGATTCGGAATACAGGACTGGGTCCTGGTGACCACGGATGCCAGCCTTCGGGGCTGGGGTGCAGTCACACAGGGAAGAAATTTCCAAGGAGATTTCGCTTCACATAAATATTCTGCAGCTAAGGGCCATTTACAATGCCCTAAGACAAGCAAGGCCCCTGCTTCAGAACCAGCCGGTACTGATCCAATCAGACGACATCACGGCGGTCGCCCATGTAAACAGACAGGGCGGCACAAGAAGCAGGATGGCGATGGCAGAAGCCACAAGGATTCTCCGATGGGCGACCTACACCCAGGAGAATGGGGACTTCATCCAGAAGTTTTCCAAATGCGGGTAAACCGTTGGGAATGACCACGGGTGGACATGATGGCGTCCCGCCTCAACAAGAAGTTGAAAAGATATTGCGCCAGGTCAAGGGACCCTCAGGCGATCGCTGGGGACGCTCTAGTGACACCGTGAGTGTACCAGTCGGTTTATGTGTCTCCTCCTCTACCTCTCATACCCAAGGTACTGAGAATAATAAGAAGGCGAGGAGTGAAAACCATACTCGGGGTTCCGGATTGGCCATGAAGAGCTTGGTACCCGGAACTTCAAGAGGTGCTGGCAGAGGACCCTTGGCCTCTGCCGCTCAGACAAGACCTGCTGCAGCAGGGACCCTGTCTGTTCCAAGACTTACCGCGGCTGCGTTTGACGGCATGGCGGTAGAACACCGGATCCTAAAGGAAAAGGGTATTCCGAAGGAAGTCATCCCTACCCTGATCATAGCCAGGAAGGATGTCACCGCAAGACATTATCGCCGCGTTTGGCGAAAATTTGTTGCTTGGTGGGAGGCCATGAAGGCCCCGACGGAGGAATTTCAACTATGTCGATTCCTGCACTTCCTGCAAGCAGGGGTGACGTTTGGGCCTCAAATTGGGGTCCATCAAGGTCCAGATTTCGGCTCTGTCTATTTTCTTCCAGAAAGAACTGGCTTCACTGCCTGAAGTTCAGACTTTGGTTAAAGGAGTACTACATATTCAGCCTCCTTTTGTGCCTCCTGTGGCACTTTTTGGATCTCAACGTGGTGTTGGAATTCCTAATGTCGCATTGGTTGAGCCACTTAAAACCATGGAGCTAAAGTATCTCGCGTGGAAAGTGGTCATGCTGTTGGCCTTGGCCTTGGCCAGGCGTGTGTCAGAATTGGCGGCTTTGTCATGTAAAAGGCCTTATCTGATTTTCTGTATGGATAGGGCAGAGTTGAGGACTCGTCCTCAGTTTCTCCCGAAGGTGGTCTCAGGTTTTCACTTGAACCAACCTATTGTGGTGCCTGCGGCTACTGGGGACTTGGAGGATTCCAAGTTGCTGGATGTAGTCAGGGCCCTGAAAATTGTATTTTTCCAGGACGGCTGGAGTCAGGAAAACTGACTCGCTGTTTATCCTGATGGCACCCAACAAGCTGGGTGCTCCTGCTTCTAAGCAGTCTATTGCGCGCTGGATTTGTAGCACTATTCAGCTGGCGCATTCTGCGGTAGGATTACCGCAGCCTAAATCAATAAAAGCCCATTCCACAAGGACGGTGGGCTCATCTTGGGCGGCTGCCCGAGGGGTCTCGGCTTTACAACTTTGCCGAGCAGCTACTTGGTCAGGGGCAAACACGTTTGCAAAATTCTACGAATTTGATACCCTGGCTGAGGAGGACCTGGAGTTCTCTCATTCGGTGCTGCAGAGTCATCCGCACTCTCCCGCCCGTTTGGGAGCTTTGGTATAATCCCCATGGTCCTTACGGAGTTCCCAGCATCCACTAGGACGTCACAGAAAATAAGAATTTACTTACCGATAATTCTATTTCTCGTAGTCCGTAGTGGATGCTGGGCGCCCATCCCAAGTGCGGATTGTCTGCAATACTTGTATATAGTTATTGTTAACTAATCGGGTTCTTGTTGTGAGCCATCTATTCAGAGGCTCCTCTGTTATCATGCTGTTAACTGGGTTTCATATCACAAGTTGTACGGTGTGATTGGTGTGGCTGGTATGAGTCTTACCCGGGATTCAAAATCCTTCCTTATTGTGTACGCTCGTCCGGGCACAGTATCCTAACTGAGGCTTGGAGGAGGGTCATAGGGGGAGGAGCCAGTGCACACCAGATAGTCCTAAAGTTTTCTTTAGATGTGCCCAGTCTCCTGCGGAGCCGCTATTCCCCATGGTCCTTACGGAGTTCCCAGCATCCACTACGGACTACGAGAAATAGAATTATCGGTAAGTAAATTCTTATTTTTCTTTATCAGGTGTCTCTCTACGTCCAATTCTCGCTGGAGCTTGGGTCCTTAAGGCCGTGGCTGACTGGCTAGCACAGGTCGTATCTGGAATGCAGTCGGATGATCCGTCGGCAGCCATTCAGTTAGCAGGACAGATCTCGGAGGCTCTTACTTATGTGGGTGAGGCCTTGTTAGATTCTGCTGCGCTACAGTCTCGTGTCTCTGCCTTGACCGTGTCAGCAAGACGGTCTCTTTGGCTTTTGGGTTTGGAATGCTGATTCAGACTCAAAGCAAACCTTGACGGCAGTACCCTTAGAAGGGGAGTTTCGCTGGCTACTGAAGAAGGCAGCTGTGACTTACATAGAGCTCCCGGGACCCTCAACAAATCTCACATATTCCCCTCTTTCCAGTACCCTCTTACCCACCCCATCACCTTCCCTACCCTCCTTGTACCTTCTGCTGAGCCCCCCGAGGTCCCGCGGAATCGGGGAGCAGTTATAACTGCTCCTGCGGGTTGCGGCCTACGGGGCTCACTGAAGCCGGGGCCTTCAGTTACCATCCACGCCGGAGACAGTTCCGGGACCCGCTACTCTGACCGCGGACCTTCCCCGGAGCTCCGCTCTTCTCTCTGCCGCTAGCCGCTGACCGCGGCTCAGAACGTCTCCCTGCTGCCGGCTGTTCGAAACACTCTCCTACCCGACGGAGCCTCCGAGACTCGCAGCGCAGGACGGCGCCGGCGGTCGCCCGGCGGCCATTTTAAAAACGATCCAAGGTACATTCTGCTTTTCTCTCCGGCTGGCCTCCAGGGGTCCTTGGGCAGGCGATTTGTGGTACTCTAGCGAGGGAGGGGAGTGGGGTACACACAAGGCTGGGACACATTGATTTCTTGTCCACTTGTTAAAGTGCCCCCCCATCCATCCATTCTTCCTCGCAATCAAGTGTCCGCTTTGCCTGGCCCCCTGTTCAGTGGCCTCCACACAGACCGCCTCCCGCTGCTGCCGTTCTCATATAATTTCGTGGAGCGGTGCCGTGACAGCGAAATATCCAACGCATAGTGTCCCGCAGAGTCACCTCAATTTTAGCATGCCGGATGTTTTGCCACTGCGAGGTGGTTCCCTAGCTATATGCCTGCCTGCCTGATGTTGCCCTAAGGCCACGTGGGGGCTTTTGCACGGTGACGACCCACATGCTGCATACTGCCGAGGATATGTGAAAGTGTAATTCTATACTGCTTTATTTGAAGACCGATCTCATGGTGAAAGGGACAAAGAAAAACAAGGCCAAGACCAAGCCGGACGCGGTCCCATCCTCTTCGATCCGACATTCATCGGATCTACGTCAGTTCTTATCTATTCCAACCTCAATCCCCGCTACTTCCTCAACTGTCCCGACCTCCCCGAAACTGCACGGTCCGGTGGACGACATGACATCCCCCGTGTCTCCGTCGCCTCCACAGGCCCCCTCTCTGTCTGCGGAGATAAGCGAGATATTATCTCATGTAAGGTCACTCCCCACGAAGCAAGACTTCTCAGCGTTGGAGACTCGCTTACTTTCCACCATCACTAAGGAAGTGACAGCGCTCCGACAAGATATGTCCCAAATTGCGATTCGTGTTGATGTCCTGGAGCGCCATGAATCGTCTACTGTGGATTCTCTGACCAAATTTCGGGAGGTGCTATCTCACCAACGGGACGATATTTATTTTCTAAAATCACGCATTGAGGATATGGATAATCGCGGCCGGCGAAATAATATCAGAGTCAGGGGCTTACCTGAGAGTGTCCAACAGGCTGACCTGACATCCGTCTTATCCACGATATTTGGAGAACTTATCGACCTGGATCCGAACAAGGACATTATATTCGATAGAGCTCACAGAGCCCTCCGTCCTCGGGGCTTACCCTCCGACAGACCACGAGATGTGATTTGTAGGCTCCATTATTATGTCCAAAAAGAGGAAATAATGAGATCGGCCCGTCAACTGGACAGCATCGACTTTCAAGGCGACAAGATTCAGATATTTCCTGACCTTGCCTGGTCGACCTTACAACAACGTCGTGCCTTGAAACCTCTTACAGACTCTCTCAGGAAACTCGAGCTGAAATACAGATGGGGCTTTCCTTTCTCCCTCCAAGTCTCTCATGGCGGCAAAATCGCAAGTCTCTCTAGACCTTCGGATTTACAGGCTTTCTTCACGGTCCTGGGAATCCCTCCGGTTCCAGTGCCAGACTGGGACGCTTTTCACCACCTGCCGGACTTGCCTGTTGTACTCCCTCCGGATGACGCGTGGCAGCAAGTTCGTTCCCCACGGATGCGGGGAGCCACTCCTGGTCCACGTCCTTCGAAGCCTCCCTGAATGAGAAGCCTCGTCCCGAGTGGACGTAAATTTATTTGTTACCTATGTTATATATTGAGTCTTTTTCTCTCTTAATAGTGCTATGTGCTGTTCACAAGTGAGACCGGTTCTTGTTCTTGTTTTTGTAATTGGATAATAGTGTGCAGATGCTATGGTTTTAGGAAACCTGGTTTGATAGTTTAAGGATTATCTGTACACCCTTATACAAACATATATTCTTAAATATTTTTATACTTTATTTTTCATGTTTCACATGTGCCTAGTGCACACCTCGGTAATACCATATATTTATCTAGTCTCTATCTTGGGGGTGGTCGCTGTCCTGAGCCCCCTGCAGGACCCCACTATGCTGCATCCCCTGTTTCTTTGGATCGGGAGTCGGCAGGATTCCGCTCCTGTCCTTTTTGCAGCAGTCCTTTTTGTAGTAATATTACTTCTGTTTATTGTCAAAGTACTTTTTGGCGGGGTTTCCCACGCCGCAGCTTTCTCTTTCCCTTTCCTTGCTTTCCCTTTTTTCCTATCCCCCCCCCTTGCTATTCTCCCCTCACCTTTCCCAGGGTCTGCCGTAGAGAAGACTAATGTGAAGCGATTAGATCCGTCTGATAATGGGGGTGAATGATCTACACGTAACTACCCTTAACGTCAAAGGGCTGAATGTTCCAGAAAAAAGGTCTAAACTTCTCAAATGGCTTAGAGATGAGAAAATTGACGTTGCTTTTATTCAGGAAACACACTTCAAGATAGGACACGTGCCGTCCCTAAAAAGTCACTATTATCCGCATGTTTTCCTGTCTAATAATTCTGCTGGTAAGACACTAGGCGTAGCCATACTATTGGCTCGCCATCTGCCCGTCCTCAATGTTGTCTCCCACAGAATAGCTGAAGGTAGGGGGTTGCTGGTGAAATGCGACATACATGGCCAACGTTTCTCTTTCTTGAATATATATGCCCCTAACGCTAAACAGCCTTCCTTTATATCCTCAGTTCTAGAAGACGCGGAACCTCTTTTAGAAGGGGTGGTCGTGATGGGAGGTGATCTAAATTGGACCCTGGATCCCCGCCAGGACAATTCTAAAAAGATTTCCTGCAGGCCAGAGGGGGAGCATAGGAGAATGAGACGTGCCCTGCTCGACCACCAGCTGATCGATACATGGAGATTGACACACCCTACTGATATAGATTACTCCTATTTCTCACACCCACACCAGACTTATTCCAGAATTGATTACTTATTCTTGAGTCACCGACATTTACACCTTCTGTCTGATGCCTCTATAGGACAGATTGTATGGTCAGTTAACCTCACCCTACGCTTACCTCCCAACGCACATCGCCAATGGTCCTGGCGTTTTAATGACACTTTCCTGCAGGACGCAGACTGTAAGTCCCGAATCGACAACGCTTTAGACTCTTACATTCGTACCAACGACTTAGAGGACATTTCCAAAGTCTCAGTCTGGGAAGCTCATAAATGTGTCATCAGGGGGGTTTGTGTTCAAATAGGATCCTTCCGCAAAAAGCAGAGAGAGAAACTCCGAGGTGATTTACTGTCTAAGATACAATCTCTCGAGCTTCTACACAAAAAATCCCAAACCCCACAACACTATGCCGATCTCGAAACTGCTAGGGCGGATCTGAATAAGTTGCTCTCTGATAGAGTCAAGTTTTCTTATCGGAAGTGCCGTGGCAGATACTATCAATGGGGCAATAAGCCTGGAAAACTACTGGCCAAAGCACTTAGAGAACAACGTGCTCTTACTTTTTATTCATACAATTAAAAATAATCACGGCCAATCCCAACACCAGACACCCCACATAGCTAGGGCCTTCAGAACATATTATTCCACTCTGTATAACCTCTCTGGCCCAACCGGAAGAATTGACAGGTCGTCACATCAAAATGCCATAGCTGACTACTTACGGACCTTACATTTCCCCACATTAACCGCAACAGAAGTAGAAGATCTAGATGCCCCGTTTTCTACTGAGGAGGTTCAGAAAGTTATTGAATCCTCTCCTAATGGCAAGAGTCCCGGCCCTGATGGATATACTATTGCCTATTACAAAGCTTTTAAAGAGAAATTAATCCCTATACTCACAAGAGCATTTAACACCATATCAGATAAATCGCCCTTCTCCCCACAATCCCTCGAAGCCCATATTGCAGTTCTACCCAAGGAGGGTAAAGACCCCAGTCTTTGCTCCAGTTACCGGCCAATTTCACTACTAAATATAGATATAAAACTTTTCGCCAAATTGATTGCAAACCGCCTTAAACTATTATTACCTGGCTTGATACATGGAGATCAAGCTGGATTTGTTTTAGGCCGAGAAGCTAGGGACAATACCTCTAAAGTGCTTAGCATGATTCACTACGCCGGCCAGCTTTCAACCCCATCAATCCTACTGTCGACTGATGCCGAAAAAGCTTTTGACAGAGTGGACTGGGACTTTCTGACCGGTATATTGAGACATCTGGGACTTGGTAGCGTCTGTCTCCACAGAATCCTATCCCTCTATACCTCCCCGTCCGCCAAAATTAGGATTAATGGCTCCCTTTCTGACTCCTTTCCAATTTCCAACGGTACACGACAGGGATGCCCACTATCCCCATTACTCTTTGTCCTTTGCATGGAAACATTAGCCCGAAGTATTAGGGCTAACCCAAGTATTTCGGGCCTGTTGGTAAGGGGGACCGAATACAAACTGGCATTATATGCCGATGATCTACTCGCCATAATCACGAATCCGGTCACCTCTTTGCCAAACTTAATGGCAGAATTTGAGAAGTTTGGAGCCCTCTCTAACTTCAAAATAAATTATTCCAAATCTATTGCCATGAATTTAACTACTCCTCCTACTATAGTGGAAAGCCTGAAACAGGCCTTCCCTTTCACCTGGCACGATCATAAACTTAAATATTTGGGGGTGTTACTGACCAACGATTTATCCAACTTGTTCTCCCTAAATTTTAAACCCTTATTGACCAGGCTTCGCCTAGACTTCCTGAAATGGAAGAGACTAAGACTATCCTGGTTCGGAAGGATTAACGTAGTCAAAATGAATGCCCTCCCTAGGATCTTATTCTTTCTCCAGACCCTTCCGATACACATCCCCCTGCTCTGGCTCCGAGACGTCCAGAGGCTTATCCGCGCATTTGTATGGGGTAGTAAAACACCCAGATTTAAACACGACATTTTGTTCAGGAGAAAACATCAAGGGGGGCAACAACTCCCACATATTCCTAACTACTACCACGCGGTACACTTGAATAGGATTCTGGAATGGACGCGTGCCAAAGACCGCAAACAATGGGTCCTCCTAGAGGAGGGCTGTCTCACACATTATATTGAAATTGCACCTTGGCTTCCTACCCTCCCGAAAGTTTCACACCCCACGGTCTCCCCCACGCTCAAATTATGGGCCACGCTGAGATCCCAGAGTCACATATCCTCAAAATGGTCCCCCTTAACCTCCCTTCTCTATAACTCCGAATTTGCCCCTGGCTTTCGAGGGACTGCTTTCGCCCCATGGGCAGAAGCCGGGATCTTTAGAGTTGGTCAGCTGGTGAGCTCGGGTAGGGTGCGCTCCTTTTCAGATGTTCAGTCCTCTTGGAACCTACACAGTGCTGAGTTTTGGAGGTTCCTGCAGGCTCACCATTTCATATCATCTTCTAAGAACTTCTCTGATATAACTAGGGACCTCACCGGGTTTGAAAAAATAAGAATTTACTTACCGATAATTCTATTTCTCGGAGTCCGTAGTGGATGCTGGGGTTCCTGAAAGGACCATGGGGAATAGCGGCTCCGCAGGAGACAGGGCACAAAAAGTAAAGCTTTCCGATCAGGTGGTGTGCACTGGCTCCTCCCCCTATGACCCTCCTCCAAGCCTCAGTTAGGTACTGTGCCCGGACGAGCGTACACAATAAGGGAGGAATTTTGAATCCCGGGTAAGACTCATACCAGCCACACCAATCACACCGTACAACTTGTGATCAAACCCAGTTAACAGTATGATAACAGAGGAGCCTCTGAAAGATGGCTTCCTAAACAATAACCCGAATTAGTTAACAATAACTATGTACAATTATTGCAGATAATCCGCACTTGGGATGGGCGCCCAGCATCCACTACGGACTCCGAGAAATAGAATTATCGGTAAGTAAATTCTTATTTTCTCTATCGTCCTAGTGGATGCTGGGGTTCCTGAAAGGACCATGGGGATTATACCAAAGCTCCCAAACGGGCGGGAGAGTGCGGATGACTCTGCAGCACCGAATGAGAGAACTCCAGGTCCTCCTTAGCCAGAGTATCAAATTTGTAAAATTTTACAAACGTGTTCTCCCCTGACCACGTAGCTGCTCGGCAAAGTTGTAATGCCGAGACCCCTCGGGCAGCCGCCCAAGATGAGCCCACCTTCCTTGTGGAGTGGGCCTTTACAGATTTAGGCTGTGGCAGGCCTGCCACAGAATGTGCAAGTTGGATTGTGCTACAGATCCAACGAGCAATCGTCTGCTTAGACGCAGGAGCACCCATCTTGTTGGGTGCATACAATATAAACAACGAGTCAGATTTTCTGACTCCAGCTGTCCTTGCAATATATATTTTTAATGCTCTGACAACGTCCAGTAACTTGGAGTCCTCCAAGTCACTTGTAGCCGCAGGCACTACAATAGGCTGGTTCAGATGAAATGCTGACACCACCTTAGGGAGAAAATGCGGACGAGTCCGCAGTTCTGCCCTGTCCGAATGGAAAATCAGATATGGGCTTTTGTAAGATAAAGCTGCCAGTTCTGACACTCTCCTGGCCGAAGCCAGGGCTAGTAACATGGTCACTTTCCATGTGAGATATTTTAAATCCACCTTTTTTAGTGGTTCAAACCAATGAGATTTTAGAAATTCCAAAACCACATTGAGATCCCACGGTGCCACTGGAGGCACCACAGGAGGCTGTATATGCAGCACTCCCTTAACAAAAGTCTGGACTTCAGGAACTAAAGCCAATTCTTTTTGAAAGAAAATCGACAGGGCCGAAATTTGAACCTTAATAGATCCCAATTTGAGACCCATAGACAATCCTGATTGCAGGAAATGTAGGAATCGACCCAGTTGAAATACCTCCGTCTGAGTACTCCGATCCTCGCACCACGCAACATATCTTCGCCAAATGCGGTGATAGTGTTGCACGGTTACTTCCTTCCTTGCTTTAATCAAAGTAGGAATGACTTCTTCCGGCATGCCTTTTTCCTTTAGGATCCGGCGTTCAACCGCCATGCCGTCAAACGCAGCCGCGGTAAGTCTTGAAACAGACAGGGACCCTGCTGAAGCAAGTCCCTCCTTAGAGGTAGAGGCCACGGATCTTCCGTGATCATCTCTTGAAGTTCCGGGTACCAAGTCCTTCTTGGCCAATCCGGAACCACTAGTATCGTTCTTACGCCTCTTTGCCGTATAATTCTCAATACTTTTGGTATGAGAGGCAGAGGAGGAAACACATACACCGACTGGTACACCCAAGGCGTTACCAGCGCGTCCACAGCTATTGCCTGCGGATCTCTTGACCTGGCGCAATACCTGTCCAGTTTTTTGTTGAGGCGAGACGCCATCATGTCCACCATTGGTCTTTCCCAACGGGTTACCAGCATGTGGAAGACTTCCGGATGAAGTCCCCACTCTCCCGGGTGAAGGTCGTGTCTGCTGAGGAAGTCTGCTTCCCAGTTGTCCACTCCCGGGATGAACACTGCTGACAGTGCTATCACATGATTCTCTGCCCAGCGAAGAATCCTTGCAGCTTCTGCCATTGCACTCCTGCTTCTTGTGCCGCCCTGTCTGTTTACATGGGCGACTGCCGTGATGTTGTCCGACTGGATCAACACCGGTTTTCCTTGAAGCAGAGGTTCTGCCTGGCTTAGAGCATTGTAGATTGCTCTTAGTTCCAGAATGTTTATGTGAAGAGACGTTTCCAGGCTCGTCCACACTCCCTGGAAGTTTCTTCCTTGTGTGACTGCTCCCCAGCCTCTCAGGCTGGCGTCCGTGGTCACCAGGATCCAATCCTGTATGCCGAATCTGCGGCCCTCCAATAGATGAGCACTCTGCAACCACCACAGAAGAGATACCCTTGTCCTTGGAGACAGGGTTATCCGCTGGTGCATCTGAAGATGCGACCCTGACCATTTGTCCAACAGATCCCTCTGGAAAATTCGTGCATGGAATCTGCCGAATGGAATTGCTTCGTAAGAAGCCACCATTTTTCCCAGGACTCTTGTGCATTGATGTACAGACACCTTTCCTGGTTTTAGGAGGTTCCTGACAAGCTCGGATAACTCCTTGGCTTTTTCCTCCGGGAGAAAAACCTTTTTCTGAACCGTGTCCAGAATCATCCCTAGGAACAGCAGACGAGTTGTCGGCATTAACTGGGATTTTGGAATATTCAGAATCCAGCCGTGCTGTTTTAGCACTTCTTGAGACAGTGCTAATCCCCTCTCTAGCTGTTCTCTGGACCTTGCCCTTATTAGGAGATCGTCCAAGTATGGGATAATTAATACGCCTTTTCTTCGAAGAAGAATCATCATCTCGGCCATTACCTTTGTAAAGACCCGAGGTGCCGTGGACAATCCGAACGGCAGCGTCTGAAACTGATAGTGACAGTTTTGTACAACGAACCTGAGGTACCCCTGGTGTGAGGGGTAAATTGGAACGTGGAGGTACGCATCCTTGATGTCCAAGGACACCATAAAGTCCCCTTCTTCCAGGTTCGCTATCACTGCTCTGAGTGACTCCATTTTGAACTTGAACTTCTTTATGTACAGGTTCAAGGACTTCAGATTTAGAATAGGTCTTACCGAGCCGTCCGGCTTCGGTACCACAAATAGAGTGGAATAATACCCCTTTCCCTGTTGTAGAAGAGGTACCTTGACTATCACCTGCTGAGAGTACAGCTTGTGAATGGCTTCCAAAACCGTCTCCCTTTCTGAGGGGGACGTTGGTAAAGCAGACTTCAGGAAACGGCGAGGCGGATCTGTCTCTAGTTCCAACCTGTACCCCTGAGATATTATCTGCAGGATCCAGGGATCTACCTGCGAGTGAGCCCACTGCGCGCTGAAATTCTTGAGACGACCGCCCACCGCCCCCGAGTCCGCTTGAGAAGCCCCAGCGTCATGCTGAGGCTTTTGTAGAAGCGGGGGAGGGCTTCTGTTCCTGGGAAGGAGCTGCCTGTTGGTGTCTCTTCCCCCTTCCTCTGCCTCGTGGCAGATATGAATATCCCTTTGCTCTCTTGTTTTTAAAGGAACGAAAGGGCTGCGGTTGAAAAGTCGGTGTCTTTTTCTGTTGGGGAGTAGCTTGAGGTAAAAAGGTGGATTTCCCGGCTGTAGCCGTGGCCACCAAATCTGAGAGACCGACTCCAAAACAACTCCTCCCCTTTATACGGCAAAACTTCCATATGCCGTTTTGAGTCCGCATCGCCTGACCACTGTCGCGTCCATAAACTTCTTCTGGCCGAAATGGACATAGCACTTACCCGTGATGCCAGTGTGCAGATATCCCTCTGTGCATCACGCATATAAAGAAATGCATCCTTTATTTGCTCTAAAGACAGTAAAACATTGTCCCTATCCAGGGTATCAATATTTTCAATCAGGGACTCTGACCAAGCTACTCCAGCACTGCACATCCAGGCTGTCGCTATAGCTGGTCGTAGTATAACACCTGTATGTGTGTATATACTTTTTTGGATATTTTCCATCCTCCTATCTGCTGGATCTTTAAGTGCGGCCGTCTCAGGAGAGGGTAACGCCACTTGTTTAGATAAGCGTGTGAGCGCCTTGTCCACCCTAGGAGGTGTTTCCCAGCGCGCCCTAACCTCTGACGGGAAAGGGTATAAAGCTAATAACTTCTTTGAAATTAGCATCTTTTTATCGGGGGCAACCCACGCTTCATCACATACATCATTTAGTTCTTCTGATTCAGGAAAAACTATAGGTAGTTTTTTCACACCCCACATAATACCCTGTTTAGTGGTACCTGTAGTATCAGCTAAATGTAACGCCTCCTTCATTGCCAAAATCATATAACGTGTGGCCCTACTGGAAAATACGGTTGATTCGTCACCGTCGCCACTGGAATCAGTGCCTGTGTCTGGGTCTGTGTCGACCGACTGAGGCAAAGGGCGTTTTACAGCCCCTGACGGTGTTTGAGGCGCCTGGACAGGCACTAACTGATTGTCCGGCCGTCTCATGTCGTCAAACGACTGCTTTAGCGTGTTGACACTATCCCGTAATTCCATAAATAAAGGCATCCATTCTGGTGTCGACCCCCTAGGAGGTGACATCGCCATATTTGGCAATTGCTCCGCCTCCACACCAATATCGTCCTCATACATGTCGACACACACGTACCGACACACAGCAGACACACAGGGAATGCTCTTAACGAAGACAGGACCCCACTAGCCCTTTGGGGAGACAGAGGGAGAGTTTGCCAGCACACACCAAAAGCGCTATATATGACAGGGATAGCCTTATAATAAGTGCTCCCTGTATAGCTGCTTTTATAATATAATTTTTGCCACTATTTTGCCCCCCCTCTCTTGTTTTACCCTGTTTCTGTAGTGCAGTGCAGGGGAGAGACCTGGGAGCCGTCCTGACCAGCGGAGCTGTGTAAGGAAAATGGCGCTGTGTGCTGAGGAGATAGGCCCCGCCCCTTTTCCGGCGGGCTCGTCTCCCGCTCTTTAGTGTATTCTGGCAGGGGTTAAATATCTCCATATAGCCCCCGGAGGCTATATGTGAGGTATTTTTTAGCCAAATAGGTTTTCATTTGCCTCCCAGGGCGCTCCCCTCCCAGCGCCCTGCACCCTCAGTGACTGCCGTGTGAAGTGTGCTGAGAGGAAAATGGCGCACAGCTGCAGTGCTGTGCGCTACCTTTAGAAGACTGAGGAGTCTTCTGCCGCCGATTCTGGACCTCTTCATGTTTCAGCATCTGCAAGGGGGCCGGCGGCGAGGCTCCGGTGACCATCCAGGCTGTACCTGTGATCGTCCCTCTGGAGCTGATGTCCAGTAGCCAAGAAGCCAATCCATCCTGCACGCAGGTGAGTTCACTTCTTCTCCCCTAAGTCCCTCGTTGCAGTGATCCTGTTGCCAGCAGGACTCACTGTAAAATAAAAAACCTAAGCTAAACTTTCTCTAAGCAGCTCTTTAGGAGAGCCACCTAGATTGCACCCTTCTCGGCCGGGCACAAAAATCTAACTGAGGCTTGGAGGAGGGTCATAGGGGGAGGAGCCAGTGCACACCACCTGATCGGAAAGCTTTACTTTTTGTGCCCTGTCTCCTGCGGAGCCGCTATTCCCCATGGTCCTTTCAGGAACCCCAGCATCCACTAGGACGATAGAGAAACTATGCACCTCCCTCAGTACACCCACGCATACTATTTCACAAATCTATACGATGATTATGGAAAACTTTTTCCCACAACCTCCTACCTTCCTGGCTTCCTGGGAGAAGGAATTGTCGGGGCTACCCACGCAGATTAACTGGGATTCCGTATTTAAGAACGCCCAGGCGAGCTCTTTATGCATCTCGACATTAGAGACCCTTTACAAACTTATATATAGGTGGTATAGGACTCCTCGGGTTCTCAATAAAATGTTCCCCTCTCTTTCGAATCTGTGTTGGAGATGCAAAAATGCCCCAGGGAGTTTTATACATATTTGGTGGGATTGCCCTCTTATAACTCCATTCTGGGCAGAGGTATTTAAATGCACCGAACAGATAGTGGGAGATGAGATCCCGAAAGACCCAGATTTCTGGCTCCTTAATCACACCCCCGCAGGATCACACTCCTACAAACATTCCCTGTTAAGACACCTTAGCAACGCAGCCAAAGCGGTGGTTCCAATCCTTTGGAGATCCACCTCTCCACCCTCGATTAAATTGTGGTTCACAAAGGTTGATCACTTTTTAGACATGGAAGACCTTGTCTCCTTCTCATCCGGGAAAACAGTTAACTTCATAGCTATTTGGTTTCCCTGGTACGACTTTAAGGACACACCGTTGTATCGGTCCTACATGACGACATATCCCCCCTCATAATCATAAACATGCTTACACTTATACCTGTATCAATACTCATATCCATACTCATATTCCGACAATGATGTCTCTATAATATGGCCCAGAATCATAATTGGTGAGGGACACCCCTCCGTTCCCCAAATAGTCTGCCCCTACTGTGCAGACTCTCACACCTGACCCTATTCACCCTAATTGCCCCCTGCTTCTCCTCTCTCCCTCTTTTCTTCTCTTCTCTCTCTTGCTTCTCTTTCCCATTTTTCTATGCTGTTTTGTTAATATGTTCCTCTTTTATAAGTTTTAATAATGTCAGTCATGCAGACAAAAAACTTTCTACTGAGGGCGCTCTATGTGTAGCGTACTGACGAATATATGATACGTGATGTTTTTGTACTCCCTCCTTTTGTTTTTGAAAAATATTTCTGTAATGTTTTGTCTGCTGCTTTAACTAATAAAAACAGTTTACACAAAAAAAGAAGGGGAGTTTCTTTTTGGGTCGGAGTTAAAGAAGATGATTTCACAAATTACAAGCGGCAAGAGCCCCTTTCTTCCAGTTGCGCCTCAAAAACCGAACTCTAGAAGTTTCGGTCCTTTCGTACGCAGGGCAGAGGTAGCTTCCATTCCTTTCGTGCTTTCTCCAGATTTCCACGAAGAGGGTCATTCAGAGGTAGAGGATCTCAGGCTACTCGCAGACCAACCAGTAAGCCTACCGACAAGCCTGCTACATGACGTTTCAAGACTTCAGGAGGGATCGATGAAGGTTGGGGCTCGGTTACTTCAGTTTAAGGAGGTGTGGCTCCTGTCGAAACCAGATCGGTGGGTGATGGGGGTCATATCCAGAGGATATATGTTGGATCTCGAGGAACCAGTTCCATACCGTCTGTTCATCACTCCTCTCCCAGACTATTCCTCCAGACGTCAAGCTCTTCTTCAGGCAACAGCCACCCTCTTACAAGTAATCCTTCTGGTTCCCACTCAGCAGAGGGGTCGGGGAGTTTACTCGGGTCTTTTTCTCGTGGACAAACCGGACCGTTAGTTTCGACCCATTCTAAATCGCAAAGCCCTTAACCCATATCTCTCACCCCCCCCAAAAAAAAAAAAAAAAATAATTCAAAATAGAATCCATTCGCTCAATTATCGCCGCCATGGAGCCAGGGGAATATTTGGCTTCAATAGACATAAAAGACGCATACCTACATGTCCCTATTTGGATGGGTCATCGATCTCTTCTGAGATTTGCAGTCGGACCTTCGCATTTTCAATTCCAGGCTCTTCCCTTTGGTCGGTCCACGGCTCCTCGGGTGTTTACAAAAGTCATGGGTCACGTAGTAGCGGTTCTTCGTTGTCAGGGGGTCAACATCACTTCATACTTGGACGATCTGTTAGTCAAGGCCCTGTCTGAGTTGATCCTCTATCAGAACTTGCGTCCAACGATCGAGACACTGCAGTCATTCGGATGTATAATGAACTTTCCAAAGTTGTCTTTACTTCCTTCCCAGAAAATGATATTTCTGGGACTTTTATTTGACACCAACAGCTAGAAGGTGCTTCTTCCTTCGGACAAGATTAAGGATCTGCAGTCCAGAATTTGGACACTGCTGCACTTACAGGTAGTTTCGGTCCTCAGATGCATGCAGGTGTTAGGCAAGATGGTGTCAGCCTTCGAGGCAGTCCCATACGTCAGAATTTCATGCCCGACCTCTTCAGGCTCAGATTCTCAGCTGTTGGACTCTGATGGAACCACGTCTCGAATTGCAGTTGATCTGCTTGTCGGTAAAGACTTGTCAGTCACTTCACTGGTGGCTTCACAGCCACAATTTGACAAAAGGAGCTCCGTTCACGATTTGGTCTTGGATGATGGTCACCACAGACGCAAGTCTCAGCGGTTGGGGAGTGGTATTCCAAACTCATCACTTTCAAGGGTGCTGGAACAGTCAGGAGTCAAAATTACAAATCAACATTTTGGAGTTGAGGGCAATCCGGTATGCACTCCTTCAGATTCAAACCATGGTACAGGGTCATCCAGTTCGTGTTCAGTCCGACAACACCACGGCAGTGGCTTACATAACCGTCTCCACAAGAAGCTTCCTCACTACGGCTCGCGGACTCAGGATCCTCAAACACTTCTAATCGATGCCCTGACAGCCCCGTGGCAGTTTCAACTGGGATACGTGTTTCCACCAATCCCACTGATTCCACGTCTACTTCAACGCATTCGGCGAGAAGGTCTTGCAATCATTCTGGTGTCTCCAAATTGGCCACGCCGACAGTGGGACACTCTTTTGCGCGGTATGGTCGTCGGGGAACCCTTTCGTCTCCCCCTGCGACCAGATCTTCTTCTTCAAGGACCATGTCGCCTCCCAGATTTAAGTCTGCTGGCTTTGACGGCTTGGTTCTTGAATCGGAGTTTTTAAGAGCAAAAGGATTTTCTCGTTCTGTTGTGCAGACGATGATTCGGGCTAGGAATCCGGTGACTTCTGGAATTTACCATAGGGTATGGCGTATTTACATTGCTTGGTGCGAAAAGCGGGGCTTGACTCCGCATTTGTTTAGATTTCCTCGTCTACTATCTTTCCTTCAGGAAGGTCTCAATAAGGGTCTGAGACTTTCTTCTATAAAGGGTCAGGTTTCGGCCTTGTCGGTTTTCAAAAGAAACTAGCGATTATTCCAGAGGTTCAGACATTCCTTCAGGGAGTACTTCGGATCCAACCACCTTTCATTCCTCCGGTTCCGCCCTGGGATTTAAGCTTAGTCCTTACTGCTCTTCGAAAATCTCAGTTTGAGCCTTTGGAATCTCTAGAACTACGTTATCTAACACTAAAAGTTGTTTTTCTTTTGGCTATTGCCTCAGCTAGACTGGTGTCTGAGTTAGCGGCTCTTTCTTGCAAACCACCCTTGTTAGTCTTCCATTATAACCGGGTGGTTCTGAGGACTAAGCCTTCTTTCCTTCCGAAGGTTGTTTCGGAGTTCCATTTAAATCAGGACATTGTCCTTCCAGCGTTTGCTCCGTCTGCTTCTTCCGGGGAGAACTTCCATTTGGATTTCTTGGATGTTGTCGGCCTTACGCATTTATTGGTCTCGCACGGAATCTTTCCGTCGTACAGATACATTGTTAGTATTATTGATGCTCCCAAACGAGGCTGGCCGGCTTCCAAGAACACCGTGGCCCGTTGGGTAACTTCGTCCATCAGACAGGCGTACATGTCTTCAAATGTTTCAGTCCCTGACTCAATTAGAGCTCATTCGACTAGAGCTATTGGAGCCTCTTGGGCTATTCGCGGTGGTGCATCTATTGAGCAGCTGTGCAGGGCGGCGACCTGGTTGTCAATACTTACTTTCACAAAGTTTTACCGTTTTCATACTTTCGGTTTAGAGACTGCCTCTGTTGGGCGTCATATTTTGCAGACGGCTATGCCGTCTACGTCTCCCTCCTCTCATTAGCTTGCTTTGGGACATGTAACGGCGCAGCGTCCCCCAGATGGATGACAGAGAAATGGGGATTTTTGTTTACTTACCGTAAAAACTCTTTCTCTGAGTCCATCTGGTGGACGCTGCGATCCCTCCCGTAAGTTGTCTGGTTTATTCGGTTATTTTTTCTGGTCTATCTCCTTTGGCTTGGCTAAACGTTAACTGAGTTGCTGGCTAGGCAGGAAGGAGATGGGAGGGGTTAGAGGGGGAAGGAGGCAGTTTGTTTGATAGGTTCTGTGCCAAACTCCACTACCACACATCTCTAACCCACAAGTAACGGCTCAGCGTCCCCCAGATGGACTCGGAGAAAGAGATTTTACGGTAAGTAAACAAAAATCCCCATTTTTTTTCTATTTGTTATTTTCAGACAGTGCTGTTTGGCAACAGCCTGTCTGCTTCATGGGACTTAGGGGGGAGAACGGCCCAACTTACTGGATAGTTAATGGTCTCGTTTCTCTGGTGACAGGGCACTGAGTTCCTGAGGGAGCCATTCGCAAGCCACACCACGGCGCAGTGTACCCTCCCGCAGCACGCCACCCCCCCCTCACAGAGCTAGAAGAGTGGGGAGTGCAGCGCCGGCGTCCCGGTTAGCAGGTCGCCGGAGGGAATGGCGGCACAAGGGTAGGAGCACAGCTCTGTGTACAGGCTGCGCTCCAGGGGGCTCACAGGACATGCGGTGTTATGTGTCACGCTGATGAGGGGCGCGCTGAGCCACCGTTGATAAACACATCATATCAGAGGTTTTAACCCTTTGTAATACAAATTATACCTCAGGCCAGTATAATAAAAGTGCGGGAAGCCGCGCGTCATTATGGTGGCGGGGCTTCACGCTGAGCGGATCCAGCAGCTCACTAGCGCCATTTTCCCTCTGCAGTTGAGACTGACAGGATCTACAGGGAAACGCAGCTCCTCCACGAGGACTCCAAGTCTCCTCAGCGGTACCAAGGGGTCTTAGTGAGGGAGGGGACCAGTGCTGGGATACTAAGCCCTATTAAGGTACTTAGTTCTTGCGACCCAGCTGAGTTTTGCTTATGCTAAAGGGGCGCTGTGTGGCTGGCTCTGACTTCTGTGTCTCCCTGAGGGCTCTGTATATTAAACTGGGTGTGGGTGTCCCTTCACATCCATGTCCAGGGACTGCGTTTCATGCACAGCAGAGTGTCTTTCCTCTCCTGGGGACTCACTACCCTGTACTCAGGATAGGGCTCATTCTCAGGCCAGTGGAGCAGAAACCCTGTGGTTAGCTTCCATTAACTACAAAACTATCTAATAATGAAAAGGAGATACAATTCTTAAGACAGTCTATGGATGACCTGATCAATAGAGATTCCGCTCCCATACCTGTGTCTCAAACCCCCGCCATTTGCCCACAAAAGTGTTCTCTGGTCCAGCTCATGCAGGATGACACTGATGACAATACATCAGATCCAGAAGAGGGTGAGGTGGATGTGAGCAGGGGGGGGGGATGCTGTCTTAACAAAAGGGCATACAGGCCCTGATAGAGGCTATCAGAAATGTCCTGTAGATTCCTGACAAGACGGCAGAGGTGGAGGAGGAATCCTTTTTTAATGTAAAAAAGAAATCCTTGGCTACTTTTCCTGCATCAAAGGAATTGAATGCCCTGTTTGAAGAAACTTGGGCTAACCCTGACAAAAAATTTCAGATCCCTAAAAGATTGATTACATCCTTTCCTTTTACCCTGGAAGATGGAATGAAATGGGAAAACCTGCCGATTGTCGATGCATCGGTATCTAGATTGTCACGTAAGATTGTCTTACCTGTGCCGGCATCCTTAAAGGACACAACTAACCGCAAAATTGAGAACACTCTCAAATTGCTATACATGTCGGCGGGGGTGGCCCAGAGGCCCACTATTGCTTGCGCATGGATAACTAGAGCCATCGCAAAATGGTCAGGTAGCCTAATTGACAATTTGGATCCCTTTCCCGGGGGGAGATTGTTTTACTCCTGCAGCATATCCAAGATTCTGCTAATTTTATGGTGGAGGCCTTAAAGGAAATTGGTTTGCTCAGTGCACGCACTTCCATGGCAGTGTCAGCATGCAGGGGATTGTGGCTACGCCAGTGAACTGCGGATGCGGACTCCAGGAAAGGAGTGGAAAATCTACCTTTCACAGGGGAGGTCCTGTTTGGGGATGAACTCGATAAGTTGATAGCCAAGGCTACGGTGGGTAAGTCTACATACCTTCCTTCCGCAGCACCCCCAGCTAGGAAAACCTACTCTGCTACAACTCTGCAGTCCTTTCGGACAGCAAACTTCAAAGGCAAATCCAAAGGTTCTTCTACAGCCTGGAAAGGTACTAGAGGTAAACCCAGAAAACCAGCAGCTGCAGGTTCTCAGGAACAGATCTCCGGGTCTGCTTCCTCAAAGCCTTCAGCATGACGGTGGTCCGCACTGTCTGGAAGACAGACAGGTGGGAGCTCGATTTCGTTATTTCAGTCACGTTTGGACAACATCTTGCCAGGATCCCTGGGTCACAGACCTTATCACCCAGGGATACAGACTGGAGTTTCAGGAACTCCCACCTCACAGATTCTTCAAATCAGGCTTACCAGCTTCTCCGGATTGGCCAAGAAGGGCCTGGTACGCGGATCTACTGGAGATGCTCCTAGAGGACCCGTGGCCTCTACCTCTTCGAGAGGATCTTCTACAACAGGGGCCGTTTGTCTATCAAGACTTACCACAGCTATGTTTGGCGACATGGAAGTTGAGCGTCACATTTTACCTCAGAAAGGCATTCCGGACAAGGTTAACCCTGATCCAAGCCAGGAAAGGGGTAACGTCTAAACATTTCCATCGTATTTGGAAAAAATATGTTTCGTGGTGTGAACACAGGAAATTTCCTGCAGTGGAATTTCAGCTGGGACGTTTTCTCCTTTTTCTACAGTCAGGTGTGGATGTGGGCCTACGTTTGGGCTTCTTGAAGGTCCAGATTTCGGCCTTATACATTTTCTTCCAGAAACAATTAGCTTCCCTCCCTGAGGTTCAGACGTTCTTGAAGGGTGCAAATCCACTGTCGCTTCATCATATCCCATTGTTATCCTGTGGATACTGTGGACTTAGGAGAAATACCGTTATCAACGGTAAGTTCTTACTATAACGTATATTTCTGTGCACCATCATTTCATTCAAACCAAGCATTGGGAAGCAATGCTTTTCTGTGTTTGGGTTCATGCTACCTTTTTTTTCCTTTGTTTTGAACTATTACTCCTTGTTGTTTTTGTACCCAGGTAATTACCGCACTAACTATCCTTTCCGTAATTTCATTCACATCCACCCGGTCTATTTTGTCCATGGTAACATGCTTCTGTTTTTTGTAAAGGCTAGCAACTTGAAAGGCCTGGTTATAGCAGAGAGGACCCGGCTGAGTGATCAGTACTTTGCCCCGGTACAGAATTTTATCGTCCTAGAACTTGGCATGGTGTTACTCCCGGTCACCAATCAGAGTGAGGCAGCCCAACTTATTGTTCATTTAGTAAGTAAATAATGTAAATCAGCTTAAAATAATATACTATTTATGATAATTAAAGCAGAATTGGGACATAGATTGGGTTTATAAACTTAAAAGTTTCCATTGTGACAGTGTGTCCTTGGTACCAGCGACACTCTATGCAAATTAGAGGGAGGAGTTACAGAAGGAGATCTGTTACTCCGATATGAAAAATGGCTCCTGCCCTCTTCAGAAGTTCTTGCTTTTAAATCACTTCGCCACTTTTTGCTTTGTCATATTTTCTTTTTGCTTTTATAGTGTGACACATGGTATTACAGATAGAGGTGTCTTACGTACCCCATAGAAAAAGCGTTGGGAGGGGTGGGGGGGGGGGGGGGGGGGGCGTGCGTGCGTGCGTGCGTGCATGCATGCGGTCTTACTTTGGATTGTAAATTGAAGAGAAGCCCTTGCAATTTTTTTATGCCCTTAATTCAGTTGATTTAACCACTTGACTTACAAATTATTTTCCAGAAAACCGCTCAGAAAGTGTCAGGTTTTTTTTAATGAGTGAATTAGGTGTAGAACAATGTATTTAAATTTTTCCAAAATGATTTTAGTTTTCAAAAAAATTTTTAAAAATATTTGTAAAAAAAAATAACTTTTTTTAATCATAATATCGGTCAGCACCATCGAAACATCAAGAACATTGCAACCATCGCAACTTTAATTTAAACAGCGGGGACAGTCGCCAGGTACAAATGAGGGGCTTCATTTACACTTCTCCAGTGGCAGCTATTGTCTGCAGACGCTGGGTGGGGGAGGTCCTGCCATGCTGACCGATCAGCACTGATTGGCAGCATGGCAAACACCACGGGAGGGTGCAGGGAGGCAGAGGGACCTTCCGGACCCTCTGACAGCAGCAGTGGAGGGAAGTTTCTCTTCCCTGCCGCTGCTAACACTCTCTATCTGACTGGTCGCATCCTGAGCGACCAGGACAGATAAAGCACTTGCAGGTGTGGTCACATCTCATGCGGCCATGCCAGGCAAGTGGTTAATTCTTTCAAAATATTGTATTCAGTAAAGTTTACTGTATCCTGTAAAGTTTACACTTTTGGGATACAGTCAACTCTCAGGATACAGTAAACTTTAGATGAACGCATTGTAGAACACACAATATTATATATATTTTTGCTCGATTTGGAGCAACCCAGTTGACTGGTTATGTTTCAACTTTTTACTGAGATAAATGGTGGGGGTGGGCAGGGGGGGTATTTCCTAAAGTACAAGCTCCAGCGTAGAAAGGAATGCAGCCGTAGATAATGGCCTTGAGCGTGGGGCTCATCCTGAGGATATTCATCCCATAGAAAAGGAGAACACAATCCAATGAAAACAAATGTGCGTTGTGTAAAACACTAACTAGCAGGAGAGTGCAGATAAGTGGTTGTCGTTGAATAGCAAATGTTTAATAGTTCCTCTAATGCAGAACCTGACTTCCCCCTCCAGGTGCAGGAGCGAAGTCGGGAAGGGGGCAGTAACCCTTTCCTTGCCAAGAAGCACGGCCATCTCTCTGATGCCAGCGTTCTCCAGAGCGTCCAGACCATCCCAGGCGTGGGGAGGGTGAAGGCTCAGCAACTCCTGCAGCGCTTCCCTAGCATCCAGCAGCTCTCAGATGCCTCCCTCAGAGAACTGGAAGCCGTAGTGGGACGAGGAATTGCCAGCAACATCCATTCCTTCTTTACACAGACGTCGGGTCACAGCAGTGACTCTCACCCTCTATGACCCCATTATCTGCATTAAGGATGTAGGCTGTCATGGCCACTTCCAGCTTTATAGGGGCTGTGATATGTTGTTTACCTACCAGCCCGACACACCATATCTTCAAAAGGGCAGAGAGTGCTCTGGATTTTCTTTCAGTCAGAGAGATGTTTTAATAAATGGAATCCACTATTCTGCACTAATAAGTCATCACTGAGCTACAGTAACGGATACTAATCTTCCCCCAGTGCTGTCTGACCTGATGCCTCTGTAATGCAGACCTGACTAATACTGCCAGTGATGTGACCTGGAATACGGGGCGGAGTCTGTGCACAGAGGGCTATATCTCCAAATGATCTGTCACTGCGAGGTGCACACAGTATAATAACTGGGGGAAACGTTCCCGATGCTTTTTAGTTATTCGAGATATGTAGGGAAATAGGGGAGGGGGATATGTTCTGCACCAGCTACTAATTCTAAATAATTGCTATTTGAAGAAAAAAGAGAGAGAACCCCGATAAATGTCCGTCAGTTTGATTAGGTACTAATTACTGGACGTTCCGGGGGGCTACCAGAGACAAGTTGAGTTATACAAAGAAGAAAAAAAAGGAGGAAAGAATGTCTCTTTGCTGGCGCACAGATGAAAATTAAAAATTAACTTTAAATAGATTCGTTAAAATTGTCTAACCACGAAATAAAGAAAGTGCAATAAACTTGTGTGATATAATTATCATATATGGTGAATGAAAATAAATTATTAAAATCAAGGTTCGCTACCTGTGTCGTGTCTTTATTGATCCAAATTTAATGTATCCTAAGCAGGCTGTACTGTATATCACACTGTACACATATCTGTGTATTCATATATATACACAGGCTTAATAATCTAGGGATAACATATCCCATCACCTAGTCACGCTCAATAGCTCACACATATTGTTAATTAAGCATATCCCTATAGTATATCCTCTGGGGTACATAATTTAATTTCTCCTACACTACTTCATGGCAGCCCTTACTCTTGGGGATTGTATCCCATTCCTAACTTTAGACAGGGAATTTTTTACTCACTTAGGGACCACCCACTTTGGGTTGTCAAAGTCAGAAAAATATCTCTATGCACACTGCCATATTTGCACCTCATTCAGGTCCGTGTTGCGCATGCGTACGCTCTCCCGTACGTGCGCATACTCACAGTCGCGGGCACCCGCAGGCGCATGGTATGCGTATTTACGGTAGAGTTTATGCGATCGTAGCGTGCGACTCAATCATTACATATTTTCACTAATAATGTATTTTGTAGATCATGGTCCCTTTGATAGATTCTGAAAGTTTGGTTAATATAGAATGTTCATGAACAGAGAAATCCCTCTTTGTTTGATATGAAGGGTCAGATAGGAGTAATACAGTGGTGTTTAGTATCCATCGGAAGAATATTTAATTAGAAATATTCCGGTGTTGGTTTGAAGCAGATCAATCGCTCGTGCGAATAGTTATGGACATAAGAAGTTTATGAACATTTACTTTATTTGCACTTTATTACCCATGCGGCGGGAAACCCAGTTTCCCTCCCACCTGAGCAGTTGGAAATAGTCACAGCCCACCTGTATGAATCAACCTATGACCTTTTGTTATAATGCGAAGCCGAATTCCTGTGTCCAATGGACAATGAGATTGTAGGGACCATTGAATTGTATTGTGTGTGGGGCATAAATAGGCAAGCCGACCATATCCAACTTCACTCTCTTCAACGGTTCTCATTGCTGATAATCGGGAGCTGGATATCGAGGCGCATGCGATCGTTTCCCTTTGTGCGTAAGTTTTCTCCGTAATCATATTGTCTTACTGTGAGCCATCTCTCTCTCTCCCTCCTCTATCTCTCTAATATTTTCCCTTTATTGTATTGTATTGTATTTCCTGTGTAGTTATCTGGTTAGTTGGTTTATGTTATATTGTAGTGTATCATTTGTACTGTGATTCCTTTTGCAAGTATAATAGTTATAATACATATAATAGGTTTTGGACCCTAAGCCCAGGTATATGTGTATTCTTTATAGGGTTAAGTATTCTCTGAGCGTCGGTGACGCACTAGCAGCTTTGTAGTTAATCAGGTTACACCAGGTTGCACTTACACTCTGTCTCTACACTAAGGTATACTGTGTTTCTCATTGTTAAAGGTATAGATATAAAGGTTTTAACGTTGTAAGCGTCTGCACCGCTGGTGATCTCCTCGTGGTCCCGAGCGTACGCTACGCTATAGCGAATCATTACGTTAGTCGGCAGCCAATAGCGTGCCTGCCTGTGATCACTGGGCTGTAAGCGAACGTGACGCTTGAGCGTCTCGACTACGGTTGAGCGATCGCTACACAACTTGCGTACCCTTACGGTATTTCTTACGTAGATAGCGTACAGTGTTCTTAGACCTCTTAAAGTGTTTTATATACGATAAATATTTAGCTTTATCAATTGGCGGCTCGCCCGTCCTTCACATATCTGCACTAGGTAGATCAGCAGACATTATCCCTCAGCAAAGGGCGGGAGGTTGTATCCCTCGTAGTGCTGACAGGATAAGCGTCTGCTTCGCTTAGGTAAAGAGTGCTGAAGGAATCCGGGAACCGGAGGTAAGAACAAAACGCTAGTGTCTTTTAAAACTGTTTATTTTTCTGTCTTGCGTACACACGCACGCACACATATATATCTGCATTTCTTTTTCATTTTCGTATATCACTCTCCTGTCTGCCAGTTTTATAGTTGATAGAAGTGCTAAAAGAGATTTGCCGTTATTTCATAGTTTAAGAGTAAAGGTAATATAGTTAAAAGATAGACAAACACACAGTTTTGCCTGGGAGATAAGGCGAAGTCAGTGTGTTGTGTGGTAGATGATCAAGGATCATCTACATTGATAAAAGTATAAATTGTGTTACGGTGGATCTTTGCTTTGCGTATACGTGTCTCTAACAAAGACTTGCGTACGCAATCCAAAGGCCGACGCACGCAGCGTATATTACGCAACGGAGCGTCCGGTTACGCCCACGTAGCTCAAGTCACGATAAGTTGATAAATAACGCAAAGCGATAAATAACGCGAGGCGAGAAATAACGCAAGTCTATTTTTGGGTGTCCGAAATTTAATTAACAGATCCTGCTCCTAATTGGTAACACACCTGATCTAAAGAAAAATTTCTGCGCAGAAATAGAAATAGAAACAAAAGTGTACATGTGATGAGTGAGTGTTTTTACAATTTTTAAAGGTTGAACCACAAGAAAAGTCGAGTACTCGTGAGGTACATGCGTGTAAGTGACGTGCACGGTGGCTAGGGAGGCATCCCTGGTTAAATATATACAATTTTGAGCATTAGAGTATAGCAGACCAGGAGGTCATACTGTAACAAGACCAGGAGGTCGTACTGTAACAAGACCAGGAGGTCATAACAGACCAGGAGGTCCAGGTACAGCCGACAAGGAAGTCCGCTATACAGTTCACAGGCACAACACCGAAAAGGGTTGGTGCAACACCCATATAGGCCATATAAGCTCTGGCTGAAGGAATTCGCAGTCGTAAGTTTCGATTCCATTGGTCTTTCCGTACATAAGCTTAGTTGTTTGTGTACTGAACGACTGGACCGCACGTAAGTGTGTGCAGTAGTTAGTAATCTGACCTAATACCATTAGAGTAAAGGGGTCACAAACGCTATTTGTACACTCTAACGTGATTTGTGTAATTTTTTTTATTTTAAGGGAAGTTTGCTGCTCACTCAGGAACTATCCAGCAACCAATAGTTACTGGAAAGAGTAAGTGTTCTTCGGATAACCCTCGCAGGTTCCAGTAAATAGAGGTTCAGGTCGCAGGGGCCCTAGGTCGAGTACGCCAGCACCATATCGGTGTGATCAGGTCGTATTGGTCGGCGTGGGCGAGTGAGTGGGGTACTCGGTAAACCGCCACCGTCAGCCTATTGTGGACATTTGGTTTTGCGTAAGGGTTGGCTAAATAAAGCAACACTTTCGAACTATGGGGGCCACTTGTTCAGGTAGGGGGCGATCAACCTCGGTTCGGGTTGATTCAGTGGTCCGACCAATTGGGTCGGCCAGGTATATAATGTGTGAGAAATACGGAAGTCACACAGAAACTTTATGTGATGAATGGGAGAGAATGACTGTACATGACGGGGAGAAATTCCCAAGAGTAGGGAGCTTCAGCTCAGAAGTGTTACAAAATTTAAGGAGGAGGATATGTCTCATAAAATCAACAAAGAGACGAATCCAGCATTATGATTATTTACAGTTGTGGCAACAGGAAGGTGAGATACAGAGAGGTTTGGCTCAGGCGGCGGGATCTGGCTCTAACAGAAAACTGATTGCCACGGCTCCACCGCCACCATATATATCAGGAGAGAAGTTGATTGCGGAGAAAGACGCACTAAGGTGTAACACAAAATCACTTAGTAACTGTGTAAATGTTAATGATAATGTTAACCCATTAACCCATGCAAGTATTAACCCGTGCAAGTTGTACCCTGTTTTGAACTTTCCTCAGGAGTGTGATCAAGAGGACGAATCGGCAACGATTTCAGCACTCTCTCTAGCAGCCACCATAGCAGAGACCACAGTAGGCACAGCTCCACCCACGAGATTAGTAAAGGCCCCTAGCGGAGGGATAGGTGAGGTCGTATCAACTGGTAAGTACATTGGACCCCTTTCTAGTCCGGTATGGATCGGTGTTCGGTTTGTTCTTTTGCCAAGAACGTGGATTTACCTCTGGACGTGGATGTACCTCTGGACGCTGGAAGGTGAGTATAATTTTTTCACAGGTACCCTCGGATCGTCGGCGACCGTGGCAGTCGGCGTGTCAACATAGGTAAGTATGTGTGTGTCGGCAGTATGTAATAAAGTTGTACAAGTCACGGTGTCTGTGTCCTGTTTTTATTTGGGTATTTTTTTCCCAGTAGTACTACAGGTACCAGCGGGCCCGTTTTTCTCCCGCATGCTGGTACTTGTGGTTCTCCAAGTACCAGCTTGCGGGGGAGGCTTGCTGGGACTTGTAGTACTATTGGAAAAAACAATATCTTTTTATTATCACAAAGGCTATCAGCCCCCCCATCCGCAGCCCATTGGATGGGGGGGGACAGCCTCGGGCTTCACCCCTGGCCCTTGGGTGGCTGGGGGGGGGGGACCCCTTGATTGAAGGGGTCCCCACTCCCCCAGGGTACCCCGGCCAGGGGTGACTAGTTGGATATTTGATGCCACGGCCGCAGGGCACGGCATAAAAGTGACCCCCGGCTGTGGCATTATCTGTCCAGCTAGTGGAGCCCGATGCTGGTGTTAAAAATACGGGGGACCCCTACTCTTTTTGTCCCCCGTATTTTTGGCACCAGCACCAGGCGCAGAGCCCGGTGCTGGTTTTAAAAATACGGGGGATCCCCTGTCAATTTTTTCCCCGCATTTTTAGAACCAGGACCAGCTCAATGAGCCCGAGGCTGGTTATGCTTTGGAGGGGGGACCCCACGCCATTTTTTTTTATGATTTTACCCTTCCAGCATAAAAAAAAAAAAAAAAAAAAAAAAAAATTTTAAAAAATATATAAATAATATTTGTGCCTCCCAGAATAAAAAAAAAAGTACCTAATCCCTTCTAATATAAATAGATCTGCTATTCCCAAAAAAAAAAACACCAAAAAAAACATGTTTAAAATTTTTTTATTTGTTTTCACCCTCCAAAGTGTGGCGGATTGAAAATGACGAATTTGCTGTCTAAAAGCACTGCTGTCGAATTTCAAAACTTGAATTGAATATGCTTTGGTCGAATTGCAGCACTTGTATCATTGCAGAAAAGTCGAATTTGCAAAAATTCGAATTTCAAAAAGTCGAATTTTGAAAGTCCGTTTTTTGGTCGGAAAGCACTGGATTGCATAGGGGAATTTTTTTTTGGGTCGAAAATGACCCGAAATTCGACAATTTCGGGAATTCGACCACAATTGCATATACCCCATAGTGTCTGAATTTCCTGACCCTAGAAAAGACTTAGTTGCCAGTCAAAAATACATCAGAGACTTAGGTAACACTGCAGAGCCCAACAATAAAGACTGGCAGATATTGCTGAGAGCATGTTTACCCTCAAATGTCGACGCAACTCAATTTTTAGCTGATTGCGGACTAGATCATGATGTACCTCTTACAGATGTGTACAACCAAGATAATGTGAAAAGAATAAACTTGCAGTTAAAAGAGTATTTCCCAGCAGTAGCTAAATGGAATAAGATATTCTCCATTAAACAGAAGGAGTCAGAGACAGCTGCAGAGTATTTTCACAGAGCATTATTAGAAATGGCAAAATACACAGGCATAGAGGACATTAAAACAGACACAAACCATCGGGAAGTAGCAGTATCGGTACTGATGGATGGTTTAAAAGAGTCATTGAAGACTAGGGTACAGACCACACAACCATGTTGGCGAGGTCTGTCTGTGGCTACTTTGAGAGAGGCTGCTATTGATCACGATAGAAACATCTCCAGACACAGGGAACAACAAGGTGATAAATTAATGTCAGTAAGTATACAGGCTCTGACCACAAGGCAGCCTTTGTTTGTATCACCAAATCCTGTGGGTAAGTCAAGTATGGTTACTTGTTATTCTTGTCACAAACAGGGACACATGGCACGAGATTGTAGAGTAAAGAATCCACGAAACTCATACCAACCCCCTAGACAACGACACGACACACGACATTGGGATCGGGGTCCACAGAAACGGAGTTATGAGCCACATACAGGGGAAACAAAAAGATATCCCCCGAACAGAGACTGGCATGCCTCTGGTAGTTCCCAACTATCTCCCTCACAAGTAGTTGCTGCCAGCGGGATTCAGGAAGGTCACCATACCCAATAGGGGTGTGGCCATACCTGTAATCTGCAGCCAGTAAAATTAATTGCCAACCTTGGAAGTGAACCCGAGATCGCAATTAATGTAGCTGGTAAAACTTTAAACTTTCTTGTAGACACAGGGGCGGCCAAGTCAGTGATAAATTCGACAGTGGGCATGAGAACCACTGGTAGGACAATTCCAGCCATGGGAGTAACAGGAGTAGTCCAGCACTACCCTGTTAGCAAACCAGCCGAGATTACAATAGGGCCTTTGCATACCAAGCATTCCTTTTTGCTGGCTGCATCGGCACCAACCAATCTCCTGGGAAGAGACTTACTGTGTAAAATGGGGTGCGTCATTTATTGTACTCCTGAAGGTGTATTCTTGGACATACCTGAGAAACACGCTCAGGAAGTGCGAGACATGTTAGACTCCCCATCAAAATTAATGTCACATACCATTATGACAAATAGGAATCCATCCCAAATAGAAGAGATGACATCTCAGATACCAGAGTCACTTTGGACAAAAGACGGACAAGACACTGGATTAATGGCAAACGTAGCTCCAGTAGTTGTACAAGTAAAAGATGGTAGGATAGCTCCAAAAATCCCACAGTACCCTCTGAAGCCAGAGGTGGAGTTAGGAGTTTACCCAGTAATAGAGCGCTTGCTGCAACAGGGCATTCTGGTAAGAACGTCCAGCACTGCCAATAGTCCCATCTTCCCTGTTAAAAAGAGTGGGGGGAGGGGTTACAGACTAGTGCAGGATCTAAGGGGGATTAACAAAATAGTTGAGAGTCAGTTCCCCGTAGTGCCAAATCCAGCTGTCATCCTAATGCAAATCCCTCCCACTGCCAAATTTTTCACTGTTATTGACCTCTGCTCCGCTTTCTTTTCGGTACCTCTGCACCCTGACAGCCAATATTTGTTTGCATTTACATACAGAGGAGTCCAATACACGTGGACTCGATTACCCCAAGGTTTCATAGATAGTCCAAGTATATTTTCTCAGGCTTTGCATGATTGTTTACAGTCTTTCCAACCAGACAGTGGATCAGT
Organism: Pseudophryne corroboree; assembly: GCF_028390025.1. Lineage (NCBI taxonomy): Eukaryota > Metazoa > Chordata > Amphibia > Anura > Myobatrachidae > Pseudophryne > Pseudophryne corroboree. The sequence goes on from NC_086446.1 coordinate 104,551,832, forward strand.
ATTGATACAGTATGTGGACGATTTACTACTGTGTTCAGATTCACTGCAAGCATCTCTGAAGGATACGAAACAGCTCCTGTTTCATCTTTCAGACACCGGACACAAGGTGTCCAAAGACAAGTTACAATTATGCCAAACTAAGGTAAAATATTTGGGACACTGTCTAACACAAGGACTGAGACACCTGACCGCTGATAGAATCCAAGCAATTAGAGACATGACTCTGCCACAAACCCAGCAACAGATCAGAACGTTTTTAGGAATGTGTGGGTATTGCCGTAACTGGATCCCAGGGTTTTCCATCCTAGCGTTACCTTTGCAGGAAATGGTCTCCTCAAACAAACCTGATAGGATTTCGCATACAGACGAGTCCGAAACAGCATTTGAGAGACTCAAACAGTGCCTAACGCAGGCACCAGCACTAGGTATGCCAGACTATGGGAAACCCTTTGAACTATACGGAACAGAAAGTGCTGGTTGCGCGGCAGGTGTACTAACCCAAAAACACGGTGATGCCAGTAGGCCAGTTGCATACTACAGCGCTCAGCTAGACACGGTAGCGCGATCCCTCCCCACATGCTTGCGAAGCGTTGCTGCGATAGCATTGCTAGTGACAAAAAGCGAAGATGTTGTGCTAGGCCACAACCTCACAATCCATACGCCACATGCAGTATCAGCCTTATTGAATTCTGCCCAAACCAGACACGTCTCATCAGCGAGGTTTACAAGATGGGAATTGGCACTAATGGCCCCCGTAAACATCACCATAAGGAGATGCAGTGCATTAAATCCTGCAACGTATCTACCAGGTGTGCCTGGTCAGGCACAAAGGGTGGAAGGTGAGAGTGATGGGGAAGGAGGATTTAATATAAAGGAAGATACACATGATTGTATGGAATATTTGACCCAAAATTTTACCGCAAGGCCTGACATCAGTGACAACCCACTGGAAGATGCAGAACTCACGTTCTACACGGACGGTAGTTGTCATAGACAGTCAGACTCGGGAGACTTGTGTACTGGATACGCAGTCGTAGATGACCAAGACACCATAGAAGCGGAACCGCTAGGCCCACCTCACTCAGCCCAGGTTGCTGAACTGGTCGCCCTAACCAGAGCATGTGAATTGGCTAAGGGTAAGTCAGCCAATATCTACACCGACTCTAGATACGCATTCGGGGTAGTCCATGATTTCGGAGCCCTATGGCGTCTCAGAAATTTCATGACGGCCGCTGGTACACCGGTAGCGCATGCAGCTCACATAAAAAGGCTTCTAACAGCGATACAGGAACCCGACAGAGTGGCTGTTATCAAATGTAAAGCACACACATATAGCCAAGACCCGGTATCACTTGGTAACAGCCGAGCAGACGAAGCTGCTAAGTTAGCAGCTGCTACCCCCATACAGACAGACACCACACAATTGATGGTATTTAATACCATTAACACACAGAAGTTGTGTGAAATGCAAAATTTGTGTTCCACACAGGAAAAGGCAGTCTGGAAGGCAAAGGGATATGGCCAGGAGTCCTCAGGACTCTGGACGGATGGACATGGTAAACCAGTGGCCCCCAGAGCATATCTTCCATGTCTGGCTGAAGCAGCTCACGGGCTGACTCATCTAGGCAAGGAAGGGATGTGCAAATTGGTGAGAGCATATTGGTGCGCCCCAGGATTCTCCTCTCATGCGAGTAAAAGAGTAATGTCATGCCTTACCTGTTTGAGAAAGAATATTGGAAAGGCAATACCTACAGAACCATCCCATATCCCACCTGCCGACGGCCCTTTCCAGGTAATACAAATTGACTTTATACAATTACCCCCTTGTCGGAATTTGAAATATGTACTTGTCTGTATAGATGTTTTCTCAAATTGGGTCGAAGCATTTCCTGCGGCTACAAATACCGCTATGTTTACTGCTAAGAAAATTGTGCAGGAATTTGTATGTAGATATGGTATCCCTAGAATAATCGAAAGTGATAGGGGTACCCATTTTACAGGTGATGTCTTTCAAGGAATGTGTAAGTTGATGGGAATTGATAGCAAGCTGCACACTCCGTACCGTCCACAGGCGAGTGCGAAGGTCGAAAGAGTGAACAGCACTATTAAAAATAAATTGAGTAAAGTGATGGCAGAGACAGGATTGACATGGCCAGAAGCTTTACCCATTGTATTGTACAGTATCAGAACCACTCCCAGGTCCCCTCTTAATCTGTCTCCCTTTGAAATCTTGTTTGGTCGACAACCGCATGCCATGATTAACCCTCAGGATGATTTGAAATGTAACAATGAAGTAACTGTAAAGTACTTGATTAACATGAGTAAACAGTTAAGGAATCAAAATGATAATCTGAAGTTGGTGATTCCTGATCTACCTGATAGTAATTGTCATGACATTGAACCTGGGGATTATGTAATGATACGGAATTTTCTACGCTCAGGTTGCCTTATTGACAGATGGGAAGGACCATACCAGGTCTTATTGACTAGCACTACAGCATTGAAGGTTGCTGAGAGAGAGACTTGGGTTCATTCATCCCACTGCAAGAAGGTTGCTGATCCAGAGAAGTCCCGTGATAAGGAACAGACGGTAGAGGTTGTATCACTGGAGTGTCTGTTCCAGGAGGACTGAGGCGGCACCTGAGCCTTGAAGACCGAGAGCTGTTGTCGACTCCCCACTCCCTTTTATTATTTTCCTCCACTTCCCATCCCCTCTCCCTCAAATTTCTTTTTCCTCCTTCTCATTCTTCTCCGTTTCCTCCTATAAGATGGACTTGCCCCAAGAGACTGTGATCCGGATTTTCCTGTTGACCATGATGTTGACCAGAGCAGTCTGTTCCGGCGAGAGTACCATGGAGGTCGATAGAGGTTCTGGAATGGGTTCTGATGATAAAGATGGAGGCGTAGTTTTCCAAGATCAACCTAACCAACAAGCAAAGGCGAGTATCAGAAAACGATCCGATAGCATTGACCATAGAAGAAATTGTGACGGATTGTTAGCTGAAGAAAACTGTATCTGTAGGCTCTGTAACAATGTCATTGAAGATGGGTGCATTAAGAAATGCCAATCCAGTTTTAATATCCATATGGACCGGCATCCATTGAGTGACTATCACTCCTTAGTGGGTAGTGTGTTGAACAAAACAGATTGTTGGGTATGCTCTCAAGTACCTCAAGGTCATAGCAAATCAGGGCTAGTGCCATTTCCTTTAACGATAGAGGAGGTACTTGAGTTAAATGGTGGGAGACCGGTGGACAGGAGGTTTAATATCTCCAGCCCTCCTAGTTTGAAGCTCCACCAATACCATGTGGATAGGTCCCTATTATGTTTCAACATCTCCAATCCCAGAAAGCCGGGAAATTGGGAAGTGTCATGGAGTAACCACACCATGACCTTTTCGCATAGAGCAGATAGAATGCCCACAGATACAGAGCTTGTACGCCACATAGCCAGTAGAGGAAAATCTTTCCGGTATAGGTACACCTTAGGAAATAGGATTACGAGAGTTGGAGAAGTATCACCAGGATACTGTGCACATATCGTACAACCTGATACGTGTATTAAGCAGATGGAAGAATTAGGGTTAGGAGATTTCACCTGGAAGGTGTGTAATATGGTTATGTCCTTCTCCGTCCCATATGTTCTCCCCGATGATGCATATTTCATATGCGGGAGAAAGGCGTACAAGTGGCTTGCCCCAAACTCTGAAGGATTGTGTTATATTGGAAAAGTATTGCCTGAAGTAATGACTGTAACACATGACAAAATGAAAGACATACATCGTGGTGCCCAAGCTCCTTATACTCACACCCACTACGAGCACGTTGTTAAAAGGCACCTGATAGAGAAGACAGAGCATCCGGCCTCTGATCTGATAAGTGAATCCACCGGGATTCAATTCTTAATCGCGTTAGATTTCACCCGCACCGCTAGAGGAGTGCTAAATTATAAATACATATCGGCGCTCGCAAATTTGTTAGATAATATCACTGAAATGTATGATGACACGTTTAGATATACTGGAAGGGAACTTCAAGCTTATAAAACAGAACTGGTGCAGCATAGAATGGTTCTCAATTACCTCACAGCAGTGACAGGCGGATATTGTGTTACATTGGCAACACAGTACGGCGTGAAGTGTTGCACGTATATTACGAATAGCACCAAGGATCCGGTCGAGGTCATAGACCAAAAGATGGACGATATTCTCCAATTGAAGTGGGAATTTCGCCGAAGACACAATCTCACTCTTGCTGCTGTAGGTAATGAGCTGACTGGTTGGGTGTCATGGTTGAACCCGCGAAATTGGTTCTCCGGTTTGGGAGACTGGGCTCAAGGAGTCATAATGGATGTTGGGAAGTTTCTCCTATGTATCTTAGGTGTTGTCATATCGATTGGATTGATATTTAGATGCGGTCAGGCTTTAATGAAGTGCAAACATCGTACAAGGGTAATGAGTTTGAGGAGTGAGGAAACTGTAATTAACCTGGATTTGATTTATGACCCAATGATAGAAATAATGATGTAATGAAAATGCGATTTCTCCGGTCCGTTTCTTTCACCTGTTTTTCTGGTTTTTCTCCAAGATAAAAAGACCCACTTGGACGAGGAAGTTGACGAGACGCTATACAGACAACGGATAGACCAAAGAAGAAGTTTTGACCACTTGAGATATGGACATTTGATGAACTTTGCCATGGATCCCCAGTTTCCCTAGAATTCTTAAACTTACGCTAGCCCAACATTTTTTGTAAATCTAATGGCATTGACAAAGCTTTTTGCTCACACCTAATGGGCAACACAGCGCAAAGAAGACGACTTTCAACTGATACCGAACAAAACTTCAACCGACAGATGTACATTAACCTGACATAGAATACCACCGCATTTACCGTAATTATGTCTTTTCTTCATTTCTACAACCCTCAGGTAATGACACACATAGTATAGGGAATACAGGCACAGATATCAGCAATCACATATTCCCCCATTCATGTATCATCAACTAAAATGTGCTCCCCATTTTGTTCAAAATCCGAAAAGAGCTCGGTAAAGTTTGACAGCCCATCCACAGACCCGTACCACGGGATAAGAAGGAATTCAAATGTATACTTCGCAATACCTCGAAGCTTGATTTACAACACGTACGGCACGATGATACATGACCCCCCCCAAACCTGGACTCATACACACATGCTTCTGCTATCTCACTAGGTCATACCCTCTTCCCACCTACTCCTCTCTCCTCCCTTACCCAACCATGGAAATGAATTAACCCCTGACATATATTTTTCTCCTTTTGAAATGTTTTAGAAGGTGGCAGTTATTATTGACTGCCAAAGGGTGGACTGTCAAAGTCAGAAAAATATCTCTATGCACACTGCCATATTTGCACCTCATTCAGGTCCGTGTTGCGCATGCGTACGCTCTCCCGTACGTGCGCATACTCACAGTCGCGGGCACCCGCAGGCGCATGGTATGCGTATTTACGGTAGAGTTTAGGCGATCGTAGCGTGCGACTCAATCATTACATATTTTCACTAATAATGTATTTTGTAGATCATGGTCCCTTTGATAGATTCTGAAAGTTTGGTTAATATAGAATGTTCATGAACAGAGAAATCCCTCTTTGTTTGATACGAAGGGTCAGACAGGAGTAATACAGTGGTGTTTAGTATCCATCGGAAGAATATTTAATTAGAAATATTCCGGTGTTGGTTTGAAGCAGATCAATCGCTCGTGCGAATAGTTATGGACATAAGAAGTTTATGAACATTTACTTTATTTGCACTTTATTACCCATGCGGCGGGAAACCCAGTTTCCCTCCCACCTGAGCAGTTGGAAATAGTCACAGCCCACCTGTATGAATCAACCTATGACCTTTTGTTATAATGCGAAGCCGAATTCCTGTGTCCAATGGACAATGAGATTGTAGGGACCATTGAATTGTATTGTGTGTGGGGCATAAATAGGCAAGCCGACCATATCCAACTTCACTCTCTTCAACGGTTCTCATTGCTGATAATCGGGAGCTGGATATCGAGGCGCATGCGATCGTTTCCCTTTGTGCGTAAGTTTTCTCCGTAATCATATTGTCTTACTGTGAGCCATCTCTCTCTCTCCCTCCTCTATCTCTCTAATATTTTCCCTTTATTGTATTGTATTGTATTGTATTTCCTGTGTAGTTATCTGGTTAGTTGGTTTATGTTATATTGTAGTGTATCATTTGTACTGTGATTCCTTTTGCAAGTATAATAGTTATAATACATATAATAGGTTTTGGACCCTAAGCCCAGGTATATGTGTATTCTTTATAGGGTTAAGTATTCTCTGAGCGTCGGTGACGCACTAGCAGCTTTGTAGTTAATCAGGTTACACCAGGTTGCACTTACACGCTGTCTCTACACTAAGGTATACTGTGTTTCTCATTGTTAAAGGTATAGATATAAAGGTTTTAACGTTGTAAGCGTCTGCACCGCTGGTGATCTCCTCGTGGTCCCGAGCGTACGCTACGCTATAGCGAATCATTACGTTAGTCGGCAGCCAATAGCGTGCCTGCCTGTGATCACTGGGCCGTAAGCGAACGTGACGCTTGAGCGTCTCGACTACGGTTGAGCGATCGCTACACAACTTGCGTACCCTTACGGTATTTCTTACGTAGATAGCGTACAGTGTTCTTAGACCTCTTAAAGTGTTTTATATACGATAAATATTTAGCTTTATCAGGGTATATAGCCCTGCTCCTCCCCTTCCTCCACTAGTCTTTTTCCTGTCTCCTAGCTTGACAGGGTAATGGTTTTTGCTACAGGATTTACCTCTATTTCCCAGTAATACGCCTCATTGCAGCCGTACTGGAAGAGGGTGGCTCCCTGGGGAATGCTGTGTGTGCTTGGGGCAGTCACGTAAGTCCCCGCTGTCAGCTAAAGGTGTCCGCCCGCTCTGTAATGCTGCTGGTCCCTCTCCCGACCGAACCGCTGCCTAGAGCCGTCTCCCCGGGTGCAGGTTTCCTCCGCTCGCCGCAGCGCCCCATGTCTCCGGCGGACCCGGAAGTAGCGGTGGCCGGAAGGGCAGCGCAGTGAAGGGGATGTACGGCTGGCGGACGGAAGCACTGTAAGGAGAGGCAGCGTGCGGCGGCTGGCGGGCGGAAGTGCTGGAGCGGCCGTCCTGGTTAGGCTGTGGGACGGTCTGCTCAGCGCCTCTGTCTCTATGGTTTTGTTTTAAAATAAATGGCGCTGCACACCAGGAGTGATGAGAAACTCCTATGAGCTGGGCAGGATATATGTGCTTACCAGCAGGATGGAAAGAGAGCCTTCCCCCCAAAAGCCTGTCAGTGTCCAAAAGAGGTAAGTCCTCATAGAGGGCATGTTTTTCTAGATTTTCAGTTTTGTTTTCTATGTTTTACATTTTTTATCTGGAAAGCTTGGTTAGTGTAGGTTTTTTCAATAGTATTTTTTGGTGTGATTTTGTAGTGTGTCTCCGCCTAAGAAGAGACTGTGTAAAAATAGGCAGTGTGTAGCCTGTGATAAAAAATTTTCCTCTACTGAGAAGGTGAAGTTCTGTGAGGACTGTACACAGAGTGATATTCAGCAGGCTAATCAATCCAGACAGATACAGGTGTTAAAGAACTGGATGAAGAGATCCTTTGTTACTAAGGAACAGCTCGCTGATTTGCATGGAAATAAAAGATCTAGATCCCTGGCTAGTATTGATTCTCAGGATGAATCAGCCTCTGGTGATTGCAATTATGTTGATTATCAGGCTTCTAGTACGGAGTCAGAGGAGAAAGAGGAGGATAGAAAATTTAACTTGGAACTTGTGGGCAGTCTCTTAAGGAATATATTTAAGACCATGAATTATAAGCAGGCGGATAAAGGTGATGATGATGAGGATGTTCTGTTTGGGGACAAATCCAGAAAGAACAGGTGTTTTCCGGTTCACAAAGCATTGAAGGAGGTAGTGTCTAAAGAGTGGCAAAACATTGATAAGAGACTTGGCAATATTAAACGAGTTGATCGTATGTTCCCGATAGAGGATGAGCAATTTGTGGGCTGGTGTGCAGTGCCTAAAGTCGATGCGGCAGTGGCAGAAATGGTGTCCAAAACTACTATTCTGTTAGAGGACAGGGCAGTCCTGAAGGATGACATGGATAAGCGTATGGAGAGTGTAATAAAGAAATTACACATGTCCTCAGTGGGGTCTTTAAAGTCTGGTGTGGCTGTTGCGTCTGTTTCCAGAGCATTGAGAGTTTGGGGATCAGTGTTGTCCACAGATGTGGGGGAAAAGATCTCAAGACAATATTTGCAAAGAAGTCTAGGTTTCATGCTTAAAGGCATAGAGTATTTGTGCGAAGCCTCTTTGGATATGCTGGATTTTACAGCAAAGTCCATGGCGGCAGGTGTATTGGCCAGAAAGGCCCTGTGGCTTCGGTCGTGGTCAGCAGGTATGCATTCCAAAAACCGACTGGTGCCCTTACCGTACGAGGGTTCTCTATTATTTGGCAATAAACTAGAGGCCATTATACAAAAGATGTAAGGAGGTAAATCAGCGAGGTTACCTCAAGACAGAAGAAATAGATTTCCATTTCCTTCCTCCAGACAGCAGTTAAGAAGGCAAGAAGTTATAGGCCAGGACGACCTTATACGGGAAGATATTCTTCGGGGATGAATAGGCAGCCCTTTTGTCGGGCTTACAGGAAAGGTGGACGAAGACAATGACTATTGCAGGGTCCCAGTATCCTTTCCAGTAGGAGCCAGACTCCAGAAGTTTGTCAGTCAGTGGCAGAGTTCAATTCGGGATACGTGGGTACTGGACGTGATATCTCGGGGATACCGGATAGGGTTCTCCGAGGTCCCAAGAAAGGACAAATTCGTAATCTCGGAAAGACCAACTGTGAGTCTGGAATTAAGAGCCCCGGAGGACAGTTTAAAAAAACTAATCAGGGCAAAAGTAGTAGAGACTGTCCCGCCTTCAGAAAGAAAGAGCGGGTTCTATTCCAGAATATTCCTGATAAAAAAGGCGTCTGGAGACTTCAGGACTATACTAGATCGCAGACAATTTAACAAACATTTTCAGTTTACGTGCCTCCCTTGCGGTCTGAAGACATATCCAGGGATATTTACCAAGGTCCTGTCGACACTGGTGACCGTGATAAGAGGATGAGGAATAGCGATCTGGTCATATCTGGACGACCTACTAGTATGTGGAGAGTCAGTTCGGAAGGTAAAGGAAGCATTGGAGGTGACGCTGCAGATCCTACAAGAGCATGGCTGGTTAATAAACTGGGGGGGGGGAAAAAGCCAGCTAGAACCAAGGCAAAAGATCCAGTTTCTCGGAGTACAGGTGGATACTATCAGTTATACGATAGGTATTTCGGAAGAAAGGTGCTCAAAAATTCAGGATCTGGCTTCTCTGCTAAAAGAGTGCAACAGCGTGACACTGCGCCAGGGGATGCGTCTTTTGGGGATGATGGCCTCCACCATAGACGTGGTCCCTTGGGCGAGATGGCGAATGAGGGATCTTCAGCTAGATATCCTAAGCTACTGTGGGAGACGTTATTCCCTGAATTATCGCATAAAGTTATGTCAAAAAGCAAGGCGCTCCCTAGACTGGTGGATGGAGACTGAACTGGTCGACAGAAAGACTGCTTTGTCAGATCGTCACTATCTTATTCTAATGACAGATGCAAGTGCAGTCGGATGGGGGGCACACCTGTTGCAGCAGAACTGCCAAGGCAGGTGGAACTGGGAAGAAGAAAGACCGTCTTCAAACCACAGAGAAATGAGAGCCGTGTGGAAAGCGATGAAGTATTTCCAGGAGCAATTTCAGGGGAGACATCTCAGGATATTTTCAGACAATGTAGCAGTGGTAGCCTATCTCAATCGGCAAGGTATTAATGGAAGAGGTGTCAAACATACTACGTTGGGCAGAGGGTCATTTCGAGTCCCTGTCAGCGCTACATGTTCCAGGAGTAAACAATTCTGTGGCGGATTTCCTCAGCAGACAAGAGGTGCTACCAGGACAATGGGAATTGAACGACAGTGTTCAGGCAGATTGTACAGAAATTCGGCCAGCCTCAGGTAGATCTAATGGCCACGCACATCAATGTGAAAGTTCCTCTGTTCTTCTCCCGATATCGTCTCCCAGGATCAGGCGGAGTGGATGTCTTTTCTCTCCCGTGGAGATTAAAGCTTGCATATGTTTCCCTCCGTTTCCAATGATCGCACAAATTCTAAGAAAGATCAGGGAAGAAAGGGCGCAGATCATAATGGTTCTCCCATATTGGCCGAAGAGAGTGTGGTTTCCCTCAGTACTGAGGATGGCAGTAGGAGAACCTTGGACGTTGCCGCTAGTAACGGATCTGTTACGTCAGGGTCCATTGCTGCACCCAAAAGCTACAGCAACTTCATTTGACGGCATGGAAATTGGATGGCAATTATTGAAAAACAAAGGTTTATCTGAACAAGTCGTGAGTTTGCTGATTCAGTCGAGAAAAAAAGTATCCTCTAAGGTCTATTATAGAGTCTGGAAGACTTTCATTTCTTGGTCCGGCTCAAGATTTAGCCCGCAGAAGGCAGGGACGTCTCAGGTCTTACAATTCTTGTTTGATGGCTTTGAAAAGGGGCTGGCAGTGTCCACTATCAAGGTCCAGATAGCAGCTCTGAGTGTCCTGTTGGAGCGAAGATTGTCCGACGAGGGCCTAGTGAAGAAGTTCTGTCAGGCAATTAAAAGGATAAGATCTCTGATTAGGTCGGTTCTCGCTCCATGTGATTTAAATTTAGTTTTGAATTCATTAATGTTGTCCCCGTTTGAACCGTTACAGGACGTCTCAATGAAATTTCTAACTTGGAGAGTAGTGTTTTTGGTAGCCATCACCTCAGCCAGAAGAGTTGGAGAGCTACAGGCTCTATGGTCCGAGGAGCCCTATCTCAATTTCTTTCCGGATAGACTTGTTCTAAGAGCTAATCCAGATTTTCTGCCTAAAGTGGTGTCAGATTTCCATTTTGAATCAGGACATTGTGTTACTATCATTCTACACGCATCCGCAGAATGAGGAGGAGAGAATGCATATTTTGGATCTAATAAGAGCAATCTCAGTCTACTTGGAGAGAGTTGAGGAGTTTAGTAAAACAAAGCACCTGTTTTGTATTCAGGAGCAAGAAAGGGCGAGAAACCTACGAAACAAACCATTTTCAGATGGATTACGGGACTCCTGATGTTTTATTTACAAGCATAATGGTCGTGAGGTTCCGGAGGAGCTAAAGGCACACTCTACCAGGGCTGTGGCAGCTTCTTGGGCTAGGAGGGCACGGCTCTCGGCGAAAGATATATGTGCAGCAGCTACATGGTCTTCCATACATACATTCTCTAGCCATTATGTGGTAGATGTTGTAGACGTCCACTTTGGAAAACGTATCTTTAAGGGGGCATTGAATTAAACGAGTTATGCTTTTCAGCATTAGGACAACGTCTCTTGTGTATTTATATTGCCCTTCCTATATTGAGCGTTGGTATATCCCAAGAGTAAGGGCTGCCATGAAGTAGTGTAGGAGAAAAAAGCAAATTATACTTACCGATAATTTCATTTCTCCGAGATACTTCATGGCAGCCTACAATATACCCTCCCTTGGTAAAGTCTTAATATAGCCTGGTTGCAGGAGACACTCAAAAGACTAGTGGAGGAAGGGGAGGAGCAGGGCTATATACCCAAAGTGGGCGGTCCCTAAGTGAGTAAAAAATTCCCTGTCTAAAGTTAGGAATGGGGATACAATCGCCCAAGAGTAAGGGCTGCCATGAAGTATCTCGGAGAAATGAAATTATCGGTAAGTATAATTTGCTTTTTTTTTTTTTTTTACTTATCACCACTAAAATTTATTATGAATTCTATTTACTTTGGATATTAATGGATAAAATCTGAGTGATTGGTA